>NC_041386.1:236725610-236778114 GCF_002162155.2 Triticum dicoccoides | reverse complement strand
GGAGTGGATAAGGGAGAGGAGTGGGGGCCGACCTGGGCTGGCCTGGTTGGCCCGATGGCCAGCTGGGCCGCGGTCCAGCAGGGGGGGGGGCTTCTCCTCCTTTTTTTTGTATTCTGTTTTTATTTCTTTTCTTCAATTTATTTTCTTTAACTGTTTTAATTCAATTTAGGGCATTTAAGTATTTGATAAATTTGTGTTTTCTTTACTATAATTACCTCTGTGATATTCGGCACAACCCGAACATTTTTGTTTCAATGTTTGAAAACTGTTGATGTTTGACAATATTTAAATTTTGAATTTGAAAAGTTTCGAACCGACGCGAGATTAAACAGTGACGGAGGTGACGTGGCATATTTAGCAGAGGTTACTGTAGCTTAATTATCCGGGCGTCACAAATCTCCTCTACTACAAGAAATCTCGTCCCGAGATTTAAGAGATGGAGTACGGGGGAAGTTCTGGTTACGAAATTCTAACGGATCTTCTCGGCCCTGGTTGCTCTTCTCAAAGAGGTTGATCCATAGCATTGATGTCTTCCATTAAATGCATACGTGCATCATGATGAAGTCGTCATTCTTCCTTCGGGGTCTCCGTCGTACTTACGAAAAAGATAAGGGGGAAAACTCGTGAAGTACGAAGTTCAATACATGTTAAGTACCTAGGGGCTATCTCAGTGAACGAGGTATAGAGTCACCTCTCGAGTTGAAATTCAAGAAAGTTATCGAGCGTAAATTAAGAAGGTGAAATAAGGAGTTTCAAGTGGATAGGCAACCGTTTGTGGCCTGAAACAAAATGTGACAGGGGTTCAGAGCAATGGGAAAGTATTGCGTCTGGTACCAGAATAGATCACTATGAAGGTGGCCCGTGAATCACCTATGAAGCCAAGCGGGTGGAATAACTTTGGAAATGGGGGTGTGTAGAAGAATCAGGTTTCGATCCTGTGGAACTGTGGGTTATGGGCCCACCATGTGGGTTTAAAGTAGAAGGAGTGGTGACATCTTGCGTGATCATGTAAGCAAGGCATGTTAGAGGATAGCCTGTCATTTATGTCGGCAACAACATCGGTACCAAGGGCGAGGGACGAAGAGAACCATTTTCCTGCTCGTCGAAACGAGGCGGACCAATAGGCAAAGTTCTCGTCCATCGGTGGCTACCGGAATGTTATCGACAAATGCAACAGGGTCTTGCTGACAGAATTGTACACTGGGGGTGTTTACATAAGCAAGAGAATATTACGGCTTAGCTCATATAGATCACAAGCAACGTTAAACCGACCAACGGAAAGGAAAATATGGTTATCAGATTAAACAGAACGATGGATAGGAAAATGTGTTTAAACACATATTTCAAGGGTATATCCTTCCCAAGGACAACCAGAGCATGATATCCATGACAGGATATAACATAGAAAACCCTTTAGGAAAGGGGGGAAGAAATTTAATGACATTACCCATACAACAGTGCTTGGATAATTGATAAAGAGAGTTTTGCATTGTGCTTCAAATGTTGTTATTGAAAATTGGAGTACCACAGACATGCTTCGAGATAGCATTGGCAGGGTCTTCAAGCAAAGGTCGGACTTTGGATACACAAAAGATCCATCAGGAACAACTTATAAAATAAGTCTTACAATTTCCTCCAGGAAGAATGGTTATCCTTGCAGAAGAAATTATAATGATAGGTCCTCCAGCCAGGGTGTTAGGCATGACATCATATTACCGGGTCATCAAAGGACCAACATCATTGCTCATGGAGAGTTGTCCCAACCACCATATCTGACCGAGATTAAGATCTGGTCGGTGTTAGGATACCTCTGACTCATGATGCCTGAGAAGAGAGGGTGCGACACAAATTGACGGTTTGTCATTGTAAGATTCTCGGGAAATGAACCAAGGAAGCAAGTTCTGAAACAAGAGTTCATCATTAAATCAAGGAGAGGGTTAGGAGGTGGCTGAGGGACTCAGCGACAAGTCATTGAGATTCCCAAAAGATGGATTTCCATAATTATCTGAGCAAGGAGATAACACTTGTCAGATCAAATGATATAATGATGTATGCTCGAGGAGAACATCCACGAGTAAACATTGGTTGAAAGATGCACCCGAAATATGGGCATAGGTACATGATCAATGTTTAGAATGGTGATCCGATATCCAATGGTCTAAGAATGAAATGTCGACCATAATCTTCAAAGCAATATGGTTGCTAGAAGTTTTGAATTCGCACAACAGAGTTCACTCAACACGGGGACCAAGAAAAGAATGGTGATGGCGAGAAGCAGCACAATAACAAGAATTCTTAAGAGGTGGTGAAATTCTCACAACATCCTTGACAAAAGGCAGTAATACTTCAAGGTAGATCATAATACGGGCTGGATAGTAAGTTGCATCCATAACATGAACAAGTTTGTGATGAAAGGAAGGTAAGGATGTTGTTGATGGTAACTGAAATTACCAAGGAACGAGGATGGCACTTATCATCAAGAATTCCATTGATATCCTGGAAGGAGTCAAAATGTTGATGATGATCACGACAATTTGTTGTCGAGAGAATCCACGAAGAAGCAATTGAACAACGACTGCATCAAGCAAAAGGACTGATGCAACAAAAGATTATTGGAGCCACAGATACGACACAAACTCGAAATCAAGCTCATTGTTTTTAAGGCGAAGTTATATGAGGAGGAAGATCAACGTAAGCTTAGCTCATCGCCAAATAATTGTGCTACGGGAAGAAGGACCGGGTAGCACAGTTAAAATTAGCTCGATAATGATATAGCCGATCAGGCTAGGAATGACTTGAAGGATTAATAAATTTGTAAGAAGTGATGGGTTCAAATACTTGTTGAATCGCAATGCGAACTCGATTCAGTTATCGGTGTCTTTGAGTGTATAATAACTCAGAGCCCGTGAAAAATTGGAATCAGTGGGAAGGTAGCACTTGATGAAGAACTCATAAGAAATTATGCAGTTCCATGATAATCTTGAGATACCAGGGGGTAATACTCGACACAAGATCAAAGTAAAGATTGGATGGGTGTATTGATCCATAGAAGACAATTGTTTTAACTTGTCCGAGAAATGGAATCAAAGAAGAACAATCATGGTCGGAACCACGGTTGCAAGGGATCAATTCACAGATACCATATGTTAGTTATCAAGGAAATAGTTATTATTACAAGAAGCTTCCATGATAGGATATACATCGCGTCCATGGGCATGAACACAAGGTTCAAGGTCGACTCCCACTTCCTCAATGCATAATCTTTCATTCACCTCTCGTATTTCGAATATGACATTAGTTGTTGAAAGTTTTACCTGGTGCAATACCAGATAAGTATGACTCGTGAAATCTTTCGGGTTCACGCCGATGAGGGAAGGCGTAGGTTCAATCCCATCGGGGCTTCTTGCGAACATATACCATAAGCTTCAAGAGTAAGTATCACCAGCTCGAAAGCAGAGCATGGATGACAAAAGGAAAGGATACAATTTAACAAAGGCATTATGTATCGGAGAAGGACTCACAAGGTGATTAATTATGAAGGACACTGTCAGATATAATAATCCAACAGTGGATAAGGCGATCCACAATGGAGCTGAGGTGAGTATCGATACTCAATCAGAGGAAGAAAGAATGCGAATGCAACGAGTTATGGAATCATCTGAATAATTCAAAGCTTAAATGCAAAGGAATTATGATTTCCAAAACAAGGGATCAGAAGCAGACATTCTGATCAAGGATGGATCAATTGTATATACCAGAGGCACAATCAACGACAGATAGTTTGGTCGAGAACCAGCTCATGTTCAAAATGACGTCTGAGCCGGAAAGATAATCCTAGGACTCGACTGATGATTGTGAACATTCACAACGTATTGAATCAACGGACTCAAAATGATAATGACAAGGTATGCCATTAAGATTACGAGACTAATGGGATTAACCATAATGCGAGCAAGCAAGAATTTCAAGAGCCAAAGGCTCCATAAGATTTTCGGGAGATCGAATAGTATTTTGAAGACTTTTGTGAAACGCATGAACAACTGGGGATGAGCGGATACTCGACAAGTGCGAGGAATTTTCAATAGGGATATTCATGTGGTAAAGAACTGCAAGGCAGTAAGCTTAAAGGATTTTCGGAACAACAAAGAGTATTTCGGGACATCTTGCAATAACAAGATCAACGGGGAATGATTGTATGAATGGCAAGTGTAAGCAGTTTTTCATAGGGGGTGGCGGTGGAAGGAAATCGCAAATGCGATGGCACAAAGACTCGAGAGAACATCGTAGAGTAACTTCGGAATCTTCTAGTGCAACAGGCGATCATCTGAAGTGAGGGGCTCTCCGTGAGCAAGTATTATCGAGAACCTAAAGTTAGTTTTGTTTTTAGCAAAATCATTTAACCCGAATAGAAGAGAGCTCAGAGTCCCAGAGTATAGGCGAGGAGTAAAAGATCCTATTACCACCCAATGGCGACGTGGGCCCATGGGCCGCACAGCCATGTTAGTAAAAGTTTTGTAAAGTCTAGACCCGACTTCGGCCAAGGAGTTGGAAGGGGGATTCCTACAGGAAGTCGGCTCTGATACCAACTTGTGACGCCCCCGATTCAATCGTACACTAATCATGCACGCAAATGTGTACGATCAAGATCAGGGACTCACGGGAAGATATCACAACACAACTCTAAAACATAAATAATGGTGGCTAGCATGAGGGGGAAAGGCAAGCTCAACAAGTTAGAGGATCCATGACAACATACTTTATCTCAGATATAAGAAAGACATAACTCATTACGTTGTCTTCCTTGTCCAACATCAACTCTTTAGCATGTCATATTTTAATGAGTGCTCCCAATCATAAAAGATGTCAATGATAATATATCTATATGTGAAAACCCCTCTTTCCTTATTACTTCCTATTAATTGCAACAATGACCAAAGCTATGTCTGCCAACTCCCAACAACTTTTAATCATCATACTCTTTCTATGTGAAGTCATTACTCTCATCAATATGAAATTTTTGTTTCTTTTTATTCTTTTCTTCTTTCTTTTATTCACGCAAGATCATGGCAAAATAATCAAGCCTTTGACTCAACACTAATCTTTATTATATCTAGCTCACGGACTCGATTACATAAAGAGATCAAAAAGCAAAACTCAAAACTAGATCATGCCATAAACTTTATTCTACTAGATCAAGATACTACTAATAGGATCGAACTAAGAAAAACGATAAAGATAGGAGTTGTGATGGTGATACGATACCGGGGCACCTCCCCCAAGCTTGGCAGTTGTCAAGGGGAGTGCCCACACCCATGTGATTATGTCTCCTTCTTTGTTGTCGGTGTAATATTCTTGGCGATGATTCCCCTCAGGATGCGGTTCTCCTCCTCGAGCTTATTGACTTGTTGTTTGAGGTCCATTATTTCCTTACGAAGCTTTCCTGTGACAGTAAAGCTCCTTGCACCCAAGGGTGTTGCATAGCTGCGAGAGAACAAGTGACACTCCTCTTCATATTTTCATAAGAAAGAAATCTAACATTAGAAGGGATAACCGAGTTTGGAATAGCTGAGCTCTGTAGTTCCCCCATCGTGAACCCAGCTCGGAGGCGAGAGGTGACTTCTTGATCCTCCATGGCATCTATTCTCATCAAGTCAGCCTCCATCTCTTCCTCCGTTGCTGGCCCAAAGTGGTCAGCGTCGCTGTTTTGCCCTTGGTTCCGGTGCCGGATTAGATACCCGTCTCTCCCCGGTTGACCCTTGAGAAGACATCTTGCTCTAATCTGTAGCAGCAACAGCTCAAAAACAAAAACAGAGGAGATTTGTGTGATACGGGAGTCAAAACCTTCGGGAGAATATATAATTAATTTTTACCGACCAAAATACGTATCGTGCAAGAAAACGGAGTCCGGAAGGCACACGAGGTGCTCACGAGGTAGGGGGCGCACCCAGAGGGGTAGGGCGCGCCCACCACCCTCATGGGGCCCTCGTGTCCTTCCCGGACTGCTACTTATTTTTCTATTTTTCTAAATATTCCAAAACAGAGAGATATTGCCTTAAAAAAATTTTGGAGTCGGTTTACTTACCGTACCACATACCTATTCCTTTTCAGAGTCTGAAACGTTCCGAAAAGTGTCCCTTATGTATTCCTCTGGGGTTACGGTTTCAATAATATAGGTTTCAACATTTATGGGATTACCTGAGATATAATGTTTAATTCTTTGTCCGTTTACCACCTTTGGATTTGTGCCCTCGAAGTTGTTAGTTTTTATGGCAACGGAACGATAGACCTCTTCGATAACATAGGAGCCTTCCCATTTAGAGAGAAGTTTTCCTGCAAAAAATCTTAAACGAGAGTTGTATAGCAATACATAATCACCTACATTAAACTCACGCTTTTGTATCCTTTTGTCATGCCATCTTTTAACTTTTTCTTTAAACAACTTGGCATTTTCATAAGCTTGGGTTCTCCATTCATCAAGTGAGCTAATATCAAATAACCTCTTCTCACCGGCAAGTTTAAAATCATAGTTAAGCTCCTTAATAGCCCAATACGCCTTACGTTCTAGTTCGAGAGGTAAGTGACATGCTTTTCCATAAACCATTTTGTACGGAGACATGCCCATAGGATTTTTATATGCAGTTCTATAAGCCCATAATCCATCATCAAGTTTCTTGGACCAATTCTTCCTAGACCTATTAATAGTCTTTTGCAAAATTAATTTGAGCTCTCTATTGCTCAACTCTACTTGACCACTAGACCGAGGGTGATAAGGAGATGCAATTCTATGATTAACATCATATTTAGCAAGCATTTTACGGAAAGCACCATGAATAAAGTGTGAACCACCATCAGTCATTAAATATCTAGGGACTCCAAACCTCAGAAAAATAACTTCTTTAAGCATTTTAGTAGAAGTGTTATGATCAGCACTACTAGTTGGAATAGCTTCTACCCACTTAGTAACGTAATCAACAGCCACTAGAATATGTGTGTATCCATTAGAGGCAGGAAAAGGTCCCATATAATCAAAGCCCCAAACATCAAACGGTTCAATAACAAGAGAATAATTCATAGGCATTTCTTGACGTCTACTAATATTACCAATTCTTTGACATTCATCACAAGACAAGACAAACTTACGGGCATCCTTGAAGAGAGTAGGCCAATAAAAACCAGATTGCAATACCTTATGTGCAGTTCTATCTCCAGCGTGGTGTCCTCCATAAGCCTCGGAATGACACTTGCGTAGGATATGTTCCTGTTCATGATCAGGTACACAACATCTAATAACACCATCTACTCCTTCTTTATAAAGATGTGGGTCATCCCAAAAGTAATGTCTCAAGTCATAGAAAAACTTTTTCTTTTGTTGGTATGTGAAGCTAGGTGGTATAAATTTAGCAACAATATAATTAGCATAATCAGCATACCATGGAGTATTACGAGAAGTACTTATAACATTTAATTGTTCATTAGGAAAGCTATCATCAATAGGTAGTGGGTCATCAAGAACATTCTCTAACCTAGACAAGTTGTCTGCAACGGGGTTCTCAGCTCCCTTTCTATCAACAATATGCAAATCAAAATCTTGTAGCAAGAGAACCCATCTAATAAGTCTAGGTTTAGCATCTTTCTTTTCCATAAGATATTTAATAGCAACATGATCAGTGTGAATAGTTACTTTAGAATCAACAATATAAGATCTAAACTTACCACAAGCAAATACAACTGCTAAAAGCTCTTTTTCAGTAGTAGCATAATTTCTTTGAGCATTGTCTAGAGTCTTACTAGCATAATGAATAACATTTAATTTCTTATCAACTCTTTGCCCTAGAACAGCACCTATAGCATAATCACTAGCATCACACATAATTTCAAAGGGTAAATTCCAATCAGGCGGCTGAACAATAGGTGCAGAGACTAATGCTTTCTTACGTATTTCAAATGCTTCTACACAATCATCACCAAAGACAAATGGTATATCTTTTTGCAATAAATTAGTCAGAGGCTGAGAAATTTTTGAGAAGTCCTTAATGAACCTCCTGTAAAATCCGGCGTGACCAAGGAAACTTCTTATACCTTTGATGTCCCTGGGACATGGCATCTTTTCAATAGCATCGACCTTGGCTTTATCAACTTCAATACCTCTTTCAAAAACTTTATGCCCCAAGACAATACCTTCATTAACCATAAAGTGGCACTTTTCCCAATTCAAGACAAGATTAGTTTCTTCACATCTCTGCAAAACTCGATCAAGATTGCTCAAGAAATCATCAAAAGAGGAACCATAGACAGAAAAATCGTCCATGAAAACCTCACAAATCTTTTCACAAAAGTCGGAGAATATAGCCATCATGCATCTTTGAAAGGTAGCAGGTGCATTACATAAACCAAAAGGCATACATCTATAAGCAATAGTACCAAAAGGGCATGTAAAAGTAGTCTTTGATTGATCTCTAGCCGACACAGGTATTTGAGAGAAACCAGAATAACCATCTAGAAAGCAATAGTGTTTATCTTTGCATAATCTTTCTAGCATTTGATCAATAAAAGGTAAGGGGTAATGATCTTTCTTAGTAGCCTTATTTAATTTACGGCAATCAATTACCATCCTATAACCTGTAATAATTCTTTGTGGAATTAATTCATCTTTATCATTAGGAACAACAGTAATACCTCCCTTCTTAGGGACACAATGGACAAGACTTACCCACTGACTATCAGCAACGGGATAAATTATACCTGCCTCCAGAAGCTTGAGTATTTCTTTTCTTACCACTTCTTTCATTTTAGGATTCAGACGTCATTGAGGATCACGAACTGGTTTGGCATCTGCTTCCAAATTTATTTTATGTTGACATAGAATGGGACTAATGCCCTTAAGATCATCAAGAGTATATCCAATAGCAGCACGATGCTTCTTCAGAGTTTTCAATAATCTTTATTATTCATGCTCTGAAAGGTTAGCACTAATAATAACAGGATATATCTTCTTTTCATCAAGATAAGCATATTTAAGATTATCAGGCAAAGGTTTAAGCTCAAACACGGGATCACCCTTGGGTGGAGGAGGATCCCCTAAAATTTCAACAGGCAAGTTGTGTTGCAGAATAGGTTCATGTTTAAAGAATACTTCATCGATTTCCCTTCTTTCATTCATGAACATATCATTTCCATGGTCTAGCAAATAGTGTTCTAAAGGATCACTAGGAGGTACGGCAATAGAAGCAAGACCAATAATTACATCCTTACTAGGTAATTCTTCCTCACGATGTTGTGTACTAAATTTAGAGAAATTAAACTCATGAACCATATCATCCAAGCCAATAGTAACAATATTTTTTTCTCAATATATCCTAGCATTAACAGTGTTTAAGAAGGGTCTACCAAATATAATGGGACAAAAGCTATCTTGCGGAGACGTAAGAACAAGAAAATCAGCAGGATATTTAGTTTTCCCACACAAGACTTCAACATCTCTAACAATTCCAATTGGTGAAATAGTATCTCTATTGGCAAGTTTAATTGTGACATCAATACCTTCTAACTCAGCAGGTGCAATTTCATTCTTAATTTCTTCGTATAAAGTATGCGGTATAACACTAGCACTCGCACCCATATCACATAAGCCATGATAACAATGATCTCCTATTTTAACAGAAATAACAGGCACACCTACCACAGGTCTATGTTTATCTTTAGCACAAGGTTTAGCAATTCTAGCAGTTTCATCTTCGAACTAAATAACATGCCCATCAATATTATCAGACAAGAGATCTTTAACAATAGCAATATTAGGTTCTACTTTAACTTGCTCAGGAGGTGTATAAGTTCTAATATTGCTTTTACGAACAACAGTTGAAGCTTTAGCATGATCCTTTATTCTAACAGGGAAAGGTGGTTTCTCAACATAAGAAGTAGGAACAATAGGATCATTATAAGTGACAGTCTTTTCTTCAACTTTAATAGGTGCAGCTACTTTTACTTCTATGGGAGGATGATATTTAAATCACTTCTCCTTAGGGAGATCAACATAAGTAGCAAAAGATTCATAGAAAGAAGCTACTATCTCAGAGTCAAGTCCATATTTAGTGCTAAACTTATGGAAAATATCGGTGTCCATAAAAGATTGAACACAATCAAACTTAGGTATCATACCTGACTCATTACCTTCGTCGAGGTCCCAATCTTCAGAGTTGTGTTTAATTCTATCCAATAAATTCCATCTGAAGTCAATAGTCTTCATCATAAAAGAGTCAGCACAAGAAGTATCGAGCATGGTTTGATTATTATGAGAAAGTCGAGCATAAAAACTTTGCACAATTATTTCTCTCGAGAGCTCATGATTGGGGCATGAATATAACATTCATTTAAGCCTCCCCAAGCTTGAGCGATGCTTTCTCCTTCGCGAGGCCAGAAATTATATATATAATTGC
Source organism: Triticum dicoccoides (assembly GCF_002162155.2). NCBI lineage: Eukaryota > Viridiplantae > Streptophyta > Magnoliopsida > Poales > Poaceae > Triticum > Triticum dicoccoides. The sequence goes on along the minus strand of NC_041386.1, from coordinate 236,767,678 downwards.
GATCATGATGAACAAGATGCATAGGGTAATACTTTTGATGAAATTCCAATTTCAATCTTTTATAGTTCCATGATCTCATATCATCACATAGCCTATACCATATCAATGCATCTCCCTTCAAAGATAAAGGGAAGACCTTCTTCTTAGCAACATCATCGGGTATACCTGCAAGCTTAAATAATCCACAAATTTCATCCACATATATTAAGTGCTCATCAAGATGCTTTGTTCCATCTCCTGTAAAAGGGTTAGCTAGCAGTTTTTTCATCATACCCGAAGGAAATTCAAAAGGAGTTTCATTTTCAATAGGTTCAGTAGGTTGAGGAGCAACTCTTTGCTCTACTGGACGGGGTGAAGATACCCCGAACAAGCCCCTCAGAGAATTACTTTCCATAGTAACAAGTGACAGTAAATTTCAGCACTCTATATAAATTTTTCCTTACCAAATTCCACCTACCAAAGGCACTACACTCCCCGGCAACGGCGCTAGAAAAGAGTCTTGATGACCCACAAGTATAGGGGATCTATCGTAGTCCTTTTGATAAGTAAGAGTGTCAAACCCAATGAGGAGCAGAAGGAAATGATAAGCAATTTTCAGCAAGGTATTCTCTGCAAGTACTGAAATAAGTGGTAACAGATAATTTTGTGATAAGATAAATTGTAACGAGCAACAAGTAACAAAAGTAAATAAAGTGCAGCAAGGTGGCCCAATCCTTTTTGTAGCAAAGGACAAGCTGGAACAAACTCTTATAATAGGAAAAGCGCTCCCGAGGACACATGGGAATATCGTCAAGCTAGTTTTCATCACGTTCATATGATTCGCGTTCGATACTTTGATAATTTGATATGTTGGTGGACCGGTGCTTGGGTGCTGTTCTTACTTGAACAAGCATCCCACTTATGATTAACCTCTATTGCAAGCATCCGCAACTACAACAAAGGTATTAAGGTAAACCTAACCATAGCATGAAACATGTGGATCCAAATCAGCCCCTTACGAAGCAACGCATAAACTAGGGTTTAAGCTTCTGTCACTCTAGCAACCCATCATCTACTTATTACTTCCCAATGCCTTCCTCTAGGCCTAAATAATGGTGAAGTGTTATGTAGTCGACGTTCACATAACACCACTAAAGGCTAGACAACATACATCTTATCAAAATATCAAACGAATACCAAATTCACATGACTACTAATAGCAAGACTTCTCCCTTGTCCTCAGGAACAAACGTAATTACTCACAAAGCATATTCATGTTCATAATCAGAGGGGTAATAATATGCATATAGGATCTGAACATATGATCTTCCACCAAATAAACCAACTAGCATCAACTACAAGGAGTAATCAACACTACTAGCAACCTACTAGCACCAATCCCGGACTTTGAGACAAGAATTGGATACAAGAGATGAACTACGGTTTGGAGATGAGATGGTGCTGGTGAAGATGTTGATGGAGATTGCCCTCTCCGATGAGAGGAGCATTGGTGATGACGATGGTGATGATTTCCCCCTCCCGGAGGGAAGTATCCCCGGCAGAACAGCTCTGCCGGAGCTCTAGATTGGTTCCGCCAAGGTTCCGCCTCGTGGCGGCGGAGTCTCGTCCCGAAAAGTTTCTCTTTATTTTTTTTCTCATCGAAAGACCTCATATCGGAGAAGATGGACGTCGGAGAGCCACCAGGGGGCCCACGAGGTAGGGGGCGCGCCCCCCACCCTCGTGAGCAGGGTGTGGGCCCCCTGGCCTTCATCTTTGGCGAGGATTTTTATTTATTTATTTTAAGATGTTCCGTGGAGTTTCAGGACTTTTGAAGTTGCCCAGAATAGGTCTCTAATATTTGCTCCTTTTCCAGCCCAGAATTCCAGCTGCCGGCATTCTCCCTCCTTATGTAAACCTTGTAAAATAAGAGAGAATAGTCATAAGTATTGTGACATAAAGTGAAATAGCAGTCCATAATGCAATAAATATCGATATAAAAGCATGATGCAAAATGGACGTATCACTAAGTTTTGTTTAGCAGTTCGTCGTGAGATCCATGGCGCTGGCCATGTTGTGCCTTCTCTTGCTGCTCTATCTGAGGCCAGGACGGGCTCTGCCACGCTGGGAACCAGGGTGTGGCGTGACACCGGCGATTATGTGCGTCGTGGTTCTCTAATTCCCCTACAGAAGAAGCTGCGGTTGGAGTTCAGGCGTAAAATTGTTGCTTTCCCCTGGGTCTGCAGTCCACCGACGAAACACAGATAGGTTCCTGCAACGCGGTTCGTTTTGGTTGTTGTCGATGCCATCCCCACTGCAGTACAGTGTGCTCATGACGGTTTTGTGTGTATGTGTGTGTTTTATGTCGTAGCCGGTCGGGGGCTATGTTCCCTTGCAATGCAAAATAGCATGAAAATGAAGTGCACTGTTGTTGTATCCAAGTTTCAGTTCCTCCTCAAAATACATTGGACTTGCAAAAAAATGTGCCAAGAGGTTCACTTTTGTCCACAGAGAGGTCTGGTTTTATTGTGTGGAGAGGTTCGCTTCACTATACTATGCACTTTTTTTATTTTTAGAGGTTCTCTCCACTGTACTATGCATTTTTTCGTTTTAAATGATAACAAAAAGAATCACGTCCAATCCTCTATGATGACATTGCAGTGCGTTTTCCCACATGATGCAGCACACTAATATTGACAAATGTGGTCCACTTAACCCTGTGAAACAAGTTAGAAAAAGACAAAGAAAAAGCATACAGTACACTTAGACTTGTGCCTCGGTCCATTTTTCGCTTGATGTGGTTTACTTGCTCTTATATCTGCGGTCCATTCTCGTTCATAAAAAAAGTTAAAAAAAGACAACAAAACTCTTCTGAGAAAAATTACGTCCGATAAAAGAAACTATGCAGCTCGCTTGCCCATCCGATGCAGTGCGGTTTTCATTCTGAAGCAGTGCGGTCGGCTGTATGACGTTGTTCATCCAGTAAGTGCAAAAAAATGTTACGGAAGCGAAGAAAATTAATGCGGTTCACTTCTTGATAGTGTTGTGGTTCATTTACATCCGATGTGAAGTGCACTCTACTTTCTCGTCCTTGAAAAAATTGCGATTGAATAAAACAAACCATGCAGTTCTCTTACTCGTCTGATGCAGTGCGGTTTTTCGTCCAATGCAGTGCGGTTTTCAGTCGGATGAAGTACGCACGTCGATTTGGGTGTCATGAAAAAACAAAGCGTCCGCATTTCGGTAAATTCAAAATTCCTATTAAACCGTAAAGAATTAGAGAGAGTGTTCTACATGAAAAAGTTATGCCTCGTCGATATCTTTCCAACCACGTATCGTTTGAATCATTCTGATGAGCAGGTTGTAAAAATTTCGCGAAAAACGGCCGCTGCCGCTCGTCGTCCGCCGCATGATTTTCAAAATTAACTTAAAACCGTAAGGAATCTCAAAAATATTTCAACATATGAAAGTTGTGCCTCGTCCATAGCTTTTCAATGGTATATTACATGCCTTGTTTCGACAAACGGTTAAAAAACTGGAGAGAAAACAGTACCCAATATTTGAATTTTTTTGAAAAACAGAATTCTGCGGTTTAGTAAATTTGAAACTGCTCTTAAACCATAATGAATTAGAGAAAACAATAGTTATGAAAAAGATGCGCCTCGACGATATCTATTCAATGGTGTATCATTTGCCTCATTCCAACGAGCGGTTTAGAAAAAAACATGAAAAAATGCTCGATGTCACTCTTTGTTGGCCGCACCATTTTTTAAACTGTTCTTAAACCGCGGGGAATCTCGAAAGTGTTCAACATGGCAAAGTTGCGCCTAATCCGTAGCTTTCCAACGATATATTACACGCCTCGTTCTGATAAACAGTTAAAAAATTAGAGCGAAAACAGTACCGAAAAAACACTACGCACAGTTTTTTCCGACACGAAGTTCACTAGTTTGTGTAATGCAGTGCTCTTGTTAAAGAAAGAGCAGTGCTCTTGCGTTGAGCATGTAGTGCGGAAGTGTTATCAGAATAACTACTCTGATAATATTATCTGGGTTATTCTGTTTCGCGTAACAGAATATTATTCTGTTACCCTACTTGAACTGATGGTTTCAGGCAGTTGTACTGATAATTTTCATCTCGTCGAACTGATCGTCTTTTCGTCGGAATGGGGCATGCAATATATCGTTGGAAAGCTCTTGACATCTACATTATAAATATGTAGGGATTTTTTGCAATCACGGTTTAAGAGCAGTTTTGAAAAAACCATTTTTTTTTAAAACTGAAAACGCAAATCGTATTTTGGACTCAATTTTCAAACAGCTTGTAGAAATTGAACAAATAAGATGGCGTTGGAATGCCGGTAAAAATCCGCATCTTCCATATATCTACTGTTTTTTCAAATTATATAGAATTTCAAAGTAATTTAAAAAACGGTGAAATTCTGGGTGAAACATATTTTCGCGTTTTTTTGCAAACGGTCTGTCGGATTGAAAGTTTTTCGTATTCGTATTGATATGGTGTTGGAAAGCTATGGAAAATGCGCAACTTTTTCGTATTGAAAGTTTTTTCTAATTCCTTACGGTTTAAACACGAATTCAAAAACGGTCAAATTTGTTGTCGAATGCGGTTTTTTTTAAAGTTCGTCGAAATAGGGAAAATAATATACCGTTGGATAGCTATCGAAAATGCGAAACTTAGTCATGTTGAACATTTTCTCTACTTTGCAAACGTTTAAGAGTAATTTTGAAGAAGGTGAAATCCATCGTGTTGTTTTTTCCTCTCTAAAAAACAGAGTACTCGTACTGAAGTATGTCTATATTTGTACTGAGGTATTTTTCACAAAGTAGTTTTGAATGGTTCTAAAAAAAGAGTACTTTAAACGGATGTCTTTATGATTTTGTACTTGCTCCCATCTTTTAAGAGTAATTTTGAATACGGTGAGACTCATCGTGTTGTTTTTCTGTCCGAAAAACAGAGTATTCATACTGATCTATGTGTGTGCTTGTACTGAGGTATTTTTTTCAGAGTATTTTGAATGGTTCCGAGAAAAGAGTATTTGCACTAATGTTCGTATGGGTTTGTACTGAGCATATTTTCACATACTACACTTCACTTTGTTTTTTGGGTATCATAGTGCCCGAACTTGCATGGTTTACATCGTTGAACTAAATGATATTTTTTTTAAAGGAAGATGTTTTGGACTTCTCTTGTTTTGCGACTTGAAATTTTTATCATTTGATTTTTCATTGGGTTTCATTTTGTTTGAGTTTTTTTCTCAAACTTATCTGGGGCGTCGTGTTGAACTTACAATTTTTTTAGTTGTGAACTTGTTGTGTTTTTACAATGCCAATATGCAGGAGAGCATGGCGAGGGCAACGATAGAAGGAAGCTGCTTGTGGTGATCGCGGAAGCACTACAGGGCTGCCACAATGGTGGTTGATGGCAAGCCAGGCATGGGGACGAGTGGGCGACGCACTGACATGTCACTGGAGAGCACCTACTGGATTGACCTCATTGTCCCATTTGGACAGATCAGTTGTAGAACTTGAACGTCAACGTCTCAGAATACCAAAAGCTAACCATCTTTTAAGACTAATCATTGTTTTTAATTAGTACTGATCAATATTTTTGATTCAAACATTTTCTTTATTCTTGTATGCACATCAAGCTGTCATGTACTATACCTTCTTTGAAGAAGTAGCAATCATCTCATCATATACATAAATTTTCTTGTCCGAACTTATGGTATCATCATCACTAAACCTGCATGATTTCTCTAATCCTGCATGATTTCTGTAGCTGAACTGGGACATTTGTACAACAAGAAACTAAATCTAATACCAATATTGAACTTGCAGGTTCCATACGCAAGCTAGCTACCAATGTCAAATTTACTGATCCTAAAATCAATCACCACCACAAGAAGACAATAAAATTCTCCAAATGGTTGCTCGAGGAAGAGCTAGCTGCTGAATCCGACCACATTTACCGCTCGAAGCAGCCAACCACTAGTTTGTAGAAGGATTTAGCAACGTCGGCGGCCGCCATCTCGCACCTGAGAATCAAACCAAATATTCAGGCGAATAAATAAGTGCACAAGAGATATTTCTTTAGCAAGACATTTTCACGGAACAGGCAAACCAAACTTTTTCAATGAACACACAAATCAATTTCTTATAAAGCTTCCTAGCCCATTAGCTTCAACCTTTACAAGACAAACTTCTTTCTAGGGGCAGAACAGAAGATGAACTTCTAACCTGCAGCTTTTCGCACTGAATTCCAATCACATGTTGAACTTTCTAACCTGCAGTTGCAAAGAAGCCGTCCCAAGTCAGGCTAGACAAAGACGTCCGGTTGGCTCTTGCATATATGGAGAATTTCTAGAATTTGGTAAAACGATTGAACTAGCTTGGTCTGGTTAGTATCACTATCACCATAACTAAATGCATGTACTACTTTTTGACTATAACAACGAAAGAAAGCACTAGCTAGTGTTCAAAATATAGAAAGGGTGATATTTCTTAAATACAAAATTCAGAAAAGAATGGTGCTCTCTATCAGATTGTTGATGCATGAAAATCGCATGAACTTCATATACTGCAATAGAGTTGCATCAAGTGCACACACACATTGGCGCATGTCTTGCTACACCGAAAGCTTGCGATGAACTGTTTAAAGTTTGGAAACTGAACCTTTTGTTCTCAAGTACTGACACTACAAAATATAAATATATATCCATTGTTTCTAACATAAAAGAGTGACCACGAATACCAGCACTGCAAAAATGCACTCTACAGGTATAGACTACAACATACTTCACATTACGAGATTGCAATTCTTCTTGTAGATGATATTTTCCTGACAAACTGATGAACTGATCAAGATTCACATGAGACATATGATTTTTGGGGATTTCCTCAAGATTATGCGCAATAAAGCATCCGGACCGAAAAGAACAGACAAGCTGAACTGAAAACCAAAATAAATGGCCTCTGGGTTCCTCATATAGCAACTAAAACTTCAGTACAACTACACCTTTTATTGCTGCACTACTACTTAAACAAGGTAAATCAATAAAAAACTGAACTAACAAACATCTACTTAATATCTTTGTGCATGCCCATGTCGGCAGTGTGCAACCGTCGAGCATGTAGCTCGAGTGCTGGACGCAAATGCCCTTAGTGGTGGCCGCTATCGCCGCAAGAATGTTGGACGTATTGCCAGCTAGCATCCACGAAAATCGAGACAAAATTGAGTCTTGCACAAGATCAAACTAATATAAACGCTTGCTGCATCCATCAGCAGTCATGCATAACCAAGCAATGTGCAAAGCAAAGGGGCTGGTGTGCAAAACCGAGAATTTTTTCACGAAACCACACTTGAACTCGCTCTACAACAATCTTCAAACTTACGCATGCAGATAAATACTTTAGAACAAAAACAAAATCCCTAACCTTGTCTCTGTGTTTTGCTCGACATCAACGCATTGTTCCTGTCCATACTGCAGCAGCGCCAGCTCCACACAAAAAAGACAGTGCTCTCCATTTAGACAAATACATCCAAGAGAAGACGCGAGAAACTTCAGCACATAGACTCACTGCTTTGGCAAAATGGAAGATACGTACTACATCTGAAGAATTTGCTAAAAATCTGGTGTTCCTTTTACCTCCTTGCCGTTCTTCTTATCTCAGGAGGACGCGGCCTTGGCGAATCGGACAAGGAAGACGTAAGGTGTGGGCACTGTCAAGTTCCACTCAAGCATGTTCAGGATTGCCTTCTCCATCCTCAGAATCTGCTCCCTGTATATGTGTTGTCGGAGAACAATTTGAAGTCATTCACCTGCAGGTTGGCGCACAAATAGGGATGGCAATGGGTAGGGTATGGGCGGGTACAACCTCCTTCTACCCAAACCCATACCCATAGAAATTTTTTATACCCACCCACTTCAATACCCATGGGTATAAACTAACACCCATGCCCATACCCATCGGGTATCCTATACCCAATGGGTATCCATTGGGTACAATATATAGCATTCAAATTCTTAAGAGGTAGAGAAATGAGTTCAAAATTCAAGTGATCATGGTAGAGAACTATAGCACGTATGTGGCCTCCTCCAGTGGGTGGCCTCTTGGAGGCATCAGGGGAGTATGAGCAGCGGTTGGTGGAAGGCCGACGTAGTGGAAGGCGGTGGTGGGAATTGGGGATCGAGTGTTCGACAAGAGTCTGGTAGCGAAGAGTCGATATTTCATATTTTTGAGGAGTCACATAGGACGTATGAGGAGTGGCAAGCAGGTGATTATGAGCCTATGAGCTATGACTTGTTTAAGGAATACGAGATTTAGGGTTAGACCATATGAGTTGGATGTTAACCCCACATGTTATAGGAATTATTTTCATTTGTTATTTTTTTCTGGGTATCCATTGGGTTACCCATGGGCACAATTTCTTACCCATGCCCTACCCATACATTTTGTGGATATGGGTACCCATTACCCGTGGGTAGAAAATCTCTTCAAGTCTTGCCCATTCTCATTGTTTTCGGGTAGGGTACCCATGGGAAAAATTGTCATCCCTACGCACAAAACAGCCACCAATCAGAACGCGGACTCAATGAACGAACGAACAGCAGAATGGATGGATGATCCATCATTCAACCTACGTACCTCTGGAGCCCAAATCTCATCGTACTTGCACGCAATCAGCAGGGCACAGACGCTCACCAGCTGCAGCTCCCGCTAGATATTTACATAGAAAATCACATCCATGTCTAGTAGCTGGACTGATGTTTCCTTTCTTTTTTACTTCCATGGTGATGCACCAGTTCATACAATGAGTGGAATCGGTACAAAATGATAAAATAACTGAACTGATATTCTGGTCTCCAAAACTAATAACTAAGTCTGTACCAAATAAATGAATATAATTTCTTATTTGTATGTATATCAGTTCATTGACAATATTGAACTGAACGAAACTAAAAATAATAATTGAACTGAACTAAAAATAGAAACTAAACTGATTGTGCCACTGAAATTGTTTTCGTCTTTGTTTGTGGTCTCTAAACCTCCAATTTTTTGTACGTTGAGCTACCCTTTTTTTCTACCTTCTTTTCTTAGAACTGTTGTCTCTTTGGGAAGAACTGCTAGCCTTTTTTTAGGTGAACTTCTGTACATGTCTCTCGTTTCATGTGTAGTGGGGCACTAGGGCTCCAGCGTCATGAGCAGAAGAGCATCGCATCAAAACCTGACAAAACTTCAAATGGAGTTAGCAGTGGAGCATTTATTGAGAATATCAATGGAGTTGGCCGGAGCATCAATACCAACCTGGACGTACGGCACCAGGGCATCCATCCTCCTGTGTACCGCTGGAACCACGGCAAGGCAGTGATCTCAACAAGATGCGGCACCGTGTGGCTCGGGCTGCAACCTGATGGGGGAGGCGGGGGTAGTGCACAGAGGCACTTGGTGGCGTGCATACGGGGGGCTGAGGCGCGGGGCAGCCGGTCTGGTCATTGTGGATGTGGCCGGCTTGCGGCGGTGGTATTGGACTGGCGTAGTGGCCATGGATCCCCCACCGGAACGAGGCAGAGTGATGGCGTGGATCGTCGCCGGATGAGGTAGTGCAGGGGTCGGCAGCGCCGGGGCTTGGAGTCCCCCGAGCCGGGTGGTGTCGAGGTCCGGGCGCCGTTGCTGGGGGCGTCATGGGGATGTGGCGACCGGATCTTGTGGTTGGCCGCTCCGGCGGGGAAGAAGCCGGGACGCGACGAGAAGGCCAACGGAGGGGAAGAAGCTGGGGCGCGAGGAGGAGGCCGGCAACGGGGAAGAAGTCGGGGCAAGAGGAGGAGGCCGGCGGCGGGGAAGAAGCTGGGGCGCGAGGAGGAGGCCGACGGCCGGGAAGAAGCCGGGGCGCGAGGAGGAGGCCGGAGGCGGGAAAGAAGTCGGGCCGCGGGGAGGTGGCAGGGAAAGAATCAGGGGCATGGTGAGGTGGCTGGCGGCGGGTCAAGAAGTTGGGGCGCCGGAGGTGGCTGGCGGCGGGTCAAGAAGCCGGGGCGCCGGGAGGTGGCCGGCAGCGGGGTGCCGGATGTGGTGGGTCGACGACAAGATGGGGAAGATGGGGTGGGTTTTCTTTTTTCCTATTTTGTGCCGTTCGGGGTGGGCTTCTTTTCTTTTTTAGTTTCTACGCTATCTGTTCCGAAACTGCAGATCGGGCCTTATAGGGCTGAGGGGTAACAGATATCATTTTGTTACTGGTAAGAAAATATATAATCATCGTAAAAAATATGTTAGTGGTACTCCCTCCGTCCGGAAATACTTGTCATCAAAATGGATAAAAGGGGGTGTATCTAGATGTATTTTAGTTCTAAATACATCTCTTTTTATCCATTTTGATGGCAAGTATTTTCGGACGGAGGGAGTACTATTCATCACCCAGGGTGCATAATAAGTTATTCTTCATCCGAGGTAATCTTACGATCATTTCATAATTAAATTACGTCTGGAATTCAAATAGTTATATTCCTATTGATTCACTGCGTAAAATTTGGTATAAAAAATAAAAATATAGATCATAAGATAAGAAAATTTGAAGTCTATATATATTTTACACTATGTTTTTATGTTTGTAATTTTATATAACATAAAATACTTTTTACGGCGGTTATATAATTTCTTACGGTCTCTTTTTACGTCAGAAATAAGACAAAACTTATGAAACGTAAAATTTCAGTGTATTCGTGTTAAAATAGAGGAGGATGAAGAATAACTATTCCTCACTCAATATATATATATATATATATATATATATATATATATATATATATATATATATATATATATATGTATATATATAGTGTTACTATTCATCACACAGGATGCAGAATAAGTTATTCTTCACTCGAGGTAATCTTACGATCATTTCATAATTAAATTACGTTTCGAATTCAAATAGTTCCATTCCTATTGATTCACTACGTAAAATTTGACATAACAAAATAAAAATATAGGTTTTATCATTTTTGTCACTAGTTGTGTCCTACTACTCGGTTTTGCCATTAGAAGTTACAACTACTCAAAAATGCCATCGATCCGTGAGATGTTTGCTCAAAAATGCCATCGTTCCGTTAGATGTTTCCTCAAAAATTCCATTAGACATCGTTATTTTCACATCAAACTCATTGACCATGTTATATGATAAAAATAAGCCTAGACCCACATGTCAGTTCTCTCTATCGCACAATGATAAATGTGGCCCCACTTGTCAGGAGTAACCAAGCGAATAATTTTATAGAAAAATAAGAACGTCGTTGGGATCAAGTGGGCCCCACACTTTATTGCAGTAAGATAGAAGGAGAGCTGGCATGCTGGTTCATAGGTATTTATGTCATTATAACATGGCAAAAGAGATTTGAGATCACAATAATGATGTTCAGTGGCATTTTTGAACACGTGTCTAACAAAGCGATGACATTTTTGAGCAGTTGAAATTCCTAGTGGCAAAACTGAGTAGTGGGACACAACCGATGGCATAAATGATAAAAACCCTAAAAATATAGGTCATAAGACAAGAAAATTTGCAGTTTATGTGTATTTTAGACTATATTTTTATGTTTGTAATTTTACATAACATAAAATATTTTTTACGGCGATTATATATTTTCTTACGGTCCCTTTTTGCGTTGAAAATAAGACAAAACTTACGGAACGTAAAACTACGGTGCATTGATGGTAAAATAGAGGGGGTGAAGAATAACTATTCCTCACCCAGGGCGAGGAATACACACACGCACACACACACACACACACACACACACACACACACGCACGCAAACGTGCCTGTGCGTTGCAATGGGAGAGTAAACATTTTTTTACCTGAGCCACTATTTTCATTACGATTCAATTTCGACTCTGACTCGTCATATTGATGGCATGCACCTATGACCATACTCAGGCAACATCTGGGCCGTGTCGACACTGAGAAGGTTGCATATATAAATTAACTTTCTTTAAGAATGCCTATATGTATCAGTGTCACATGCAACAGATGTAACATAAATTAAGATCGTATTTATCCGTTCCAATATTATAACGTTGATAACTATCACACGAATAGTTTAGATATTTTCAAAATAAACCTTCATGTACTTATGATGTTCATGAATTTTATAAGTGTATGTACATCTTAATAAAAATTGTTTGTGTACTCACTAAAAAAATTGTATTGTCCATCGGTAAGTATGCGTGTGGATTTCATCAAGAAAAAGTATATGCGTAGGGTCTTAGGTCATGAAACATGTACAAATAGAGAACACGCTGAAAGTATAGCATGCCCAAGGATCATATTCTTTTTCTTCGCTTGCTCCTTGCCAACCAGCACACAACATTGTGTACGGCATGTCCATTTGCAATACGGATCTGCACCGGTATGAAATAAAGACGATTGTGTGTCATTGATTAACATTGCACCCTAACATGCATTTTAAAAATAATGAACATGTAAAATAACATCATATTCAAATTTTACACATTTTTCTAATCAAATTCCATATATAACATGTTAAATTTGGTGTTACAATTTAAAAGATATGGTTATTTGAAAAACAAATCTTAATTGACTGCAGGGTGATTAACGTAGACATCAGGGGAGTTTATGTAAAGCTGAAAAACGATTCACTGCCACTTAAATATGGAGGGCGGGTTAGTTAGCATAAAAGAGAGGGGGTTTGCGTAAAATGCAGAAACAATGATTCGTTGTAACTTTAAAAAGGACTGTCGGTTAATTACTGGGAAATGGGGGGTTTCTGCAAAATGTGCGATGACGGACGACCAGAAGCACTATTCGCTTTATTATTAGAGAAAGATATAGGTTGGAGGGGAGAGGAGGCTGCGCCACAAGGAGGACTCCTCGGCCTCCCCTAGAGGGAAAGGGGGCGCCTCCCCTATTAGGCCCTTGTGGCCCAAGTTGCCTTCCACCTCTTGGTCTTTTAAGGCCCGTCAATATTTAATAAATTATAGAAGCCTCCTAACTATTATTAAAGTATTTTATTATTAATTTAATATCTCCGGAAAAAAATCCACCTATATATAATTTGTTAGTAATACCTGATATTGCTCGATAATCTCTGAAACCCTTCTGGTGACGCCGAAACGCTTTCGGATCTTCTTGAAACTATTTTGAATATTAATGAAACTATTTCACAAATATTTCCTCGTTACTCATGTCCTACTTGTTGGAAATATGCCCTAGAGGCAATAATAAAAGTATTATTATATTTCATTGTTCATGATAATTGTCTTTTATTCATGCTATAACTGTATTATCCGGAAATCATAATACACGTGTGAATACATAGACCACAATATGTCCCTAGTGAGCCTCTAGTTGACTAGCTCGTTGTGATCAACAGATAGTTATGGTTTCCTGGCTATGGACATTGGATGTCGTTGATAACGGGATCACATCATTAGGAGAATGATGTGATGGACAAGACCCAATCCTAAGCATAGCACAAAGATCGTGTAGTTCGTTTGCTAGAGCTTTGCCAATGTCAAGTATCTCTTCCTTTGACCATGAGAGCGTGTAACTCCTGGATACCGTAGGGGTGCTTTGGGTGTATCAAACGTCACAACGTAACTGGGTGACTATAAAGGTGCACTACAGGTATCTCCGAAAGTATCTATTGTTTTATGCGGATCGAGACTGGGATTTGTCACTCCGTATGACGGAGAGGTATCTCTAGGCCCACTCGGTAATGCATCATCATAATGAGCTCAAGGTGACCAATGTGTTGGCCACGGGATCATGCATTACGGTACGAGTAAAGTGACTTGCCGGTAACGAGACTGAACAAGGTATTAGGATACCGACGATCGAGTCTCGGGCAAGTAACGTACCGATTGACAAAGAGAATTGTATACAGGGTTTGATCAAATCCTCGACATCGTGGTTCAACCGATGAAATCATCGAGGAGCGTGTGGGAGCCAACATGGGTATCCAGACCCCGCTGTTGGTTATTGCCCGAGAGTGGTCTCGGTCATGTCTGCATGTCTCCCGAGCCCGTAGGGTCTACACACTTAAGGTTCGGTGACGCTAGGGTTGTTAGGAAGACTAGTATGTGACTACCGAATGTTGTTCGGAGTCCCGGATGAGATCCCGGACGTCACGAGGAGTTCCGGAATGGTCCGGAGGTAAAGTTTTATATATGGGAAGTTGTTAAACGGGCACCGGAAAGTTTCGGGGTTATACCGGTATTGTACCGGGACCACCGGAAGGGTTCCGAGGGTCCACCGGGAGGGGCCACCCCTCCTGGGGGGGCACTTGGGCTGCATGGGTATAGCAGCCAGCCCCTAGTGGGCTTGGCGCGCCCCCCTCCTTGGGCCCATGCGCCTAGGGGTGGGGGGGGGAACCCTAAAGGGGGCGCACCCCCTTTGCTTGGGGGGCAAGCCCCCCACCCCTTGGCCGCCGCCCCCCCTAGGGTTTTCCCTAGAGGGCCGGCCCACCTTGCCCTTTCCCCTATATATAGAGGGGTGAGGGGAGGGCTGCAAGACACCAATACTCAAGGCGCAGCCCCTCCCCTCCCCAACACATCTCCTCCTCCATACGTGCTTGGCGAAGCCCTGTCGGAATACTGCCGCGTCAACTGCACCACGCCGTCGTGCTGCCGTTGGAGCTGCCTTCCTCAACCTCTCCTTCCTCCTTGCTGGATCAAGACGGAGGAGACGTCTCCCGTCCCGTACGTGTGTTGAACGCGGAGGTGCTGTCCGTTCAGCACTAGGACATCGGTGATCCGAATCACGTTCGAGTACGACTCCATCATCGCCATCTCCTTGGCAAGCTTCCGCTCATGATCTACAAGTGGTATGTAGATGCAAACTCTCTCCCTTGACTCGTTGCTTAGATGAACTCATAGATGGATCTTGGTGAAACCGTAGGAAAAATTTTAATTTTCTGCAACGTTCTCCAACAGTGGCATCATGAGCTAGGTCTATGCGTAGTTCTCTTTGCACGAGTAGAACACAATTTTGTTGTGGGCGTGGATCTTGTCATCTTACTTGCCTCTACTAGTCTTTTCTTGCTTCGGCGGTATTGTGGGATGAAGCGGCCCGGACCAACCTTACACGTACGCTTACGTGAGACCGGTTCCACCGACTAACATGCACTAGTTGCATAAGGTGGCTGGCGGGTGTCTGTCTCTCCCACTTTAGTTGGAGCAGATTCGATGAAAAGGGCCCTTATGAAGGGTAAATAGAAGTTGACAAAATCACGTTGTGGTTATTCGTAGGTAAGAAAACGTTCTTGCTAGAACCCAATTGCAGCCACGTAAAAGATGCAACAACAATTAGAGGACGTCTAACTTGTTTTTGCAGCAATTGATCAAGTGATGTGATATGGCCAGAAGTTGTGATGAATGATGAATTGTGATGTATGAGATCATGTTCTTTGTAATAGGATTCACGACTTGCATGTCGATGAGTATGACAACCGGCAGGAGCCATAGGAGTTGTCTTTATTTTTTGTATGACCTGTGTCATTGAAGAACGCCATGTAACTTACTTTACTTCATTACTAAACGCGTTAGTCATAGAAGTAGAAGTAGTCGTTGGCGTGACAAATTCATGAAGACATGATGATGGAGATCATGATGATGGAGATCATGGTGTCAAGCCGGTGACAAGATGATCATGGAGCCCCGAAGATGGAGATCAATGGAGCTATATGATATTGGCCATATCATGTCACAACTATATAATTGCATGTGATGTTTATTATGTTTATGCATCTTGTTTACTTAGGACGACGGTAGTAAATAAGGTGATCCCTTACAAAATTTCAAGAAGTGTTCTCCCCTAACTGTGCACCGTTGCTACAGTTCGTCGCTTCTAAGCACCACGTGATGATCGGGTGTGATGGATTCTTACGTTCACATACAACGGGTGTAAGACAGTTTTACACAGCGAAAACACTTAGGGTTAACTTGACGAGCCTAGCATGTGCAGACATGGCCTCGGAACACGGAGACCGAAAGGTCGAACACGAGTCGTATGAAAGATACGATCAACATGAGAATGTTCACCGATGATGACTAGTCCGTCTCACGTGATGATCGGACACGGGCTAGTCGACTCGGATCGTGTAACACTTAGATGACTAGAGGGATGTCTAATCTAAGTGGGAGTTCATAATTTGATTAGAACTTAATTATCATGAACTTAGTCTAAAACCTTTGCAAATATGTCTTGTAGATCAAATGGCCAACGCTCATGTCAACATGAACTTCAACGCGTTCCTAGAGAAAACCAAGCTGAAAGATGATGGCAGCAACTATACGGACTGGGTCCAGAACCTGAGGATCATCCTCATAGCTGCCAGGAAACAATATGTCCTAGAAGGACCGCTAGGTGACACTCCCGTCCCAAAGAACCAAGACATTATGAATGCTTGGCAGTCTCGTGCTGATGATTACTCCCTCGTTCAGTGCGGCATGCTTTACAGCTTAGAACCGGGGCTCCAAAAGCGTTTTGAGCATCACGGAGCATATGAGATGTTCGAAGAGCTGAAACTAGTTTTCCAAGCTCACGCCCGGGTCGAGAGATATGATGTCTCCGACAAGTTCTACAGTTGTAAGATGGAGGAAAACAGTTCTGTCAGTGAACACATCCTAAAGATGTCTGGGTTACACAACCGTATGACCCAGCTAAATATTAACCTCCCAGATGAGGCGGTCATTGACAGAATCCTCCAGTCGCTCCCACCAAGCTACAAGAGCTTTGTGATGAACTACAATATGCAGGGGATGGTAAAGACCATTCCTGAAGTATTTTCTATGCTGAAGTCAGCAGAGGTTGAAATCAAGAAAGAACATCAAGTGTTGATGGTCAATAAGACCACTAAGTTCAAGAAGGGCAAGGGTAAGAAGAACTTCAAGAAGGACGGCAAGGAGGTTGCCGCGCCCGGTAAGCCAGTTGCCGGGAAGAAGTCAAAGCATGGACCCAAGCCTGAGACTGAGTGCTTTTATTGCAAGGGGAAGGGTCACTGGAAGCGGAACTGCCCCAAATACTTAGCGGATAAGAAGGCCGGCAACACCAAAGGTATATTTGATATACATGTAATTGATGTGTACCTTACCAGTACTCGTAGTAACTCCTGGGTATTTGATACCGGTGCCGTTGCTCATATTTGTAACTCACAGCAGGAGCTGCGGAATAAACGGAGACTGGCGAAGGACGAGGTGACGATGCGCGTCGGGAATGGTTCCAGAGTCGATGTGATCGCTGTCGGCACGGTGCCTCTACATTTACCTACGGGATTAGTTTTGAACCTTAATAATTGTTATTTAGTGCCAAGTTTGAGCATGAACATTGTATCTGGATCTCGTTTAATTCGAGATGGCTACTCATTTAAGTCTGAGAATAATGGTTGTTCGATTTATATGAGAGATATGTTTTATGGTCATGCTCCGATGGTCAATGGTTTATTCTTAATGAATCTCGAGCGTAATATTACACATGTTCATAGTGTAGATGCCAAAAGATGTAAAGTTGATAACGATAGTCCCACATACTTGTGGCACTGCCGCCTTGGTCATATTGGTGTCAAACGCATGAAGAAGCTCCATGCTGATGGACTTTTGGAGTCTCTTGATTATGAATCATTTGACACATGCGAACCATGCCTCATGGGAAAAATGACCAAGACTCCGTTCTCCGGTACAATGGAGCGAGCAACCAACTTGTTGGAAATCATACATACCGATGTGTGCGGTCCAATGAGCGTTGAGGCTCGCGGAGGATATCGTTATGTTCTCACTCTCACTGACGACTTAAGTAGATATGGGTATATCTACTTAATGAAACACAAGTCTGAGACCTTTGAAAAGTTCAAGGAATTTCAGAATGAGGTGGAGAATCAACGTGACCGAAAGATAAAGTTCCTACGATCAGATCGTGGAGGAGAATATTTAAGTCACGAATTTGGCACACACTTAAGGAAATGTGGAATTGTTTCACAACTCACGCCGCCTGGAACACCTCAGCGAAACGGTGTGTCCGAACGTCGTAATCGCACTCTATTGGATATGGTGCGGTCTATGATGTCTCTTACCGATTTACCGCTATCATTTTGGGGATACGCTCTAGAGACAGCTACATTCACTTTAAATAGGGCACCGTCTAAATCCGTTGAGACGACACCGTATGAATTATGGTTTGGGAAGAAACCTAAGCTGTCGTTTCTAAAAGTTTGGGGATGCGATGCTTATGTCAAGAAACTTCAACCTGAAAAGCTCGAACCCAAGTCGGAAAAATGCGTCTTCATAGGATACCCTAAGGAAACTGTAGGGTATACCTTCTACTTAAGATCCGAAGGCAAGATCTTTGTTGCCAAAAACGGATGCTTTCTGGAAAAAGAGTTTCTCTCGAAAGAAGTAAGTGGGAGGAAAGTAGAACTCGATGAAGTACTACCTCTCGAACGGGAAAGTGGTGCAGCTCAGAAAAATTTTTCCTGTGATGCCCACACCAACTGAAGAGGAAACCAATGATGATGATCAAGGTACTTCGGATCAAGTTGCTACTGAACTTCGTAGGTCCACAAGGACACGTTCCGCACCAGAGTGGTACGGCAACCCTGTCCTGGAAATCATGTTGTTAGACAACGGTGAACCTTCGAACTATGAAGAAGCGATGGCGGGCCCAGATTCCAACAAATGGCTAGAAGCCGTGAAATCCGAGATAGAATCCATGTATGAAAACAAAGTATGGACTTTGACTGACTTGCCCGATGATCGGCGAGCGATAGAAAACAAATGGATCTTTAAGAAGAAGACGTACGCGGATGGAAATGTTACCATCTATAAAGCTCGACTTGTCGCTAAGGGTTATCGACAAGTTCAAGGGATTGACTACGACGAGACATTCTCTCCCGTAGCGAAGCTTAAGTCCGTATGAATCATGTTAGCAATTGCCGCATACTATGATTATGAGATATGGCAGATGGACGTCAAAACGGCATTCCTTAACGGACATCTTAAGGAAGAGCTGTATATGATGCAGCCAGAAGGTTTTGTCGATCCTAAGAACGCTAACAAAGTATGCAAGCTCCAGCGATCCATTTATGGGCTGGTGCAAGCATCTCGGAGTTGGAATATTCGCTTTGATGAGATGATCAAAGCGTTTGGGTTTATGCAGACTTATGGAGAAGCCTGCGTTTACAAGAAAGTGAGTGGGAGCTCTGTAGCATTTCTCATATTATATGTGGATGACATACTCTTGATGGGAAATAATATAGAATTTCTGGACATCATTAAGGCCTACTTGAACAAATGTTTTTCAATGAAGGACCTTGGAGAAGCTGCTTATATATTAGGCATCAAAATCTATAGAGATAGATCGAGACGCCTCATAGGTCTTTCACAAAGCACATACCTTGATAAGATTTTGAAAAAGTTCAAAATGGATGAGTCCAAGAAAGGGTTCTTGCCTATGTTACAAGGTGTGAGATTGAGCTCAGCTCAGTCACCGACCACGGCAAAAGATAAAGAAGAGATGAGTGTCATCCCCTATGCTTCAGCCATAGGATCTATTATGTATGCCATGCTGTGTACCAGACCTGATGTAAACCTTGCCGTAAGTTTGGTAGCAAGATACCAGAGTAATCCCGGCAAGGAACACTGGACAGCGGTCAAGAATATCCTGAAGTACCTGAAAAGGACAAATGACATGTTTCTCGTTTATGGAGGTGACGAAGAGCTCGTCGTAAAGGGTTACGTCGACGCTAGCTTCGACACAGATCTGGATGACTCTAAGTCACAAACCGGATACATGTATATGTTGAATGGTGGAGGAGTAAGCTGGTGCAGCTGCAAGCAGAGCGTCGTGGCGGGATCTACATGTGAAGCGGAGTACATGGCAGCCTCGGAGGCAGCGCATGAAGCTATTTGGGTGAAGGAGTTCATCACCGACCTAGGAGTCATACCCAATGCGTCGGGGCCAATCAAACTCTTCTGTGACAACACTGGAGCTATTGCCCTTGCTAAGGAGCCCAGGTTTCACAAGAAGACCAGGCACATCAAGCGTCGTTTCAACTCAATCCGTGAAAATGTTCAAGATGGAGACATAGAAATTTGCAAAGTACATACGGATCTGAATGTCGCTGATCCGTTGACTAAACCTCTCTCGCGAGCTAAACATGATCAACACCAAAACTCTATGGGTGTTCGATTCATCACAATGTAACTAGATTAGTGACTCTAGTGCAAGTGGGAGACTGTTGGAAATATGCCCTAGAGGCAATAATAAAAGTATTATTATATTTCATTGTTCATGATAATTGTCTTTTATTCATGCTATAACTGTATTATCCGGAAATCATAATACACGTGTGAATACATAGACCACAATATGTCCCTAGTGAGCCTCTAGTTGACTAGCTCGTTGTGATCAACAGATAGTTATGGTTTCCTGGCTATGGACATTGGATGTCGTTGATAACGGGATCACATCATTAGGAGAATGATGTGATGGACAAGACCCAATCCTAAGCATAGCACAAAGATCGTGTAGTTCGTTTGCTAGAGCTTTGCCAATGTCAAGTATCTCTTCCTTTGACCATGAGAGCGTGTAACTCCTGGATACCGTAGGGGTGCTTTGGGTGTATCAAACGTCACAACGTAACTGGGTGACTATAAAGGTGCACTACAGGTATCTCCGAAAGTATCTATTGTTTTATGCGGATCGAGACTGGGATTTGTCACTCCGTATGATGGAGAGGTATCTCTGGGCCCACTCGGTAATGCATCATCATAATGAGCTCAAGGTGACCAATGTGTTGGCCACGGGATCATGCATTATGGTATGAGTAAAGTGACTTGCCGGTAACGAGACCGAACAAGGTATTAGGATACCGACGATCGAGTCTCGGGCAAGTAACGTACCGATTGACAAAGGGAATTGTATACAGGGTTTGATCGAATCCTCGACATCGTGGTTCAACCGATGAAATCATCGAGGAGCGTGTGGGAGCCAACATGGGTATCCAGACCCCGCTGTTGGTTATTGCCCGAGAGTGGTCTCGGTCATGTCTGCATGTCTCCCGAGCCCGTAGGGTCTACACACTTAAGGTTCGGTGACGCTAGGGTTGTTAGGAAGACTAGTATGTGACAACCGAATGTTGTTCGGAGTCCCGGATGAGATCCCGGACGTCATGAGGAGTTCCGGAATGGTCCGGAGGTAAATTTTTATATATGGGAAGTTGTTAAACGGGCACCGGAAAGTTTCGGGGTTATACCTGTATTGTACCGGGACCACCGGAAGGGTTCCGAGGGTCCACCGGGAGGGGCCACCCCTCCCGGGGGCCACTTGGGCTGCGTGGGTATAGCAGCCAGCCCCTAGTGGGCTTGGCGCACCCCCCTCCTTGGGCGCATGCGCCTAGGGGTGGGGGGGGGGGAAACCCTAAAGGGGGCGCACCCCCTTTGCTTGGGGGGCAAGCCCCCCACCCCTTGGCCGCCGCCCCCCCTAGGGTTTTCCCTAGAGGGCCGCCCCCCTTGCCCTTTCCCCTATATATAGAGGGGTGAGGGGAGGGCTGCAAGACACCAATACTCAAGGCGCAGCCCCTCCCCTCCCCAACACATCTCCTCCTCCGTACGTGCTTGGCGAAGCCCTGTCGGAATACTGCCGCGTCAACTGCACCACGCCGTCGTGCTGCCGTTGGAGCTGCCTTCCTCAACCTCTCGTTCCTCCTTGCTGGATCAAGACGGACGAGACGTCTCCCGTTCCGTACGTGTGTTGAACGCGGAGGTGCTGTCCGTTCAGCACTAGGACATCGGTGATCCGAATCACGTTCGAGTACGACTCCATCATCGCCATCTCCTTGGCAAGCTTCCGCTCGTGATCTACAAGTGGTATGTAGATGCAAACTCTCTCCCTTGACTCGTTGCTTAGATGAACTCATAGAAGGATCTTGGTGAAACCGTAGGAAAAATTTTAATTTTCTGCAACGTTCTCCAACACTACTAACACTCAGAAAATTGTGATTACCTTAAGCTTTTGACCCTGTAGGTTCGCTAAAACATAGAGATGAACAAAACCCCTTTGTTCAATGACTGATAGCCGAACCGTGGACATCCATATCGATCCCTATGAGTACACAAATGACATACGAGTGAACATTTGGTTATCATGTGATATTCCCTTTGCTTCGTGATACTTTAAAAACCTGAGGTGAGATGTATCGGTATCCTTTTGAGTCATACACATGCTCACTATACCGGTGTCCTCATTACTGGTTTTGTTCTTCTTTCTCGTTGACATGTTCCGGCATCCCCATGAAATAGTCACATGAGTCTGGCCAGATGATGAGAGATGCCGTCACACCGGGAGGGCCCTAAGAATATCTCTCCATCGTCGGAGGAGCAATTCCACTCTCGAGCTATCTAGTCCCTTGTCAAACTTTCCGATAAACCTGTAAGTTGTCGTTATGATCACCGTGTTATAGATGAAGTTTGAGCGACCCCCATAACCCACCGTATGATAAGTGACTATGATACTCTCATGGTCTAACGAACTAAAACACACTTAACATTCTGTATTATTGTTGGAAATATGCCCTAGAGGCAATAATAAATTGGTTATTATTATATTTCCTTGTTCATGATAATCGTTTATTATCCATGCTAGAATTGTATTGATAGGAAACTCAGATACATGTGTGGATACATAGACAACACTATGTCCCTAGTAAGCCTCTAGTTGACTAGCTCATTGATCAATAGATGGTTACGGTTTCCCGACCATGGACATTGGATGTCGTTGATAACGGGATCACATCATTAGGATAATGATGTAATGGACAAGACCCAATCCTAAGCCTAGCACAAAGATCGTGTAGTTCGTATGCTAAAGCTTTTCTAATGTCAAGTATCATTTCCTTAGACCATGAGATTGTGCAACTCCCGGATACCGTAGGAGTGCTTTGGGTGTGCCAAATGTCACAACGTAACTGGGTGGCTATAAAGGTACACTACAGGTATCTCCGAAAGTGTCTGTTGGGTTGGCACGAATCGAGACTGGGATTTGTCACTCCGTGTAAACGGAGAGGTATCTCTGGGCCCACTCGGTAGGACATCATCATAATGTGCACAATGTGATCAAGGAGTTGATCACGGGATGATGTGTTAGGGAACGAGTAAAAGAGACTTGCTGGTAACGAGATTGAACAAGGTATCGGGATACCGACGATCGAATCTCGGGCAAGTATCGTACCGCTAGACAAAGGGAATTGTATAGGGGATTGATTAAGTCCTTGACATCGTGGTTCATCCGATGAGATCATCGTGGAGCATGTGGGAGCCAACATGGGTATCCAGATCCCGCTGTTGGTTATTGACCGGACAGTTGTCTCGGTCATGTCTGCATGACTCCCGAACCCGTAGGGTCTACACACTTAAGGTTCGATGACGCTAGGGTTATAGGGAAAGTATGTATGTGGTTACCGAATGTTGTCCGGAGTCCCGGATGAGATCCCGGACATCACGAGGAGTTCCGGAATGGTCCGGAGGTAAAGATTAATATATAGGAAGTATGGTTTTGGCCACCGGAAGTGTTTCGGGCATCACCGGAGGGGTCCGGGGGTCCACCGGGTGGGGCCACCAGCCCCGGAGGCCTACATGGGCCAATAGTGGGAAGGGACCAGCCCCTAGGTGGGCTGGGGCGCCTCCCACCAAGTCCCAAGGCGCCTCCAAGAGGGGAGGGGGGCAAACCCTAGGGCAGATGGGCCCTAAGGCCCACCTCAGGTGCGCCTCCCCCTCTCCCCCTTGTGGCCGCCACCCTAGATGGGATCTAGGGCTGCCGCCACCCCTAGGGAGGAAACCCTAGGTGGGGGCGCAGCCCTCCCTCTCCCCCTATATATAGTGGAGGCAAAGGGGCAGCACAACACATGAAGTTCCTCCCCTGTTGGCGCAGCCCTACCCCTCTCCCTCCTTGTCTCTCGTAGTGCTTGGCGAAGCCCTGCTGGAGTCCCGCGCTCCTCCACCACCACCACGCCATCGTGCTGCTGCTGGATGGAGTCTTCCCCAACCTCTCCTTCTCCCCTTGCTGGATCAAGGTGTAGGAGACGTCACCGGGCTGTACGTGTGTTGAACGCGAAGGTGCCGTCCGTTCGGCACTAGGATCATCGGTGATTTGGATCACGACGAGTACGACTCCATCAACCCCGTTCACTTGAACGCTTCCGCTTAGCGATCTACAAGGGTATGTAGATGCACTCTCTCTCCCTCGTTGCTAGATGACTCCATAGATTGATCTTGGTAATGCGTAGAAAATTTTAAATTTCTGCTACGTTCCCCAATAATTATAACAATTGACTTTTGACGATATAATCTTAAAGTATAAGAGCATCTCCAGCCGCCCCCCCAAGTGCCACCCCCAGGGCCACTTTCTCTGCGCCAACACCGTAAAAGGGGCAAAAAACAGCCCAGCCATGCCCCCCAAGAGCCCCCAAGACCCCATGCTAGCGCCAGCAAACCCAGCCCAAACCCAGCGTGCTGGGGGGCTCCTGGGGGCGCCGGCGGAGGCACCGGCCAATCCTACTCCTCCATACTGAAAGTGCGTTATATCGACTAGAGGGGGGTGAATAGGCGATTTTTATGAAAGTCTTCAAAACGTGAGAGTTATGAAGACAAACAGCGAAGATTATGCCTATTACTATGCAGCGGAAGTTAGATTACACTAGGCCAGCCATGGTCATGTATTCAATGGAGTGAAAGCACAATGACAAACAACTGCGGTGTAATAAGGATCAGGTAGGAAGAAGTTATGAAGCCAAACAGATCATACACTCACGTTGTGAAGACAAAAGATAAAGCAAGCATGCAATGGCTTCACAATGTGTAACAGTAAGAAAAGGAAGTGAAGATGAAACCAGTGATTCGTTGAAGACAATGATATGTTGGACCAGTTCCAGTTGCTGTGACAACTGTACGTCTGGTTGGAGCGGCTAGGTATTTAAACCTTTGGACACACAGTCCCGGACACCCAGTCCTGAACACACAGTTCAGGACACCAAGTCCTCACCGTATTCTCCTTGAGCTAAGGTCACTTAGTCCTTGCCCAATCACTCTGGTAAGTCTTCAAGGTAGACTCCCAAACCTTCACAAACTTCGTTCACTGGCAATCCACAATGTCTCTTGGATGCTCTGAACGCGACGCCTAACCGTCTGGAGGATTCACAGTCCTCAAGTGTAATAAGTCTTCAGATCACACAAACAAGAAGACCTAAGTGATGCCCAATTAGCTCTGGCTCTGGGTGGTTAGGGCTTTTCTCCTCACTAGGAATTTTCTCTCAAAGGCTTCGAGGTGGGTTGCTCTCAAACGACAAAAGCCGTGCACTGAAATCTGAGCAACCAACCGTTTATGGTTGTGGGGGTGGGCTATTTATAGCCACTTGGCAACCCGACCTGATTTGTCCGAAATGACCCTGGGTCACTAAGGAACTGACACGTGTCTCAACGGTCAGATTTCGAACTCTCATGGCAACTTTACTTGGGCTGCAAGCAAAGCTGACTTGTCCGGCTCTGGACAAGATTCGCTCTCATTGTCTGCACTCGAAGACATAGGTTTTTGATTTAGGCATCACTTCAGTCATTCTGACTGGTTCTCCTGGACCCCACTTAACAGTATGGTGGTTCCTATGACTCAACACAAAATAAAAGGAACTACGAAAGATCTAAGTCTTCGAGCTCCATAGGCTTCATACCGTGTCTTCTTTTGTCATAGTCTTCAATGTGAATATCTTCATATACCACCTTTGTCTTCAATGTCTTCATACATTTTTAGGGGTCATCTCTGGTAGTGAAACCGAATCAATGAGGGACTTCTACCTGTGTTTTCCTGCAATTCTCACAAACACATTAGTCCCTCAACTAGGTTTGTCGTCAATACTCCAAAACCAACTAGGGGTGGCACTAGATGCACTTACTATCTCCCCCTTTTTGGTGATTGATGACAAACTAGTTGAAGTTTTCAACGGGGAATATAAAGTGTGAAGTTTGTAAAGGATAGGGAATTGTCTTCATAAGTTGCAAGGGCTCCCCCTGAAGATGTGCATATAAGTTAATTTGCTTTTGGAATGCAAATGCACATGGCAGGTTGTACTTGTGGAGATCCACTTCAGCTTATGATGACAATCCACTATGCATGTGAAAGTATATGAAGATAATGACATGCATAATGGAAAATGGACGTCTGCAGAATGAGATAAGTGCGGAATTTATCATCGCACATGCGGAATTTATCTTCGCAAACAGAGTGGCAAACAAGTAGCAGACGAACATCAAGTTTTAGTGTTTACAACTCAAAGAACCAAATGAAGCAAAAACAAGAGTTGTAAACACGAAGCAAAATATAACCAAACATAAGGCACCCGCCCATATTGACCCGCTTGAATACTATAAACATCATATGCTTCTCCCCCTTTTGGCAGTAATGACCAAAAAGGTTTGAAGACATAGAGTTTTCTACGCGTTTCCAGGCGCAGCAGGGTCGGTGGAGTTGTTTGGCGGTGTAGAGCTTTGAGGTGCAGAAGCAGGTGGTGGTGAAGTAGCATCATCGTCGTCATCAATGATTCTTGCAGTGACTGTGGCAGCAGATGAAGAAAACTCAGAGTCTTCAAGTGATGGTGTGTTGCGCATCACAGCCCTTCTAGGAGGTGTGGTGTCAAACTTGAAACGCTCTATGAAGCCATCCTCTTCAAGTTCAGCTGCAGTGCATATCATTGAGAGCCCTTTCCATGTCCGACGGCAAGTCTCATGTGTAACGAAGGCATTCTTGGTGGCAAGGTTTCGAAGTCGATTGACATCCACCAAGAGGCTCTTCATCTGACGTTTGAGCCAGTCGTGATGCCTATCTTGCTTTTGGTGAAGGGCCACAAGAAGCTCTCGATCAGTGAGGACACGAGCACGCTTCTTGGGTCTTGGAGCATTTGTGCTGTCTGTGGCTTCAGTTGATGCTGGTGCACGTGTAGTGCCAGCCAACGGATATACCCTGGATATGGCTTCAACACCTTCAACATTCTGCGTGAAGCTCTGGTGTTCTGCATTCTGAAGATTTATTGGTTGCTTGTCTGGCTCAGGATATATTGCTTCAGTAGAGGTATCCACATCTGGCAGAAAGATCCTATGGTTTCGGGCAGAGGGCTGATACGAGATTGTAGAGTGCAGTTTGATCAGCCTCATCACCCAAGGGGCATAGAACTTCAAACCAAATAATTCCGAGCCTGACGCTGCAAGTTGGCGTATGAAGAGATCCTATGCGTTGAAGCATTTGCCATGCAGGATATAGAATATGAGAGTCTTCATTGCACCTTCAATCTTTGCATGTGGAGAGTGCCCCTTAATGGGCCAGAGAGTCCGCCGGATGATGTGATATATGGTCCTGGGCAGGTACTCTAGGTCTTCAACGAAGAACTCAGTAGGATAAGGTGCATCATGAGGCAATGGCTTCATCATTGAGAGCATCTGACTCATATTGGGTTCAGGCCTCTGGAAGATACTCTCAATAGCTTCAGAATGTGATTGACAGCCTTCCTCGAAGAATTCGCCTGGAGTGGGCAGACCTGTGAGCTCAATGATATCAAACGCATTGGCTTCATGATGGACATTGCCGGTCATCCACTCCAGGATCCAAATCTTTGGATCTCTGTTGTATCCTCTTATATGAAGGGTGGCATAGAACTGAAGTAGAAGCTCTTCATTTCAGTGCTCTTCATCCGTCACAAACGGCAGCAGACCCACTTGCTTGAAGCAATCCAGTGCTTCCTCTAACTATGCTCAACCTCAAGGCGATTGTGCGGAAAGATGCGGCCTTGGTTGTATAAGATGCATGAATAATAACTATGCTCAGAATAGCTCCAGAACCTGTCTGAGACGATCCTTTCCCTTGAATAGGGGTTCTTGGAGCTATTGAAAAATGTATTATCTGCCTTGAAGCTGTTGATGTCAAAGGAACCAGGTGCTGATGCAGGACCTGGGAACCTTGGGAGCCTTGGGACTGGCTTTTGGACATGAGGCCTGTGCTCAATGTGATAATCAAACTGTGGACCTGCAGCAGACTCAGGGACTGAAGTGTCTGGCTCAGTAGCTTCGCTGTCCGCTGAAGCATTTGGTGGGGCGGGCTCCACATTGGCTTCAGTGTTTGTGGTGGCAGTTGCAACAGTTTCTGCCTCCGCTTGTGTAGTTGGAGGGACAACCTCAGGCATGTTCTCCTAGAAAACTGCATCTTGATGGAGCGGGGGAGTGGGTTCTGGTGGTGCTTCTTCATTGTCTTCGGCTGATTCAGCCGGAATTTCTGCAGTAGGGACTTGAGGCCGTGGACCTTTGCGAAGCCTACGGAACACAGACGACGCTTGTGGGGTTGGAGTGGGCTGAGCCTCAATGTCTTCTTCCTCTTGAGGGCGATCCGCCCATGACTCATCTTGTGCCATTGGCGTCAGAGGACGACCAATACTGATGAGTTCGCTTGTTTCAAGCGGAGGAAGGGCTGCATCATCTTGTACATTGTCTTGGTGACCAATGTCTTCAGCAGCTGTGGGGTTGGCTGCTGGAATATCTTCATGTTGTAGATGAACTGTCAGTCTTCTTTCTGCATTGGGGTGAAGGACAGAAAGGGGTTCAACCATCAAGGGCTCTGTGGGTGCAACCCTAGATTTCTTGGTCTTGCGCTTCTTTTTGCTGGGGGCAGTAGGAGAGGCTTTAGAGCTCTTCCTTTTTCTGGCTTCAGCCTCTGCATTCAGTGTCTTCTTAAGCTCAGAAGCGGCTGACCGGCTCTTTGGCTTAGAGCCAGTCGTGGCGGTTGGGAAGACAATCGGAATAGCTTCTTGTCTTGATGCCTCTGGTTCATTCACAGCAGGCTGCTTCTTCTTCTTAGCGGCCATCTTGGGGTCGATGCCAGGACGCCCAAGTGCCTTGCGCTTTTCAGCCTCGTTGTAGGCTTGAACACATTTTTCTGCCAAAGACTTCATCCTTTCACGCGAGCCCTGAGCTTCAGCACGCTTCTTCAGAAAGTTTTCTTTGAGATCATGCAGCATGACTTTGAAGCTCCTCACTTCCTGCACGCTGAGGCTGGCCATGTTCTTCTTGAACTGAGCCTTTTCGTGATCAATTTTCTACTTCAGCTCAACAATGCGCTGAGCAATGGCCAGTTCTGAAGCAATTGCGCCTTGGAAGGCGACACTGAGGCCAACTGGCAGCCGCAGATCATTGAAGCTTATGTCTGGTGAGTTAAACCATTCATCGATGAAGCTGTGGACGATGGCGACATCAAAGAGAGGCAGATTGTTGAAGATTTCAGCTTCTTCTTTGCTTTTGATAAGCTGCTCTAGTGTGTCATCTCCCAGATCTTCATCGCTTGATAGATCAATGGCTTCGCTGCGCAGAATGGCAGCAGCAGTGAGCTCTTTGCCTGTGTGTTGCTGGGGCTCCTTTTCCTTCTGGGGCTTGGAGACGCGGGATACGTCTTCAGACTGCACACTGACTTCAGGAGGTGCAGTTTTCAATGGCTTCGCCCTTGAGATTTTTGAGGCAGGGGCCGGCTTTGAAGCTTTTGGTTTCTTCGTCTGCTTTGGCTTCGGCACAGCAGGAGCTTCATCAGACTCAAAGTCAGCTGGAGGGTCATTCACGGCAGCCCCTTGTACTAAGATGTGAGTGATCAGGCCCTCAAGATTGGCAAAAGGGCCGATGATATTGGGTTCGACGTCGCGTGTGCCATCTGCCCTTGGTGAGGAGGGACCAGGGTTGAAGTCTAACCCGAATTTCTTCTTGTTTAGCTTCGCTGACTTTTGGGCAAACTGAAAGTTGCGCTTGAAGAGATTGTCATCACGACACCAGAGGAGTGACGATGGATGCGCATCATCAGGCTGTGGTCCTCGGACCATGCATGGGTAGAAGCCTTGTGCAATGGCTTCATCTTTGGTTATGGGTAAGAGGTTCTTGAAACGGATATCCCCCCATGGCCTCTTGATGGCATATTTCTCTGCATACTCCTGAGTGACAAAGCGGTATTTGAACCACTGTTCTGCCCAATAGCATCGAATCCATTGGATTCGGGTCTTGCGCTGCCCATAGCTCTCTTCTGGATCTGTTTTGTACATTTCTGCCAAGTCTTCAGGCAGATCTTTGGAAGTTCCCTCATGTCTCTGTCTGCCCCCCTTCCTTGCTGCTGCTTCTGAAGCCATAAACTTTAACTTGAAAGGCTTCAAAACTTTCAAAGGCTTCAAAGCCTTTCTTTTTCTGGACCAACAGGAACTGGCTTCAGGAGAGTTTATGTGATGCTGTAGGAATTCTGCAAATGAATGCAGACTATGAGAACCGAAGGATTCTCCCACGGACATGTACCTGTGACAGCATTAAGGTGCGAGGGAAGGGGAAGAGGTCATATGCATTCTCAGAAGGTTTTTGAAGATTAATCAGTTTAGAAGACATTGACCTCATCGTGCGAAGACATCCACTCATAGAT
Source organism: Triticum dicoccoides (assembly GCF_002162155.2). Classification (NCBI taxonomy): domain Eukaryota; kingdom Viridiplantae; phylum Streptophyta; class Magnoliopsida; order Poales; family Poaceae; genus Triticum; species Triticum dicoccoides. The sequence goes on along the minus strand of NC_041386.1, from coordinate 236,737,204 downwards.
AAGAAGTAGGTTCCAGATTTGTACGAACCCACAGATCAGTACAAGTGAGGAATCTAACTACTTTATGAAGCACAAGTGAATACACTAGGCATGTTATGAGATGCAGCGAGAGATCTAACTAGTGTGAAGAGAAACTTCTTATGGTAGAAAGTGACAGAACCATGAGATCAAAAGAGGCTGTAAAAAGAAGTTTTATTTACCACACTGGAACTGCTAGACGGAAGGGAGTGGATGCCGAGCAGTTCAGTCCTCCGTGCCCTAACTTGGCGACGGAAAACACCTACAGCGACGGCGGAGAGGACGATGTCCGCGGTCGGCGTGAGGACGGTGTTGGAGAGGTTGCGGCAGCGAAGCGCTTCGTCTCCGGCGTCGTCGAGTGCTAGCGGTGGCGCTAGGGTTCATGCGAGGGTGGAAGAAGGAGATAATGACCGCGGTAAGTGTGAATTTATAGGCTCAGGGGCGCCACTATGCTATTACACAGGTGCCCCTGGCGGTTCGATTTGAGGAACGCGTGGCCAGTTAGCGAAAGTTTGGGGTTTGTTCCACGTCCCACGCGCGCCTAAATTGTCGGGCGGTCATTCCTGCTTCTCCGGATTTTATGTGGAGGAATGAGCATTAAAAACAGACTTTATGGTTGTCTCTATATCTTCAGCTGAGGACACAGTGAAGACATTCGACAGTCTCAATAGAACGCATATGCCTTAGAGAGATAGAATTTGAGATAGAAAGCATAGAGAGATTAGGGTCCGATCACATTCACTTAGTTCAAAAGATTCAACCAAGAAGACATAGCTATAAGTGAATGCTGTAGAGGACAAAACACTAGTATGTATATATCTATATAATCAACGTAGTGAAGTTAATCATGAAGACATGTTGAGTTCTAAGCCAAACCAAATGTGAAGATATTGCAAGGTAACGCCATGAGTGAAACACTTCAAAATGGAACGTTTGGTGGTGGCGTTACCCACCGTATAGGAAGTATTAGACCCAGACACGGCGCACAATTATCGTGGCACTCCGAAGTCAAATTCCACATTAATGTATTCACACTTAGAATGTATGTCTTCATTGATTGAAGATATACTTTACTTTGTGTGTTGCACATCTAAGTCGTCAATATGCATAAGTGTTAGGATGTGTGCCTGATCACAGGACATTTGAGGATTCCAAGATATTTAGCTCACACTGTAACTTGCAAAACCTCTTCTCATCCAAGGGCTTGGTGAAGATAATTGCTCTTCAGTGTTGTCGTGTATGATATCAATGTCTTCCTTCACAACATGATCTCTGAGAAAGTGATGACGAATTTCAATGTGCTTTGTCTTCGAGTGCTGAACTGGGTTGTTGGCAATCTTGATGGCGCTTTCGTTGTCGCAGTAAAGTGGCACTTGCTTCAGATGAATGCCATAGTCCTTGAGTGTTTGCTTCATCCACAGAAGCTGAGCGCAGCAAGATCCAGCAGCAATGTATTCAGATTCAGCAGTGGAGAGAGATACACAGTTCTGCTTCTTTGAAGACCAACATACAAGTGATCGTCCAAGAAAATGACATGTGCCCGATGTAGACTTGCGATCAACTTCATCACCAGCATAATCAGCATCCGAAAATCCAACCAAATCAAATTCTGAGCCCTTTGGATACCATAATCCTAGAGTTGGGGTGTGAGCCAAATATCGAAGAATTCGCTTCACAGCTAAGTGATGCGACTCCTTTGGTGCCGCTTGAAATCGAGCACACATGCAAACACTAAGCATGATATCTGGCCTAGATGCACATAAATAAAGCAAAGACCCAATCATGGAGCGGTATACCTTTTGATCGAACTATTTACCATTGTCGTCAGGACCTAGATGATGTTTGGCTGGCATTGGTGTTGTGAAGCCTTTGCAGTCTTGCATACCGAACTTCTTCAGGCAATCTTTGAGATACTTCTCTTGAGATATGAAGATGCCATTGCGTTGTTGTCGTATTTGAAGACCAAGGAAGAACTTCAGCTCCCCCATCATGGACATCTGATATTGCTCTTGCATCATATATCCAAACTCTTCACTGTACTTCTGATTGGTGCAGCCGAAGATAATGTCATCCACATATATTTGGCACACAAACAGTTCACCATCATATGTCTTCGTGAAAAGAGTGGGATCCAGGGAACCAGGTATGAAGCCTTTGCTCTTCAGGAAGTATTTGAGTGTGTCATACCAGGCCCTAGGGGCTTGTTTGAGGCCATACAGTGCCTTGTTGAGCTTGTATACCATGTCAGGATGTTTTGGATTTTCAAAGCCAGGTGGCTGTGCAACATACACTTCTTCTTCAATCTTGCCATTGAGAAAAGCACTTTTCACATCCATTTGATATAGAAGTATGTTATGATGATTTGCATAGGCCAGCGGTATGCGAATAGCTTCGAGCCTTGCCACAGGAGCAAATGTTTCATCGAAGTCAATGCCCTCCACTTGAGTATATCCTTGAGCAACGAGACGAGCTTTGTTTCTGACAACTTGACCATGCTCATCTTGTTTGTTGCGATATATCCATTTAGTGCCTATTATGTTGTGCTTCCGTGGATCAGGACGCTTAACCAGTTCCCATACATTATTCAGCTCAAACTGTTGAAGCTCTTCTTGCATAGCTTGAATCCATTCAGGTTCCATGAAGGCTTCTTCAACTTTCTTGGGTTCTGAAATTGATACGAATGCGAAGTGCCCATAGAAATTTGCTAGCTGAGTTGCCCTTGAACGAGTGAGTGGACCCAGTGCATTGATGCTGTCAATTATTCTGTCAATCTACACTTCATTTGCAACACGAGGATGTACAGGGCGAAGACTTTGCTCTTGCTGATCTGCGTTGTTATTGGGAGGAATGTCTTCAGGCTGAGCATTGTCTTCATGTTGATCAGGTGCTGAGATGATAAGTTCTTCTTCAGGATGAGCTTCAGAAGGTATAATCTCTCCAGTTCCCATAAGCTTGATTGATTCATTTGCTGGAACTTTATCTAGCACATTTGGCAGTTGCTCTCTTTGTGAACCATTTGTCTCATCAAACCGCACATCCACCGTTTCAACCACTTTGTAATGGAAGAGATTGAAGACTCTGTAGGAGTGTGAATCCTTTCCATATCCAAGCATAAAGCCCTCATGTGCTTTTGGTGCAAACTTTGAGGTGTGGTGTGGGTCCTTGATCCAGCACTTTGCTCCAAATACTCTGAAGTAACTGACATTTGGCTTCTTGCCAGTTAAAAGTTCATAAGATGTCTTGTTCAGAAGCTTGTGAAGATAAACGCGATTGATTGTATGGCATGCAGTGTCAATGGCTTCAGTCCGGAATTTTCTTGGAGTCTTGTATTCATCTAGCATTGTTCTGGCCATCTCAATGAGTGTTCTGTTCTTGCGTTCGACGACGCCATTCTGCTGTGGCATGTACGGAGCTGAGAATTCGTGTGTGATGCCCAAGGTATCAAGATATGTATCAAGGCCAGTGTTCTTGAATTCAGTGCCATTGTCACTTCTGATGTGCTTTATCTTGGCGCCAAAATTGTTCATAGCTCGATTGACGAAGCGTCTGAAGACATCCTGCACTTCAGTCTTGTAAAGGATTATGTGCACCCAAGTATATCTAGAGTAATCATCAACAATCACGAAGCCATAAAGGCAAGCAGTGGTAGTAAAAGTTGAGTAGTGAGTGGGACCGAAAAGATCCATGTGGAGCAGTTCGAAGGGTTGAGTAGTAGTCATGATTGTCTTTGAAGGATGTTTTGCTCTTGTCATCTTCCCTGCTTCACAGGCACCGCATAAGTGATCTTTCTTGAACTTGACGCCCTCGATGCCTATGACATGCTTCTTCTTTGCAAGGGTGTGGAGGTTCCTCATGCCAGCATGCCCAAGCCTCCGATGCCAAAGCCAACATTCTGAAGCTTTTGCAAGAAGACATACTGCAAGTTGTGGTCCTGCTGAGAAATCTACCACGTACAAATCACCTTTCCGATACCCTTGAAACACTAGAGACTTGTCAGTTTCCATTAGTACCAGGCAACGATATTTTCCAAACATTACGATCATATTCAAATCGCAAAGCATTGAGACAGACATTAAGTTGAAGCCAAGGGATTCAACAAGCATGACTTTATCCATGTGTTGATCCTTTGAGATTGCAACTCTACCTAGACCCAATACCTTACTTTTACCAGTGTCAGCAAATGTGATGTGGCTCTTGTCGGATGGACGTAATGTTGAGTCCATAAGAAGGCTTCTTTTGCCAGTCATGTGATTTGTACATCCACTGTCAATAATCCATTCTGAAGACTTTGAAGTCGCTGGTGTCGTACCCTATAGTGCAGTTAGGGGGATAGACTTCACGAAGAGAATTGTGAAGCATAAACATTTGACGAACCAGTGGGTTATGAAAACTTAGATCCAGATTAGGACTAATAGGGAGAGTAGCATGCGGTTCAGGAACGAAGTACATAATGATGCCATTTGGGCATTTTATCTTGCGCCCCACAAGATTTTTAAGGTCCCCAGCAATAGCATCGGAAGATTTTGTTTTTCTGCTGGAGACCTTTCCCTGCAAAAGAGAGTTAAGCTTTCTTAACCACCCACATCTTCAAGGGTGGCTTAGAAGCTAGAAGTCTAAGTGCAGCATCTGAGAATTTTGGCTTTGAAGCCTTAGCAAACAGTCTAGAAGGTGGACAATAATACTCATAGGAATAAGCAGAATAATTTTTGGTCATATGAACATGACAGTTCGAAGAACCGCTCTCATATTCGTATGCCTGAGTATGGTTTCCCTGCAAAACATTTGCGTTAGTATGACTCAGGTGAGTCCTCTGTTTGTATGAAGCCTTTGGACCATATGAAGCCTTTGGTCTGAGGTTTGTCTTCTTCAAGTGAGGTGTCATGAAGACATTCACAGGAAGATTTTCCAGACATTTTTTCGGAACCCAGATCTTCTTCATAGGCGGTCCATTCCTGCAGTTAGTACCAATGTACCTAGCAAACACTTCACCATTCTGATTCTTAAACAGTTTATAGTTTGCATCAAAGGATTCATCAATGATAATGGGGTTAGCACAAGTGAAGCCAGATAAATTGGATGGATCTGCTGAAAGTTCCTTTGCAGCAACCCATGTGGTTTTGGGGTACTGCTCAGGTTTCCAGTGAGAGCCATCTGCATTTATTTTCCTCACAAACCCAACACCCTCTTTCCTAGGGTTTCGGTTCACAATCTGCTTCTTGAGGACATCACATAATGTCTGATGTCCTTTAAGACTTTTGTACATCCCTGTTTCAAGCAATGTCTTCAACCTAGCATTCTCATCAGCAATAGCAGTGGTATCCTCAGCAGAGGGGTTAGTTACCACATCAATAGTTGAAGATATTGGAACAGCAGTAGCAGTGGAACATTCAGCAACAGAAGTAGCATTATCACGCTCAATGCATTTAAGACATGGTGGTTCAAATCCTTCCTGAGCGGGACTGATCTGTTCGGCGCGAAGTGACTCGTTTTCCTTTTGAAGATCTTCATGAGCCGCTCTCAATTTCTCAAGTTCTTGCTTCCTTTGAAGATAATCATAGGAAAGCTTTTCATGAGTCGTTGAGAGAGTATCAAGATGATCTTCAAGTTCCTGATACTTAACGTGAAGATTTTTTATGTCTTCAATTAAGGATTCAGATCGAGTCATTTCAGCACCCAACAGATCATCGCTTCTGTCTAACAGTTTTTGAATATGTTCCATAGCTTTCTGTTGTTCAGTTGCAATTTTAGCAAGTGTTTTGTAGCTGGGTTTTGAATCACAGTCAGAGTCATCGTCACTAGATGTTTGATAACGAGTAGTGCGTGAGTTTACCTTGGCACCGCGTGCCATGAAGCAGTAGGTAGGAGTGGAGTCGTTCTTGTCATTTGCATCAGCGTCGGTGATGCAGTCATTGTCTTTAGTGTTGAAGATGGACTTGGCGACGTATGCTGTAGCCAGACTCGCAATGCCAGAATCAGACTCCTCCTCAGACTCCACCTCCGCCTCCTCAGAAGCGGACTCCTCCTCTGAATCCATTTCCTTGCCAACAAATGCACGTGCCTTGCCAGATGAGCTCTTCTTGTGTGATCAAGACTTTGAGGAAGACTTCGAAGAAGACTTTGAGTATTTCTTCTTCTTCTTGTCATCAGAATCATATTCCTTGCTCTTCTTCTTCCTTCTGTTCTCATTGTCCCATTGTGGACACTCAGAGATGAAGTGTCCAGTTTTCTTGCACTTGTGACATGTTTTCTTCTTGTAGTCATGAGCAGAAGCTTCATCATTCCTTGAGCTTGATCGTGAAGATTTTCTGAAGCCTTTCTTCTTGGTGAATTTTTGGAACTTCTTCACTAGCATTGCAAGTTCTATTCCAATGTCTTCAGGATCATCAGAACAGCTGTCAGATTCTTCTTCAGATGAGGAAACAGCTTTTGCCTTCAAGGCACGAGTTCGCCCATAGTTTGGACCGTAGATATATCTTTTCTCAGAAAGCTGAAACTCATGTGTGTTGAGCCTCTCAAGTATGTCAGATGGATCGAGTGTCTTGAAATCAGGACGTTCTTGAATCATCAGGGCTAGGATGTCAAACGAACTATCAAGTGATCTCAGCAGCGTCTTGACGATTTCATGTTTGGTGATCTCAGTGGCGCCGAGGGCTTGAAGCTCATTTGTGATGTCAGTGAGCCGATCAAATGTGTGCTGGACATTCTCATTGTCATTTCGCTTGAAGCGGTTGAAGAGGTTGCGTAGAACACTGATTCTATGATCTCTCTGGGTTGAGACGCCTTCATTGACCTTGGAGAGCCAGTCCCAGACCAGCTTGGATGTCTTCAAGGCACTCACACGGCCATACTGTCCTTTTGTCAGATGGCTGCAGATGATATTTTTGGCAGTAGAGTCCAGTTGAGTGAACTTGACATCAGCAGCAGTGACACCTTCTCCAGCCTTGGGAACGCCGTTCTCGACGACATACCATAGGTCGACGTCAATGGCTTCAAGATGCATGCGCATCTTATTCTTCCAGTAGGGATATTCAGTTCCATCGAAGACGGGGCATGCAGCGGAGACTTTGATTATCCCTGCAGTCGACATAGCTAAAACTCCAGGTGGTTAAACCGAATCACACAGAACAAGGGAGCACCTCGCTCTGATATCAATTGAAAGTGCGTTATATCGACTAGAGGGGGGGGGGTGAATAGGCGATTTTTATGAAAGTCTTCAAAACGTGAGAGTTATGAAGACAAACAACGAAGATTATGCCTATTACTATGCAGCGGAAGTTAGATTACACTAGGCCAGCCATGGTCATGTATTCAATGGAGTGAAAGCACAATGACAAACAACTGCGGTGTAATAAGGATCAGGTAGGAAGAAGTTATGAAGCCAAACCGATCATACACTCACGTTGAGAAGACAAAAGATAAAGCAAGCATGCAATGGCTTCACAATGTGTAACAGTAAGAAAAGGAAGTGAAGATGAAACTAGTGATTCGTTGAAGACAATGATATGTTGGACCAGTTCCAGTTGCTGTGACAACTGTACGTCTGGTTGGAGCGGCTAGGTATTTAAACCTTTGGACACACAGTCCCAGACACCCAGTCCTGAACACACAGTTCAGGACACCAAGTCCTCACCGTATTCTCCTTGAGCTAAGGTCGCCTAGTCCTCGCCCAATCACTCTGGTAAGTCTTCAAGGTAGACTCCCAAACCTTCACAAACTTCGTCCACTGGCAATCCACAATGTCTCTTGGATGCTCTGAACGCGACGCCTAACCGTCTGGAGGATTCACAGTCCTCAAGTGTAATAAGTCTTTGTTGGGGAACGTTGCAGAAAACAAAAAATTTCCTACTCGTTTCACCAAGATCATCTAGGAGTTCATCTAGCAACGAGTGATTAGATGCATCTACATACCTTTGTAGATCGCGAGCGGAAGCGTTCAAAAGAACGGTGATGATGTAGTCGTACTCGACGTGATCCAAATCACCGATGACCAGCGCCGAACGGACGGCACCTCCGCGTTCAACACACGTACGGAACAGCCACGTCTCCTCCTTCTTGATCCAGCAAGGGAGGGAGGAGAGGTTGAGGGAGATGGCACCAGCAGCAGCACGACGGCGTGGTGTTGATGGAGCTGCAGTACTCCTGCAGAGCTTCGCTAAGCACTATGGAGGTGGAGGAGGTGTTGGAGAGGGAGAAGGAGGCAACCAAAGGCCAAGGCGTTCAGGTATGAAGTCCCTCCTCTCCCCCACTATATATAGGAGGGCCAAGGGGGGTGGCCGGCCCTAGGAGATCCAATCTCCTAGGGGGTGCGGCGGCCAAGGGGGGTTTCCCTCCCCCCCAAGGCACCTAGGAGGTGCCTTCCCCTCCTAGGACTCTTCCCCCTTCAAACCCTAGGCGCATGGGCCTATGTGGGGCTGGTGCCCTTGGCCCATTAGGCCAAGGCGCACCCCCTACAGCCCATGTGGCCCCCCGGGACAGGTGGACCCACCTGGTGGACCCCCGGGACCCTTCCGGTGGTCCCGGTACAATACCGATAACCCCGAAACTTGTCCCGATGCCCGAAACAGGACTTCCCATATATAAATCTTTACCTCCGGACCATTGCGGAACTCCTCGTGACGTCCGGGATCTCATCCGGGACTCCGAACAACATTCGGGTTACTGCATATACATATCCCTACAACCCTAGCGTAACTGAACCTTAAGTGTGTAGACCCTACGGGTTCGGGAGACAAGCAGACATGACCGAGACGACTCTCCGGTCAATAACCAACAGCGGGATCTGGATACCCATGTTGGCTCCCACATGCTCCACGATGATCTCATCGGATGAACCACGATGTCGAGGATTCTATCAACCCCGTACACTGTTCCCTTTGTCTATCGATATGTTACTTGCCCGAGATTCGATCGTCGGTATCCCAATACCTCGTTCAATCTCGTTACCGGCAAGTCACTTTACTCGTACCGTAATGCATGATCCCGTGACCAGACACTTGGTCACTCTGAGCTCATTATGATGATGCATTACCGAGTGGGCCCAGTGATACCTCTCCGTCATACGGAGTGACAAATCCCAGTCTTGATCCATGTCACCCAACAGACACTTTCGGAGATACCCGTAGTCTACCTTTATAGTCACCCAGTTACGTTGTGACGTTTGGCATACCCAAAGCACTCCTACGGTATCCGGGAGTTACACGATCTCATGGTCTAAGGAAAAGATACTTGACATTGGAAAACTCTAGCAAACGAACTATACGATCTTGTGCTATGTTTAGGATTGGGTCTTGTCCATCACATCATTCTTCTAATGATGTGATCTCGTTATCAATGACATCCAGTGTCCATAGTCAGGAAACCATGACTATCTGTTGATCAACGAGCTGGTCAACTAGAGGCTCACTAGGGACATGTTGATGTCTGTTATTCACACATGTATTACGATTTCCGGATAACACAATTATAGCATGAATAAAGACAATTATCATGAACAAGGAAATATAATAATAATGCTTTTATTATTACCTCTAGGGCATATTTCCAACAGTCTCCCACTTGCACTAGAGTCAATAATCTAGTTACATTGCGATGAATCGAACACCCATGGAATTCTGGTGTTGATCATGTTTTGCTCTAGGGAGAGGTTTAGTCAACGGATCTGCTACATTCAGGTCCGTATGTACTTTACAAATCTCTATGTCTCCATCTTGAACATTTTCACGAATGGAGTTGAAACGACGCTTGATGTGCCTTGTCTTCTTGTGAAACCTGGGCTCCTTGGCAAGTGCAATAGCTCCAGTGTTGTCACAGAAGAGCTTGATTGGCCCCGACGCATTGGGTATGACTCCTAGGTCGGTGATGAACTCCTTCACCCATATTGCTTCATGTGCTGCCTCCGAGGCTGCCATGTACTCCGCTTCACATGTAGATCCCGCCACGACGCTTTGCTTGCAACTGCACCAGCTTACTGCCCCACCATTCAAAATATACACGTATCCGGTTTGTGACTTAGAGTCATCCAGATCTGTGTCGAAGCTAGCGTCGACGTAACCCTTTACGACGAGCTCTTCGTCACCTCCATAAACGAGAAACATTTCCTTAGTCCTTTTCAGGTACTTCAGGATATTCTTGACCGCTGTCCAGTGTTCCTTGCCGGGATTACTTTGGTACCTTCCTACCAAACTTACGGCAAGGTTAACATCAGGTCTGGTACACAGCATGGCATACATAATAGAACCTATGGCTGAGGCATAGGGGATGACGCTCATCTCTTCTATCTCTTCTGCCGTGGTCGGACATTGAGCTGAGCTCAATTTCATACCTTGTAACACAGGCAAGAACCCCTTCTTGGATTGATCCATATTGAACTTCTTCAATATCTTATCAAGGTATGTGCTTTGTGAAAGACCTATGAGGCGTCTCGATCTATCTCTATAGATTTTGATGCCTAATATATAAGCAGCTTCTCCAAGGTCCTTCATTGAAAAACTTTTATTCAAGTAGGCCTTGATGCTGTCCAAAAGTTCTATATCATTTCCCATCAAAAGTATGTCATCTACATATAATATGAGAAATGCTACAGAGCTCCCACTCACTTTCTTGTAAACGCAGGCTTCTCCATAAGTCTGTGTAAACCCAAACGCTTTGATCATCTCATCAAAGCGAATGTTCCAACTCCGAGATGCTTGCACCAGCCCATAAATCGAGCGTTGGAGCTTGCACACTTTGTCAGCATTCTTAGGATCGACAAAACCTTCCGGCTACATCATATACAATTCTTCCTTAAGGAAACCATTAAGGAATGCCGTTTTGACGTCCATTTGCCATATTTCGTAATCATAGAATGCGGCAATTGCTAACATGATTCGGACGGACTTTAGCTTCGCTACCGGTGAGAAAGTCTCATCGTAGTCAACCCCTTGAACTTGTCGATAACCCTTAGCGACAAGCCGAGCTTTATAGATGGTCACATTACCATCCGCGTCTGTCTTCCTCTTAAAGATCCATTTATTTTCTATGGCTCGCCGCTCAACGGGCAAGTCAGTCAAAGTCCATACTTTGTTTTCATACATGGATCCTATCTCGGATTTCATGGCTTCTAGCCATTTGTCGGAATCCGGGCCCGCCATCGCTTTTTCATAGTTCGAAGGTTCACCATTGTCTAACAGCATGATTTCCAAGACAGGGTTGCCGTACCACTCTGGTGCGGAACGTGTCCTTGTGGACCTTCGAATTTCAGTAGGGGCTTGATCAGAAGTATCTTGATCATTTTCATTAACTTCCTCTCTAGTCGGTGCAGGCACCTCAGGAACATTTTCTTGAGTTGCGCCATTTTCCGGTTCAAGAGGTAATACTTCATCAAGCTCTACTTTCCTCCCACTTACTTCTTTCGAGAGAAACTCTTTCTCCAGAAAGGACCCATTCTTGGCAACAAAGATCTTGCCTTCGGATCTGAGGTAGAAGGTGTACCCAATAGTTTCTTTTGGGTATCCTATGAAGACGCATTTTTCCGACTTGGGTTCGAGCTTTTCAGGTTGAAGTTTCTTGACATAAGCATCGCATCCCCAAACTTTTAG
>NC_041386.1:236705786-236722137 GCF_002162155.2 Triticum dicoccoides | reverse complement strand
CTAGGAGGTGCCTTCCCCTCCTAGGACTCTTCCCCCTTCAAACCCTAGGCGCATGGGCCTATGTGGGGCTGGTGCCCTTGGCCCATTAGGCCAAGGCGCACCCTCTACAGCCCATGTGGCCCCCCCGGGACAGGTGGACCCACCCGGTGGACCACCGGGACCCTTCCGGTGGTCCCGGTACAATACCGATAACCCCGAAACTTGTCCCGATGCCCGAAACAGGACTTCCCATATATAAATCTTTACCTCCGGACCATTCCGGAACTCCTCGTGACGTCCGGGATCTCATCCGGGACTCCGAACAACATTCAGGTTACTGCATATACATATCCCTACAACCCTAGCGTAACTGAACCTTAAGTGTGTAGACCCTACGGGTTCGGGAGACAAGCAGACATGACCGAGACGACTCTCCGGTCAATAACCAACAGCGGGATCTGGATACCCATGTTGGCTCCCACATGCTCCACGATGATCTCATCGGATGAACCACGATGTCGAGGATTCTATCAACCCCGTACGCTGTTCCCTTTGTCTATCGATATGTTACTTGCCCAAGATTCGATCGTCGGTATCCCAATACCTCGTTCAATCTCGTTACCGGCAAGTCACTTTACTCGTACCGTAATGCATGATCCCGTGACCAGACACTTGGTCACTCTGAGCTCATTATGATGATGCATTACCGAGTGGGCCCAGTGATACCTCTCCGTCATACGGAGTGACAAATCCCAGTCTTGATCCATGTCACCCAACAGACACTTTCGGAGATACCCGTAGTCTACCTTTATAGTCACCCAGTTACGTTGTGACGTTTGGCATACCCAAAGCACTCCTACGGTATCCGGGAGTTACACGATCTCATGGTCTAAGGAAAAGATACTTGACATTGGAAAACTCTAGCAAACGAACTATACGATCTTGTGCTATGTTTAGGATTGGGTCTTGTCCATCACATCATTCTTCTAATGATGTGATCTCGTTATCAATGACATCCAGTGTCCATAGTCAGGAAACCATGACTATCTGTTGATCAACGAGCTAGTCAACTAGAGGCTCACTAGGGACATGTTGATGTCTGTTATTCACACATGTATTACGATTTCCGGATAACACAATTATCATGAATAAGGAAATATCATGAACAAGGAAATATAATAATAATGCTTTTATTATTGCCTCTAGGGCATATTTCCAACAGTCTTCAGATCACACAAACAAGAAGACCTAACTGATGCCCAATTAGCTCTGGCTCTGGGTGGTTAGGGCTTTTCTCCTCACTAGGAATTTTCTCTCAAAGGCTTCGAGGTGGGTTGCTCTCAAATGACAAAAGCCGTGCACTGAAATCTGAGCAGCCAACCGTTTATGGTTGTGGGGGTGGGCTATTTATAGCCACTTGGCAACCCGACCTGATTTGTCCGAAATGACCCTGGGTCACTAAGGAACTGACATGTGTCTCAACGGTCAGATTTTGAACTCTCATGGCAACTTTACTTGGGCTGCAAGCAAAGCTGACTTGTCCGGCTCTGGACAAGATTCGCTCTCATTGTCTTCACTCGAAGACATAAGTTTTTGATTTAGGCATCACTTCAGTCATTCTGACTGGTTTTCCTGGACCCCACTTAACAGTACGGTGGTTCCTATGACTCAACACAAAATAAAAGGAACTACGAAAGATCTAAGTCTTCGAGCTCCATAGGCTTCATACCGTGTCTTCTTTTGTCATAGTCTTCAATGTGAATATCTTCATATACCACCTTTGTCTTCAATGTCTTCATACATTTTTAGGGGTCATCTCTGGTAGTGAAACCGAATCAATGAGGGACTTCTACCTGTGTTTTCCTGCAATTCTCACAAACACATTAGTCCCTCAACTAGGTTTGTCGTCAATACTCCAAAACCAATTAGGGGTGGCACTAGATGCACTTACACATACATTCTTTTTCCAGGCCCACCCAAACACTTTGTGCCCAGCAGTTCTTCTGGGGACGCCAACAACTGGGAACACAGGTTCATGGAGGCGCCGGCGGAAGTGTTTGCCCCCCCCCCTCCAGGACATGCTATTTTCGGTCTAGCGATTGTCCTGGGGGGCTCCAACGGTTGGAGATGCCCTAATAAACAAGTTTGGGTCGATTCAATATGATCGTTCTTCCTCTCAATGTTGTTTTAGGACCATCGTTGCACTTAGCGATATCCTAAGATCTGGAAAACATGATCACCAACAACACTTGAGCCCATCTTAGAGGCAAGACTAGGAACCTAATTTACCATTATCATTGTACACGTGCATATGAGTTTTCCACCGAATCGCATATTCAAGAACCATAGCAGTTATAATATAGAATATAAACTCTTAATTACGAACATGAAAATATAATAATACAATATTATTACATGTAGGGCATATTTCCAACACATGTGTCCTAGAAAACACACCAACATGATTACAAGATAATAACTACTTGTTCTGTTGTGGACTTGGAGATACAATGGGCGGGCTTGCACTCTTCATGGCTTACATGGGAAACCAGCAGCATCTTCTTCACGAGTTCCATGGGAGCATCTATAGCCGGACCTAGCTAATCCGCCCCTCAACGTCTGCGGACGCGTCGATCACTCCTCAAGTGTTCGTGTCCACGAGTACCTCATTAGCAAACCCTCAAATTCATACAATGTCATGCAACATAAACTGAACTCACATACTACATCTTTCCCACAAATACCATACAACTACAACATCATACATGTCATCAGACTACCAAAAAATTGGCATGCTCCAACTTCATCATACACCATCAGACTACCAAAAATTGGCATGTTCTAAATACTAGAGTTGTGGAGATTGTTCACCCGCAACTGCCCTTTCCCTTGTCATCTTTATCGCCAAAGTAGCGGTCGAATACGCAAAATGGATCAATTCGGATCTTCTCACTGCCGTCATTGGCTTCCTGCTTCTCCTCATGGGGGGCAGTCAGCCATGGCACGGACTGCTACGCTTTGCTCCCTTGCGAGGGTGTGTATCGTCCTCCTTTGCTGCTTCTCGAGGATGTGGGCATGAGGGGCTTCGTCGTTGTTGTCCAATGCGGCATGCGACATCACCTCTATGGCCTTGACCTTTGGGGCTACTCTGGCTTGTCGTGCCTTGTTCCTTGCACGACGGGCATGCCAGTCCTTTGCACCGGTTGGGCCATGGCGCATGCCGGTGTTGAACTTCGGCTCAGAGCCCGATGCCATGGGGGACAAGGCGCCATCGAAGGGGTTGCACCACCAACCAATAGTCGACGCATCTGGTGAGGCCACGATCGCACGCCTCGAGCCACCAATGTCACCGGATCCAAGCGCCATTTGCACAGACGCAATGGATTCGCCCCGATGCGACTCCGACCGCGGAGGTGGGATTTCCTCCAAGACCGATGGTCAGCCAGCCAGACGGCTAAATCCTCGTCCCCGCATGGGATGAGGTCGACAGGCCGGGAGATTTCATAATCAATTTTGTTGCCTGCCATACGGAAGAAGGCCGAAGATCGCTGAAAAGGAGTTCGGGGGCAAAGTGAAGTGGAGTGACTAGGGTTTGGTTTGGGATGTTGATAGGGACAAACATATGTGGGGTCAAGGTGAGCCAGCAACAGCTGGATCAGGCGCCAGGTATGCGCACGCGCGCTTCCAAGCCTCCCCATATCCGCCCTAGATATGGGTTGGATATGAGGAGTGCCGATCAACCCGACATATAGGGCCGGTATGAGGGATGCAGCTAAATCACAATTTCTTGACCGGGCTGTCCACCGGGATGTATAAGGGGCATTTGAGGAGTCCGGTTGCAAATACTCTGCTGTATTAACTGCTTTTATCTAGAAACTCTATTGCAACTCCTTCACCAATGAAGCAAATTACCGAAAAAGGGTTTCCCCCCGCTTTGTATTCCAAAGAAACCAACACAGATACAGGATCACTGGGGCGAACAACACAACAAGCCCAAAAGAAAAAAGAAGAAGAAGCAAATGCCAACAACGGCAGCTCGACAGAGCGTGGATGACCCGCCACCGCTACGCCCACCAGAGACAAACCACTACAACCTGAGGCTCCGGACCACCACGTACAAAACAACACCTCCAAGAAGGAAAGCGACGCCAACGACACTCCTGCCCGGACATGTCCTAGGGTTTCCCCGGCACGCGGAGCGAGGTGGGGGATGGATATCACCGACACCCTCCATGAAGGAATGGTGGCACCCGCAGGTGTCACCGCATCGGGGCTGAAGACCGGCAAGGATTTCTCCCATACTCCAATCCCCACCGCCCAACGGACCGGAGCCGACCAGCCAGACCGCCGCCCACCACCATGCGCCATCGCGGTTGCTTCGTCACCCACGCCGCCTCACTATGAACACCACCACGAGGCCAATAGGACCGGAGAGAAGCGTCCCGAGGAGGGAGAAGCGGCACCGAAGCCGAACGGGAGGGAACCACCTCCACCACCGTCGTCGGGAGGTCAGAGCCTCTGGCACCGTCGCGGTAGCCGTCCGAACGCAGCAGCAGGGCATGCCAAGCCACCCCTGGCCCGGCCAAGCCCGAAACGGGCCCGCTAAGCCCCGCCGCCACGCTGCAGCAAGCCGGCGATGGCGCCACCAGCACCCTGGCGCTCATCGCCTCTCCCCCGCCTCCCGGAAGCCACGAAGCAGACCCACCCCGCCGCCGGCCCGCCCAGGCCCAAATGGGGCCCGAAGGGCCCAGATCTGGGCCGAGCGGGCGCCGCCAGACCGCGCCGCCACCGTCGCCCTGCCGCCAACGGCGACGCCGCTGTCCAGAAGTCCGCCCCCGCTCGCGCAAGGAGCCCCCGCCGCCACCTAGAAGCATCGCCCGGGGTCGCCCCGACCCGCGCCGACGAACACCCGAGAGGGGAAAAGCCAGGGGGCCGCCGCCACCAGCGTCGCCCGGGCCAGCCCCGCAACGAGCGCCGGCGACGGCAACAGAGAGGAAGGGGGAGGGAGAAGCGCGCGGAGGAGAAGGCTGGGCGCGGCCAGCCGCCCGCGGGGGCGGCGCGGTCGCGGGAGAGGAGAGGGGTTGGGTCAAGCGTTTCGAGCCCAAGAATTTTCTTTCGTGAAGCAAATTATAACGGACCACTTCACCAATGAAGCAACGTCTGGCCATGCTTTCAATCAGACGGCCTATGACAAGTTCAATATTATGCATAAGTGAGCCCTCTCTTATTTTCAGATTACGACAGGAAAATAAATCTGTTATGAAAAGCAGGTTCACGTAATTTACAGATGGCCAATCCATAAATATTACCCAAGGAGCATATAAAAAAAGTACAGGAAGAGCTCCTAAAGTCCAGTTTGTTGAGCAAAACAAGGCCATGCATCTAAATGACGACTATAATTTGGAAGCAGTGAAAAACATGTACTCCCTCTGTCCCATAATGTAGGATGTTTTTTTTATACTAGTGTAGTGTTAAATGGCGTCTTACATTACCGGACAGAGGGAGTAGATCGGAAAGCTCAACTTTACTGTCCTAGTCCAACTTAAGCTTGACAATATATAAATATATAAATATATACACATACATGCTTGCCTCTGTTAATTTTCAATACAATGCCCCTCTTTCGGCCAATACATACTCCCTCCAAATTATCTTTACTCCTTACTCATCGCTTTTAGTACCACCTTCTCAGGTCCAGAAATGGTGAGTCCACGTGTCCACCAGTCCCAAGACACCCCGGGCTCCAAAATAATGACCACTATCTATCCAGCTTTAAGTTATCGCAGAGGTGGCCGAGTTCAGGCCTAGCCTCCATCCATGACGCAAATGTTACTTCATGCAAGGATGTACAATGGACGTAGGACCTAAATGTTATCAGAAAGAAGTAACGCCTGCAATTGCATTAGTTTAGAGTCAGAAAACTAATAAGGCCAACATTTAAAAACATGTACTCCAGTGTCAAAAAACGTATTATATTTTGAGACAGAGAGACTAGCTAAATATATTAAATTCAACAATGCACGACTAGGATTACGCTAAAAGTCAAAACAATGCAAACAAAAATAGCTTCCACACTTGTCAATTCCGAAATCCCTGTGTCACAACTGCTACTACTGCATGTTATTTAGTACTCCCTCCGTCCGGAAATACTTGTCATCAAAATGAATAAAAAGGGATGTATCTAGATGTATTTTAGTTCTAGATATATCCCTTTTTATCTATTTTGATGACAAGTATTTTCGGACGGAGGGAGTACTACCTCTGTTACTAAATATATGATGTTTTTGCAGTTCAAAAACATCTTATATTTAGTTATGGAGATAACACTTTGTATAATCTTCTTTTTGACCATGCAACACTTACTAACCAAACAGAAAGCTAGAACAGAGTCCCAAAGTGATCACATTCTTGGATGTCATAAAATAGTACTCCCTCCATCCTAAAATAACAACTTTGTACTAAATCCACGACACTTGCTTATAAAATAACCTATTGGCATGAAGTAGGCAGTAGAAGCACCCACAAAACTTGCAGATACAACTTAAGTAACATCATGGTTTACTTTATATAACTGTGTGGTTTATGCAAATTATAATACCAAGTTATGGCACAGATCACAATAAAGTACTTTAAAAAAAACAAGCATTCCTTTCTACCACGACAATCAAGCCTCTTCCTGTCCTTGCCGTGGTAAGCTTCCCTAGCAGCGATCCACCATGACACGAGGCCCTGGTCCATGGTGGGGACAAACGCCTGTAAGTTAGCCCATTGGAGGATGGAGTTCCAAACTATATTGGTGACGGTGCAGCGGCGAAGAGATGACTGCAGTACTCAGGCACGAAACTGCACATGGAAAATTGCTTGTTATGAGGGAGACCTCTCTTGGCAAGGCGATCGGTCGTCCAGATTCTCTTGCACGACACAAGCCAAAGGTGGAGCTTGCACTTGAGCGGGGCTTTAGCCTTCCAAATGACCTCATCGAAGCTGCTCCTAGAGGAAGCGGCAAAGTGCACCGCATAGACGGACATGACCAAGAAATTACCGCTAGGCTCTGTTAGCAACCCAGGCCCAGTTCCCGGTCCATCGGCATACGATCGGATGTTTCAGGTGCGCATTGGACACTCCACTATAAGCGGAGAGTCCATCACATCTCAAAAGACCAGCGTGAAGGGAGTGTGACACTCTCCCTTATAAGGAGGTCCTAGCCTCCTCCCATATCCGGGTGGGACTAAAGTCACTAGCGTTGCCCAAGGTCAGGTTCCTGACACCCCACCCCCCTCCCTAGGGAAGCCCCCCTTAGGATGGCATGGGGCCCAGCTCTGATACCACTTGTTAGCAACTCAAGCTCAGCTCCCGGTCCATCGGCATATGATCGAACGTTTCTGATGCGCATCGGACACTCCACTACAAGCGGAGAGCCTATCACATCCCAAAAGACCGACCTAGAGGAGTGTGGCACTCTCCCTTATAAAGAGGTCCTAGCCTTCTCCCATATCCGAGGTGGAATTAAAGTCACTGGCGTTGCCCAAGGTCAGGTTCCTGACAGGCTCCCACGATCATGACCAGCTATCTTTGTGCTCCGGGTGGAGATTAAACCGCAAACTCTTTCCCAGAGCTCGAGTAATTGAAGATAAGCACGGATGTTAAGGTGCCCCTTATGTCTTTTAACCAAGCCGGATCAAGCAAGGCCTCGTGTTAGAGTACGTAATGGGCCTAATGGGTCTGGGCTGGCGGTATAGCCTGTTAGTCTTAGGATTAATTAGAGATAAGGGTCGCTTGCTTAGGGGTCAAGTAAGCCTTGCTGGGGAGTCAATTAAACTCTCCATATAAGGGGAAGAGATGTATCAATCTAATCAAGCAAGAATTAAAAAGGAAATCCCTTCCCTCTTGCCTGGACGTGGGCAAAAAAGGCCTCCGGCCGGCCCTTTCGCGCCCTCCTTCTAGCAGCCACATAACAATTTGATATCAGCTTTCCCGGATTCAATCATGTCCAACCCTCCACAGAGTTCTTCCCACCCGCCGCCGCCGCACACCTACCCGCCGCCACTAGCGTCTTCATCGGCGCTGCTGCCCCACACAGCAGGCGCGCCGGCATTGCGCGTGATGGCGTCCTCAGGGGCGATTGCACCCTCTGCCCCAGCATCGTCCGCCCTTGTCCTCACCCCGGAGCAGATGACAGCCGCAATCCTGGAATTACGGCAGGCTGTGACGGGCATCAGGGCCTTCCTCGTCAGGCCCTATGCCCCCAGCCGCATCCCCAGCAGCCACCTCCTCCGTTGCCACACCAATAGCAGCTACGCCCGCCGCTGCCGCCCTCGGACGCGACCAGGGCGCCGGTCATCTCGTACCAGTATGGGATGCCCTACGACGGGACTGCGACGACCTCGTTCTCATCAGCGTTGCCACCGTCCCAGGGCGTCCCCATCCAGCAGATCAAGTTCCCACCATCGCCGTCACCGCTCCCGGCTTGGATCACTACCCACCACGTGTCGGCGGCGGTGAGGCTGCAGGCTGCTGTGCGCGGCCTCCTAGCGCGTCGGCGTATGCGGGAGATGCGTGGTCTGCAGCTGCCGCTCCTCCCAGTTGCGCTTCACTGCGCAAAGGACCTCGATCTCGTCCGTTGCATCGGGGATCTTGGGCATGCGCTTTTCCGGGCGGCGGGCATGCTGTTTTCCCCACGGACAGCGACCTCAAAGTCTACGACATCGGCGGTTGGGGGGCGCACCCCTCCTCGCCATTCTCCATCTTCGGTTGGGGGGCAACCTCAAAGTCTATGACATCGAAAGCCCTCCACTCTTCTCTGTGCGGTGCAAACCAACAGCCGTCCGGCAGGGAGAAGGCATGGTGTCACCGACAGGAGCGCAGCGTTTAGCACCACTGCATTCCGCCGCCGGCCGCCGCGAGCGCGCCTCTGTGCGACCACTTCCAGGTGGCCATACACATGCACTCCTTTTGTCCAGATGGTGTCCACGGGATCCGGGTGGCTGTACACATGCACGTCCGATGTGCGGATAGTGTCCACTTTATGTACATGGGTCCAAAATAAAGCGTCCCAGTCCATTTCAGGTTGAGAGTAATAAAACAAGCCGAGATGTAAAAGGCTTGTTTTTAGGTGTTAGGTTTGTGTTGCGTCGAGTCATGGTTATAAGTTGGTTAGGTTGCAGCTCGAGGACAAGCTGCATGTCCAGGTGGGGTGTAGTGTTAGAGTACGTAATGGGCCTGATGGGCCTGGGCTGGTGGTATAGCCCGTTAGTCTTAGGGTTAATTAGAGACAAGGGTCGCTTGCTTAGGGGTTAAGTAAGCCTTGCTGAAGAGTCAAGTAAACCTCTCTATATAAGGGGAGGAGATGTATCAATCTAATCAAGCAAGAATTAAGAAGGAAATCCCTTCCCTCTTGATCGGCCGTGGGCAAAAAAGGCCCCCGGCCGGCCCTCTCGCGCCCTCTTTCTAGCAGCCACATAACACCTTGACGCCTTTCTGAGGGAGCGATCAGGTTGACAATCTACGGTGCGACCATGCCCAGGAAAACACCATCAAGTCACTTAACGCATCAGAAGTAGGTGTGTTCGCCGTTGCCAACCACAACCTTTGCTGCAGCATTAAACAGATCCTTTTCTTAAACCTCCAGTGAGGCGCCGTAGTAACGCCAAGGAATGTCAGCAGCCATACGACCTCCACTCCCAGCGTAGATTGAAGGCTCTACACATGATTTATAGGTCAAGCATGCCGAGGCCACCGGCTCACTTTGGCCTACAGATCACCTTCCAACTGACCAAACAATGCCCACCCGCAAAGGCATCGGTTCCTTTCTGAAAGAAGACTCTACGAATCTTGTCAATAGCCTTGAAGACCCACGGTAGGGGGATCAACAGAGATAAGATGAAAGATGGGTGCAGCGGTGCGGTGAGCATGGCTTGCACAAGGATAAGACAACCGTTATGGGTGCAACTTATCTCTATTGCAAAACCCAAGGGGCAAATATATAGTGCACAAGACTTGGAGTACAAGGAAGGATGCATAGCCTAATAAATACTCCCTCCACTCCTAAATATAAGTCTTCGTAGAGATTCAATGCAAACTAAATACGGAGCAAAATGAGTGGATCTACACTCTAAAATATGTCTATATACATCCATATATAGTTCTTATTGAAATCTCCAAAAGACCTATATTTAGGAATGGAGGGAGTATATAGTACACAAGACTTGCGGTACAAGGAAGGAAACACAGCCTAATAAGGACTCCTAGACTAATACTAATACTCCGTAATCCACGTCTTGACAGTTTCGCCGCAGCATGAAGAGTCTTAAAAACCTGTTGAGTCAAGCCAAAGGGGATAAACAACAAACAAGATGTCGCATCAGAGGAAGACACCTCATCGGTAGAAGATACAAGAGAAGATGGGTTGTCAAAAGAAAATGGTACATCAAGAGAATGAAACATTGTGCAAAAAACCATAGCCCAGGAAAACCGGCGGCGAAAAAAGCTCGACGGCAAGAGAATGGGTGTAGATCGATAATTCAAAAGGAGGCCACAAAAATCCTATAGAAAGGACAAGGACAAAAGGCTAACGGATAAGGTATGGTGAACTCACATGACATGAGAAACACGAAAAAGAGCAACAGTCTTGGTGGACGCAGCGAAAATACAGAAAACTAGATAGCACATACTAGACTATAGATGCGATGGCAGCGAAAGAAAAATCATAGAGACGAAGGCCAAAACCAAGCAAAGCTCTTGTGTTGTGCTCCTAACTGTGAAGTGGGTGGTCTCACTGAGCTAGAAGAGTCAGCAACAAGACCGATAGAACCTATTGGTTTAGAACCCGAAGTTGCAAGCAGACGTTTAAGTTGCACAATATTCTGCTGAGTCAAGGACAAATCCCTGAAGTTGTTGTGCGCGCCTGGTGTAGATGTCGCTTCTTCAATGTTAGAGTTATAATATAAGTCATGTACCCCTTTGTATTTATCCCGTTGTATAAGGGGTTTCCTGCATATGATCCACACCTGTACATGTATATATATCGGCCTATGGCCTCATGGGAATACAAGTTGCATATTTCCTAACATGGTATTAGAGCCCTAGGGTTTTTTTTTCGCACGCCGCAACTCGTGCTCGATCCCGTCGTGCACAGCCGTTTCCGTTTCCTTCTCTCCGGACGGCCGCTGCTGCTTCCTCTCCTATTCTGCTCCGGTGGAATCTTACCCATCCATCCACGCCAGGTCCTGATCCGCCGCCCCGGCCTGAAGCATCCACGCCCGCCGGCCTCCTCAGCACGCGCTGGGGCGCTGCTTCTTCTTTTGGACGCCACAGCCGCCACGTGGTTTGCAAGGTCGGGCAGACTAATCCGGCCGCTCGCTGTTGGCCCGTGACGGCCCGCCTGAACCTGACGTGTGCATGTACAAGTCTCATCCCAATGTGTGCTTGTTCACATGCGGCTGCTGCACCATCTTCCTCCCGTGAAGGCCCGTGACGTGGTGCACTAGCCTCCCCCACTTGATTCTGCTCCGCCGCCGCCTACTGATTTCGATCTGATTTGCTCGGCCGCTGTGTTGGCTGTTTGACTGGTTGCCTTCCGATAAAAAAAAAAGAAAAAAAAAAAGCATCATGTCGTCGGGTACAATTTCCTCTCCACATTGTCCGCTGATTTTGGAAGGCGTACCCTACACTGATCCTGTCTCGCATATGCGCTTTTCCTCGATGCTTGGTGCTCGTCAGCCTGTGACGTCGTCCGCTACGGCATCTTCCGCCTGTTGTGTTGGTCACTCCTCCGCGACTCTTCTCCCGACCTCTGCACATGGTGACCGTCGCTCTACGTCGACTCCTCTCGCGACTTTCACTGGTAGTGCTGGTGCATATGGTTCCGTCGACTCCGCCTCGCACAGGCGTCTTCCATTGACGCTTGGCGCTTGTCTACATACGGCCTCGTCTCCTCCACCGGCCTGTGTGGATACTACTGGTCATGCTACACCGCCACATCTAGCGGCTTCCACAGGTGGTGGTGGCCGCTTCTCTCCCGGTGCTCCCGGTGCTACTGCGTCGACTACTTCAGCTGTGTACTTCACTGAGGAGGAGATTGCGCGACTTCGCGCCCTGCTGGTTGCCTCAGACTCTCTATTGTCGGGCGCATCTACGTCGACCTCTTCAGTTGCGCCCCTGACCGAGCAGGAGATTGTGCGAGTTCGATGCCTGCTAGCTCCATCCTCCGGTTCTCCATCGACAGGTTCTGCTGGTTCTGCTGCTAACTCTTCTGGCATTGTGAGACCACCTTCTACACAAGCAGGTACATCTCCGTGGATTCTTGATACTGGAGCATCTTTTCATATGACTCATGATTCATCCACTCTGTCCTCTACTCGACCTCTCGATTCTCCTGTTCATGTTCTTACTGCTGATGGTACCTCTCTCCCGGTTATTGGTCGAGGCATTCTTAGCACTTCTTCTTTTCATGTTCCTGATGTTGCTCATGTTCCCCGACTTATCATGCAGCTCATTTCTGGTGGACAAATTGTTGACTCTGGTTGTCGTGTCATTCTCGACTTTGACTCTTGTTCCGTTCTGGACCGCCATACTGGTACTCTCCTTGGTGCCGGTCCTCGACGTCGTGACTCTTAGGTCTCTGGGAGCTTGACTGGCTTCATCTTCCGTCCGCTGCTGCTGCCGCCAGTCTCTCCTCCTCTGTTGCCTTGTCTACCAGCTCTTTTCAGCAGTGGCATCATCGCCTTGGTCACCTATGTGGTTCTCGTCTCTCATCCTTAGTTCGACGTGGTCTTCTTGGATCCGTCTCCGGCGGTGTGTCTTTAGACTGTCAGGGCTGTCGGCTTGGTAAACAGGTCCAGTTACCTTATCCTCACAGCGACACTGTGTCTCAGCGTCCTTTTGACCTTGTTCACTCTGATGTCTGGGGTCCAGCTCCCTTTGCCTCGAAGGGAGGTCATCGCTACTATATTATCTTCATAGATGATTTCTCTCGGCACACATGGATATATTTTATGTCTTCTCGTAGTGAGGTCTTATCTATCTATAAGCATTTCGCTGCCATGGTCCACACTCAGTTCTCTACGCCTATTCGTGTGTTCCGTACTGACTCTGCTGGAGAGTATATCTCCAAGATGTTGCGTGGAGTTCTTGCCGAGCAAGGTACTCTTGCTCAGTTCTCTTGTCCTGGTGCTCATGCTCAGAATGGCGTGGCTGAGCGCAAGCATCGTCACCTTCTTGAGACGGCTCGTGCGTTGATGATCGTCGCCTCTCTTCCACCTCATTTTTGGGCCGAGGCTGTTTCCACTTCCACCTATCTCATCAACCTTCAGCCTTCCACTGCTTTGCAGGGTGGCGTTCCTTTCGAGCGTCTCTTTGATCGTTCTCCTGATTACTCGGCGCTTCGTTTGTTTGGTTGTGTTTGCTATGTTCTTCTAGCCCCTCGTGAACGCATCAAACTGTCCGCTCAGTCTGTTGAGTGTGTCTTCTTAGGCTATAGTGATGAGCATAAGGGCTATCGTTGTTGGGATCCTATCGGTCGTCGGATGCGTATTTCTCGGGATGTAACTTTTGATGAGTCTCGTCCTTTCTACCCGCGTCCATCTTCCTCAACCTTTTCAGTGGAGGATATCTCTTTCCTCACTTTTCCTGACACACCTCCCTCTGTGCCCAGTATTCCTATTCCTCGTCCTGCTGTTGCAGATCCGACGCCATCCTCTCCTACAGATTCTTCTCCACCTTCATCACCGCCACATTTCCCATCTCCACCTTCATCACCGATACCTTCCCCTTCTCCACCTTCGTCCTCGCTACATTCCCCGTCTCCACCTCCAGTGATTCCACCTCTTCCCTCCTTTCCTTTTCATTATACTCGTCATCCACGTGTTCTAGATAAATCCACTGACGTGCCATCTACTTCTGGTGCGTCGTCCTCCTCATCCCAGCCGCCTTATGGTCTTCGGGCTCGGCCTCGCCCTCCCCCTGACCGCTATTCTCCTAGTCGATATGCTCTTTCGGCTATACTCGAGCCTACGTCTTATCGCGATGCTCTTGTTCATCCTGAATGGCAGTTTGCGATGGCAGAGGAGCTTGCTGCTCTTGAGCGCACCGGCACGTGGGATCTTGTTTCTCTTCCTCCCGGTGTTCGTCCCATCACTTGTAAGTGGGTCTACAAGGTTAAGACTCGCTCTGATGGTTCTCTTGAGCGTTACAAAGCTCGTCTTGTGGCTCGTGGTTTTCAGCAGGAGCATGGTCGTGATTACGATGAGACATTTGCTCCTGTGGCCCATATGACCACTATCCGCACACTTCTTGCTGTGGCCTCTATTC
Organism: Triticum dicoccoides; assembly: GCF_002162155.2. NCBI lineage: Eukaryota > Viridiplantae > Streptophyta > Magnoliopsida > Poales > Poaceae > Triticum > Triticum dicoccoides. The sequence goes on along the minus strand of NC_041386.1, from coordinate 236,707,851 downwards.
GTCATTGGTCTGTTTCTCAGCTTGATGTTAAGAATGCCTTTCTTAATGGTGAGCTGCGTGAGGAGGTATACATGCAGCCCCCACCTGGGTATTCTGTTCCTGATGGCATGGTCTGTCGTCTTCGTCGCTCTCTCTATGGCCTTAAGCAAGCCCCTCGCGCCTGGTTTGAGCGTTTTGCCTCTGTGGTGACTGCCGCTGGTTTTTCAGCGAGTGATCATGATCCAGCGTTGTTTGTCCACATTTCCACTCGTGGTCGGACTCTTCTTCTTCTCTATGTTGATGATATGATCATCACTGGCGACGACCCTGAGTATATTGCCTTTGTAAAGGCTCGTCTTAGTGAGCAGTTTCTTATGTCTGATCTTGGACCTCTTCGCTACTTTCTTGGGATTGAAGTCTCTTCTACCTCTGATGGCTTTCTTATATCCCAGGAAAAGTATATCCAGGATCTTCTTGCTCGTGCTGCTCTTACTGACGAGCGCATTGTTGAGACTCCTATGGAGCTCAATCTTCACCTCCGTGCTACTGATGGTGATCCTCTCCCTGACCCGACGCGTTATCGTCATCTTGTTGGCAGTCTTGTCTATCTAGCTGTCACTCGTCCGGACATCTCTTATCCGGTTCATATTCTGAGTCAGTTCGTCTCTGCTCCCACATCGGTTCACTATAGTCATCTCCTTCGTGTTCTTCGATATCTTCGGGGCACGATCTCTCACCGTCTATTCTTTCCTCGCTCCAGTTCTTTACAGCTTCAGGCCTATTCGGATGCTACGTGGGCTAGTGATCCCTCAGATCGCCGTTCACTTTCTGCTTACTGTGTTTTTCTTGGTGGTTCTCTCATTGCCTGGAAGACGAAGAAACAGATTGCAGTTTCCCGTTCGAGTGTCGAGGCTGAGTTGCGAGCAATGGCTCTTTTGACGGCAGAGGTGACTTGGTTACGGTGGTTACTTCAGGATTTTGGTGTTTCTGTCACTACACCGACTCTGCTCTTATCTGACAGTACAGGTGCTATTAGCATTGCGCGCGATCCTGTGAAGCATGAGCTCACCAAGCATATTGGTGTTGATGCTTTCTATGTGCGCGCTGGTGTGCAGGATCAGGTTATTGCTCTTCAGTATGTGCCTTCTGAGTTACAGTTGGCGGATTTCCTGACGAAGGCCCAGACTAGAGCACAACATGGCTTTTATCTCTCCAAACTCAGTGTTGTTCATCCACCATGAGTTTGAGGGGGGGTGTTAATAAGTCATGTACCCCTTTGTATTTATCCCGTTGTATAAGGGGTTTCCTGCATATGTTCCACACATGTACATGTATATATATCGGCCTATGGCCTCATGAAAATACAAGTTGCATATTTCCTAACATTCAAGAGCCTGAACCAATCAAGCTCGAGGTGACCGTCCTTGTAGTAGCCACAATGAGTACAAGAGCGATCCTCGCCAGCAGGAGGAGTGGAGTGGTGGAGCACTGGAGCACTGGAGCGGGGGGAAAACGGTATAGCAGACGGCGTAGAAAGAGAGCACAGAGGGAATATCAAGTAAACCTGCCCCACAAAGGCAAGTCTCCTCCGCCCGTATCTCATGAAATACAGCCACGAGCAAACAACTCAGCACACTATGGCTCAAACTCCTTATGAAGCTGAGACAAGAACTCACAGACACGATGAAACTCCAAGGCTGACCACACAGCCTGGCAACATTGGCAAGTACGACAACCAGCAGTGAAGAGAGTCAAGCCGGCGCTAGATAGTAGAACTCTATGCGTAGGAATCATCAACGGTGGAGTCACCGTGCTGAAGAGCATGCTGCTGGCAAACGACAAACAGGTACAACACATCACCAAAGGGTTGATAGCGCTGGCAAAAACATGTCCACACCTCGAAGACTGTAGCGAGGCCCATAAACTAAGAGGAAAACTGAGGGAGAACACTGGAAGTGGGGACAGCCACCACTGTAAGCAAACAGAGACCGACGAATGGACGACCCTGGCTCTGGCGACCCTCGGGCTCGGGCGCGGCCGCTTCCTCGCCGCCCGTCCCTCCCGCCGAGTGGCGCCGCCGCCGTTG
>NC_041386.1:236665971-236705346 GCF_002162155.2 Triticum dicoccoides | reverse complement strand
GCGGGTGATCTGGGCCGACATCGCCGAGGCGGATGATGTCGCCGCGGGCCGCCCCGTAATGTGCCGCGCCCGTGTCCCTCCTCCTGTTCCAGCTCGTGTGCCCGGCCCCCCGCTGCTCCTATCCCGCCCCCCGCGGCTGCTCCGCCCTCGGGTTCCGGTACCTCGCGGGACCCTCCTCCGTGCTTCAATTGTGGGATCGCCGGCCACTTTCAGGTCGCTTGCCCCAACCCGCCGATGTGCTACCTGTGCAACGACTCCGGCCACCCCGCGGCCCTTTGTCCGGACCGTCCGGTCTCCAAGGAGACCATGATGTATGGACACGGCATTGAGGGCTTAGGCTTCTTCCACATCGAGGTGCCGGACATCCCCCTCCCCCTTCCCCTTTGCTTCAGGCAATCGTCACCATCATGGGGAGGGTGTCGTGTCCCTAGAGATGATCGAGGCCGAGCTCAACCACCTGTGCCGTTGCGTGTGGGATTGGCGTAGCCCCGACCTCCTCCAACGCGTTCTCGGTGATCTTCCCCGACGCCATCAGCATGGGGTACTGCACCCGCAGTGGCAACATCACCTTGGTCCTCAACCAGCTGGTGGTGGACATCTCCGAGCCGAAATGGGACCCTAAGGTGGTGGCGGCTCTGGACACGGCTTGGATCCTCATCGCCGGCCTTCCCCACATCGCCCGGTCCGAGCGGGTGATCCGCAATATGTCCAAGATCATCGGCAAGGTGGTGGTGGTCGATGAGCTCTCGCTTCGCAAGGAGGAAGTCCGAGTGAAGGTGAAATCCCTGGACTCCTCCAAGCTTCGTGCCACCGTCTGCATCTTCTTCAACGACCAAGGCTTCAACCTCAAGATCTACCCTGAGCCGCCCAACCACGTCGGCCGCCCTGATACTCCGATGATGGCCACTCTGGGGGTGGTCCGGGTGGCGATGGCGACTCCCATCACCAGCGCCCCCGCCCTTCGCGCAACGATGACACGGAGGACGATGACGAGTTGTCTGAGCACTCCCGCTCTCCCTCCCGCGAGCCCTCCAACCCCCCCTCCAGGCCGTGAAGGCTCCGGGACCGGGCGGTCCTGCTCAGCTGTACCCGACGCCGGGCTTGCTCTCCTGTCGACAGCCCCCCTCCCCTGTCGTGCCAGAGGAGGTGAGCGACATCTCCAACGTGGGCCTCCTCGTCCTCCCAGCATCCTCTCCAAGATCTCCGTGCGCTGACACTGCCCTCAGCTCGGTGTCGCCGAGCCCGCCACCCTCGCCTTCTTGTGGGCCGGCCCCTCCGATGACTGACGGGTCGTTCCTCCTGGAGCCGCCTCCTGCTGGGGACCGCGACGGGTCGCCCCACCCAGCTCCGACTGCGCCCCCCTTCGCGGATGGGCTGGCTTCGATGGCCTTGGGTTCCCCCCTGCCTGAGATCGTCGCGCCGCCATCTTCCCGACCAGCCGCTGATGACCCACTCGCCTTTCCGATGCTGCTAACCACGGCGGTGCCCGACGTGGTGACCACCCCCGTCGCCTTGCACCCGCCGCGGACTGTGGCATACGCCAGGCGGACCCGATCCACTTAAGACGTCAGTGACTGCCTCCCGGCGCAGTGCCCGCATTGACACCGCTCGCCTGTCCGACTTCCCAGCTCCGTCGATCCCCGAGCGTGCCGAGCTCCGAGCGGCGGCCAGGAACCTCAAGTCAGGTTCGAACGACATCCCTCCAGTTCTTCCAGTTGTTCTTTCTCCGCACTTGAGGCTATTCCCCTCGGCCACCTCGCTAAGGTGGTCGCTGACTCGGCCATCATCTTCAGGGGGGAGGTTGGTCCCCCCTTAAGAGCAGATTGAGGCAATTCGCGCCCGCGAAATCCTTGATGGCAAACTTGCTGAATCTCGAGTGCGCCTCCTCCGCACCACCACGGAGCCGACCGACGTGGCCAATCCCACAGCTACGGCGCCCCCAACAGTCCCCGAGGAGGAGATCCGTGGTCGCACCCGCTCATGCACTGCTACCCTCCGGGCTCAGAGTGCCTCCCGTGTTTTGGGGTCAAGCAGCCCCCCTATGTCGCCTTGATGCGGATCCTCTTTTGCAACATCCGCGGCTTTGGCCATGATGGCCGGCGCCGCCAATTAATCGAATACATGCGAGACGAACACATCGACATTATAGCCATCCATGAAACCATGCATACGGAGTTCTCCCTGCACGAGCTCGACGGCCTTAGTCCCCACCTGTTTGCCTGGCATTGGCTCCCTTTTGGGACCATCGGCCATTCAGGTGGCATCCTTTTAGGCGTGAAGGATGCCACCTTCGAGGTGGGGGACGTGGATAGAGGTGAATTCTATGTTAGTATGGCGGTCTTCGAACGGGCTCTCAACTTCAAATGGGAGGTCATGATTGTTTACGGGCTGGCCGATCATCGTCGCTCGTTGGCCTTCCTAGACGAACTTCGGAGGAAGGTCTCTGTCACCCTACTGCCAGCGGTGGTCGGTGGAGACTTTAACCTCATCAGATCTCCCGGAGAGAAGAACAACAACCTACTCAACCTCCCCCGCATGCAGAAGTTCAATGACTACATCACGGACCTTGGCCTCCGCGAGCTAGATAGGACAGGTGCCAGGTTTTTTAGGCGTGAAGGATGCCACCTTCGAGGTGGGGGACATGGATAGGGTGAATTCTATGGTAGTATGGAGGTCTTCGAACGGGCTCTCAACTTCAAATGGGAGGTCGTGATTGTTTACGGGCTGGCCGATCACCGTCGCTCGTCGGCCTTCCTAGACAAACTTCAGAGGAAGGTCTCTGTCACCCTACTGCCAATGGTGGTCGGTGGAGACTTTAATCTCATCAGATCTCCCGGGGAGAAGAACAACGACCTACTCAACCTCCCCCGCGAGCTAGATAGGACGGGTGTCAGGTTTAACTGGACAAACCGTCAAGCCGGCCCGACTCGCTCCGTTCTAGATCGCGTCCTTGTCTCCCGGGAGTGGGAGCTCCGATGCCCTCTTGCCTCGCTTCGCGCGATTACCCGGATTGGTTCCGACCACATCCCCCTCCTCCTATCCTCCTCGGACGATCGGCCTCCCACCCCTCCCCGGTTCCGCTTTGAGCTATTTTGGCTCAACCAGGGGGGGTGTGTGGAGGCGGTCGGCTCTCAATGGGCCGCTGCCCGGACAACTCCCCAGCGCTCCCTCTCCGCGGTGGACTCATGGCAGCTTTGCGCCAAGCTTGTCGGCCAGTTAATGAAAGGATGGGTGCGACCCTGGACCGGGACCTCCGCAATCACAAGAAGGCCCTCCTGTCGGCTATTCAAGCCCTCAACACCCACGTCGACACTTCCGGGATTTCCCCTATGAGTGGATGCTGAGATATGATCTTGAGGACCAGCTCTCGGTTATCTACACCGATGAAGAAGCGTACTGTCGGCTTTGCAGCACCCAACGGTGGGTCCTCCGCGGAGATGCCAACACGGCTTACTTCCAGGCGATCGCCAATGGGCAGAGACGCCGTAACTCCATCCATTGCCTCTGGGACGGTGACACCCCTCTCCACCGTCATTCGGATATACGTGCTCACGTTGACGGCTTTTATAAAGCCTTATTCTCCCCCCCCCCCTCCTCCTAGGGGTGGGACCTCCCTGGCCCCCGACACTTGGTCTGGCCGCCAGCTAGTTTCGACCGAGGCGAATGCCGCCTTTAGACTTCGTTCTCTGAGGAGGAGGTCTTCTTGGCTATCAAAGGCATGAGTCCTTCCTCAGCTGTATGGTCTCCCAGTGAAGTTTTTTAGAACATTCTGGCAGACCATTAAGCCCGGGGTCATGGCCCTCTTTGACAAATTCTATGTTGCATGGATTGCCTAAACTACGGGATCATCACGCTCATCCCCAAAGTTTTGGGCGCTTCGGACATCCGCCAGTTCCGCCCTATCGCCGTTATCAATGTGATATTTCGGATTCTGGCAAAGGGGTATGCCAATAGGGTGGCCCTGCTCGCGGATGCCATTACCCACCCCAATCAATCCGCCTTCAGCAAAGAGCGGTTTATTTTAGATGGGGTGTTGGTCTTTCATGAGGTGCTACATGAAGTCCGCTCCGAGCGCTTACGGGCGGTCTTCCTGAAGCTTGACTTCCACAAAGCCTACGACACTGTCCTGTGGCCCTTCCTTCGGGAAGTTTTGCTTCGCAAGGGCTTCGATGACCGTTGGGTGAACAGGGTTATGCAACTGGTTTCCCGCGGCCGGACCGCGATTAACATCAACGGCGAGATTGGACCCTACTTCCCCACCCTTTGTGGGGTCCGCAAAGGCGATCCGTTCTCCCCGTTTTTGTTCAACATGGTGGTCGATGCCCTAGCCTCCATCCTTGATAAGGCCAAATCGGCAGGCCATATCCAGGGCGTAGTCCCTCATCTTGTGGGAGGGGGAGGGGTCTCCCTCCTGCAATACGCAGATGACACCATCATAATGGTTGAGGGTTCTGCCTCCGATATCACCAACCTGAAGTTCCTCCTCCTCTGCTTCCAACAAATGTCGGGCCTCACGATCAACTTCGATAAGAGCGAACTGATGATTCTTGGTTTACTCTCCTGCGGAGGCCCAGGCCATGGCAGACCGACTGAATTGTAGGCTGGGTTCCTTCCCCACCACCTACCTGGGGATCCCCATCAGTGACTCTAGACTGACCGTTGCTGACCTTCGCCCGGCGGTAACTAGGATGCAGCACAGGGTGGAACCGTGGAGGGGCAGGTGGCTATCTAAAGCAGCCCGAACGATCCTCATTAACTCCTCGCTGCCCGGCCTCTTGTGGTTCCTCGTGAGCTCCTATAGCTTACATGAGATGCTACACCAGGAGATTGCCAAATACCAGTCCAGGTTCTTTTGGGCTAGCGAGGGGGAGTAGCAAAAATACCATATGGTCAGCCGGCCGGACATCTGCAAACCCAAGGACCAGGGTGGCCTCGGGATCTTGTCCTCCAGGCGCATGAATATCGCTCTCCTGACACGTTGGCTTTGGAGGATTGCCAATGGGGAAGGACTCTGGCTGACCATCATTAGAAATAAATACCTCAGCGGTCAGCCTCTCACCTTTTGCCAGCGCACCTATGGCTTCCAGTTCTGGCAGGCGGTTATCCAGCTCATGCCTATCCTCCGGATTGGTACCTCCATCTCGATGGGCTCTGGTTCCTCGACGTTGTTCTGGTTCGACCGGTGGGTGGGGGACTCCCCCCTCGCCGCCCGTTTCCCGGAATTATTCTCCATCGCGGTTGACCCTCGGTTCTCCGTCGAGGCGGCCCTTATTGACTTAGGGCGCCTCACACTCTGTCGCCCCTTTGGTCCCCCGAAGGTTGCTACGTGAGATGCCATCCTCCAGTCCATTGCTCTTCAGCCTTTGGACGTGGACAACACGCTCGACTCCATGTCCTGGCGCTTGGAGTCCTCTGGTCAATTGTCGACCAAGTCCATATATCCAACCATTGCACCTTCCTCTGCCCCTGAGCCGTTTAACCTTATTTGGGACATTTGCTTACCGTTGAAGATCCGAATCTAAATGTGGCAGTAGATTTGTGGTCGTCTCCCCTCTGGGGTTGAGGTTTCGAAACACAACGGCCCTGGAGATGGGATGTCTCCCCTCACATCTTCTCCTATGTTACGGCTCAGTTCCTGTGGACCTGCTTCCGCAATGTGGTCGGTGGTCGTTGGTGTAACACCAACTTCCCGGACTTATAAATGGAAATCCAGGCCTCCGCCCCCCGCCACCGCCACATTTGGTGGATGTGCGTTGGGGTGCTTGCCTGGGCGCGTTGGACTATCCGCAATAAGCTTGTCATTCAACGGGCTCCTCTTCGACGTGCGACTGACGTGATCTTCAAATTGTGTGGTTACTTGCAACTTTGGCGGCCGCTTAGCCGCCTCCAGGATCGGGACGCCATCGACACCCTCGTCACCGACCTTCGCGCGATGGCCTTCCGAGTGGCGCCTCCTCTTCCACCCCCACCCCCGGAGCCAGACTAGGCACATGGCCTCCTCACGGCGCAGGACCCTTGGACCGCCACTTGGGCTCTTACTTGTTGTGCCTTGTGTTTCTGTTTTCAGGGCTTGTTGAGTTGTGCCCTCAGCATTAACCCTATTACCTTGCTTGTGTGTGTCCTGACATTTGGCGTGCGTGTGGTGTGAACCTTTGTGTGGATGTTGTGGCTCGGGCGGTTTGCTTTATATATAGTGAGGCGAAAGCCTTTTTCGGTAAGAGGGAAGAGCCTCCTCACAGGCCAAAACCTACTGCTCATAAGCATGATCCGCAGTCTCATCAGCAAGCTTAGCAACGTTCTTAGCAGCTTGAGGAGCATCCGCAACAAGAGCCTGTGGTGTTGGCGAGTAGGAGCCACAGGAAGAACTGGATGCGGCGGACAGGAGACCTCACCAGAAACTAATGCCACGCATATGAATGTGAAAGAAGGCAACGAACTCGGTGTAGTTAGTACAATCAAAAAATAATCGGGCAACGAGGAATGACAACATAGCCCGATGACATAGGAGTTGTACCTGTTTTTTATATAATCTTTTTTTTAAACACCAAGCAATCGATTCATCCCAAACTAGGAAGCAGCCAGCAGCGACCCAAGCGAGAAGGCCTGGCCCAGCCGAACGAGGCCCGGCCGAGTCAACCTAGCCAAACAAGCAAGCCGAATGAGCAAGGAAGCCCCAAGCGAGATGGCTCCAACGCTATGAAATCAGGGAAGAGGGCGCTGAAATCTAGACGAAGTCGGGCAGATACGGGCATCCAGCAGGTGACGGCGGACGGGTGGGATCTGGCAGGGAGCGACGTACACGGGCAAAATCGGGAGGGATCCAAGCAAAATCCGACGACACAGAGTTGAATGGGGCAGCGGCGACCTTCAGTGCGGCGGGATCTAGCATGGGAGAGTTGACTGGGGCGGTGGTGACCTTCCAGGCAACAGGATCCGGCGTGGCAGAGTTGACCGGGGCGGCGGCGACCTTCAGGGCAACGAGATCCGGCGTGGTAGAGTTGACCAGCAGCGACAACCTTCAGGACAGCCAGATCCGGCAGGAAATCAGTGGGGCGCAGCACAATCCATCATTACGAGCAGACAAGAGCATAGGCTGTTGACCAAACATGGCGGTTGCTCAAATGGGATGAGCAAAACGCGAACATGCGGGTAGAGAAAAGTAGAGACGGACGGCGAACAGAAAGCAACGGCGGTGCAAGATTGGATAAGGGAAGCACGAGTTGCGTGTGCTAAAAGAAATACCTAGGCTCCAATACAGTGTTATGGATGCAACTCATCTCTATTGCATGGCCCAAGGGGCAAATATATAGTACGCAAGACTTGGGGTACAAGGAAGGAAACATAGCATGATAAGGACTTCTAGACTAGTACTAATACTCATTAGCAACAACCACCCTGGTTGAGAAAATCCGTCCGCTGTGCTGCCAATTTGTTCCTGATAATATCAATTAACTTCTGGAGGTTGTTCCTTGCACACTTTCTTGAGACTCAACAGGAGACTAAGATACCTGATGAGCAAAGGGCAGATTTTGCAACACACGATGTCACTAATTTCCTTGCCACGATGGGAGATAAAGAACTCTTGCTCATATTACATCGGAGGCCAGAGGCCCTACCAACAAAGGCCCTACCAACAAGGTTTTTGAGTCGCCGAGTCAAGCCAAGTCGCCAAGGCTGCGGCTAGTGGCTTGCTGGCTTGAGTCAGTGACTTGCCTGGGCTAATCGCCCCAAGTCGCCATGGCAGTACAGTGCACTCCCGCACCTGTTTCCCTCCTTTGCATAGCCCATTAATGCCAGATAAGCAAAGTTATCAGGCCGAACAGGCCCAGCACGGCCCAGCTAACCACTCTCGGCCCTCATCCACTCGCTAAACCTAGCGCTGCCAGCCCGCACTCCTTCATCTGCGCCTCTCCCCTCGAACTTCTTCCTCTACGCCGCCGGCAAGGAGAGGCGGCGCCTCCTCCCCCGTCTCCTCTCCCTCCGCGCCTCCTCCCCAGCCTCACCCGCCTGCAGCTTCATCTCCTCCTCCCCCGCCTTAATCTGCGCCGCCGCAGCCTCGCTCGAGGTCACGGCCGTCGCCGCGGAGGTCCAGCCGCCGTCGATCTGAAGGGGGTGCGTCGCTGGCGAGCTGCGGCGGCGGTTCCTAGGTCACGGCCGCGAGCGCCATGGCTTCCTGTCCTCCCGAGCTCCCTCCCTTTCCCTCTCTCTGTCGAGCCAGCAAGTCAATTAATCGACTAATCGCAGCGGTTAATCACAGAAAATCGCTGTTGAGCCAGCGAGTCGGGTGACTCGCTCCGCGAGCCAAGTCGCCTGCGCAAGCCAGTCACGGCGCGACGACTAGGCGATTAGTCGGCGACTAATCGGCGATTAGTCGGCGACTCAAAAACCTTGCCTACCAAACATATCAAGAAGGTAATTAACGGCATAAGCCTCGTCCGTACAAGCCTTGATGAGCACAATCACATCATCAACATATAAAGATAGTCTCTCAGGACGCAGTAACCCAGATGATATAGGAGACCCTCCTACTCGGCCTTATCGAACAAAGCACACAAATCATCACCAGGACTCGCTCTGGGATAATTCCTTCCAAAACATCTCTTTGATCTTACCGATTGCCTCCTGACAAAGTGGGAGATCTTTGGTTGTTAGGCCGATGCGCTTGGTGACAACGACCTAAGCCCGCTGATCCGCCATGAGCCCGGCCATCTGCTGATTAGCGATATGAGAACTCTTCTGAGAGGGGGTAGCATCGACCAGATATACTCTGCACTTCTTTTTCCTTTGTACGCCAGGCGGGGGCAAGATGGGTTGTTGAGCCTTGCGTAGGGCGCACATGGAGTAAACGACCAGAGCCTGCACTACCCTAGGATGACTGCCCAACAGAAGCATCGTGGGCATCATCCCCGGATTTGCAGGGCGCTGTCCTGTCCCACAGAACCAGGGCCACAAGGGGCCTCATATTGTGCATTCGAGGTGGACCTCAGGCAATCGTCAATCTGCAAACCTAGGCCCACCAGCAACGACCACCTGGTTAATGACATCTACATGAACGGAGGCATGGGCCTCAGCCTCGCCCATAGCACCACCGAAGGATAGATTATTTAGCAAATCAAATCCTGACTGCGTGGCAGAGACAGGCGGAAGTGTGGTACCACTAACATGACCTCATTAAGCAAAGCACAGTCACTAGCCAAGGGCTAAGCCAGCGACATGTTCACCTCAGTATACCAATAGCCTAGGATCTTCAAAGCCAGAGACAAAGGTCATGGAATCTGAGGGGGCGGACGGCGCACCATTAACGGTTGAACCGTGAACCGTTAGCAGCAAACTTGTCGTCCCCTCATTATCTGAGAAAGTTGAGCAGAATCACCTTTGACACTGCAGATGACCTGACAAATAGTCCCTCTGGACGAGGGCGGCCTGGCTCCGCCAACTTGAATAACCACTGCCCTAAGTCCAAGAGAATGGAACAGCGGTCAGAGATTACAATGGAGAGACAACTAAGCGACAACAAAGCAAGCGGCGGGGGTGCAGCTCCTCCCAATCCACCATGCAATACACGCGGTCAAGCTTTACCAAAGTGGGAGCAGCATGCTCATTGGACCTCGTGTAGCGTCAACCAGTTCTTTGAGCTCACATTCATTTAGGAAGTGATGGAATCTTCCAATCAAGCCAGGGTAGAGGTTATCATCGCTCTTGTCTTGTTGCGGTAGATCATGTCCCAACTGATAACCCAAAGGCCTGGTCGGATGGCTAGCAACTCACATCTCATCAAGCAAAGCGATAATGTCCTCCTCCTGCAGCCCATAGACACAAGTCAACCACCAACAGTCCCCAAACAAGCAGGGATACGTGTGCACGATGGAGCGAGCAACCAGCATGACCAAGGCAATGGCAGGATCGACCTGCGTGCTAGGCATCTCCGACCCCGCAATGGCGTGGATCAGCATGTGGACCTTTATGGTCGCCACAGCATCCCCTGCGGACGTGGCGAGCTTGTAGTACCCCTTTTCCCGCCACTTCCCCTATCCCGCTTCCTTCGGCCTTTTCCCTTTCTGACTGAGGTCGAGTCCACCTGCGAAGGCGGCGACATCTTCCATGATGCCACCTATCTCAAGTAGGACTAGCCTAATCAATCATTGGACGTGCCCGAAGCGAAGGCAGCGCCGCCGCAAGTCGACAACAGCGAATCCAGTCTTCCTAGCATGTACTTGAAGCGCCTCGTGACCAACCAAAGTCTGACCGCGTGCACATCGCCATTGCTAACGCCTCCCAAATCTGCATGCGGCGAACAACGGTAATCAACCATCTGGATAAACAGCGAGGCGACATGGGTCTTGACGTCCAGCGGCATGACGAGCTCAAACAACCCACCAATGTCGTGCCAATGACAGATCATCCGATTGCACCACGTGGAAGTCCTCCCTGGTGATCTAGTTGCGTGCAGACACCAGCCGGTGAGCCAAAAAACTGCCATGTCAGCTCTGTCATACAGTCAGCGACACAGTGGTTAGGGTCCATATAGAGCAGGCACGGTCCATCAAAGGCGGGGTGGCGACCTTCACCCGTCACCGCCGACCTGCGCTTGCTACCACGACGACCACCATCTCAACGCTTGCTCTTGGGCTGCTCCACACCCATGTCTTCATCCTCGTTCGGGTCATCCAACTCATCAAAGCCATTGTCAGAGTCCACCACGTGACCCTCCGAGCGAGGGCCCTAACACGCACACTGAGACTTGGCAACCTCCACCGCCATGGCCTTCCCATTAGTGACGCCGTGCTAGGAGCGCCGCGAATCTTCATCAGACGAGTCCAAGCTGACGCCCCAACGATCCTCACGAACGTGATGCTGTTCAGGGCTACCGCTGGACAAGTGGTCCATGGCTACAGAAAGGGGAGCTCAGAAGTGGGGGTTGGGAAGGGAAGTGATCCTTAGGGCCAAAGTGGCGGTCGGCGGGAGGTGGACATCAGCAACAGAGTGGGAGGAAGGGTAAGGTTTGGTCTCATGCGCTCGCTCTCGCTTTCAGAATGAGTTCTCTTCACTCTCAAGGCCGTAAGGTTTGGCATGAGTGTAAATGATCACTTGCATTATTTCAAAAATAGCACCAAAACATTTTTCTAATGCCAAACGCGTCAGGTGACTCCAGCCATGTATAGTCAACTCAGCTTGTTGCCACTAGCCCAATTAGTACATAAGGTAAAACGTTGCTAGTGGATATCTAATGGCAATACTCTTGGCACATAGGAGCACCGTGTGGCGGCAAATTCGAAAATACATTCCACTCTAAAGTGCAAACCCTTGTATAGTGTATTGGTGTATCACTAACCGCAACAGTGTCATTTAAAAACAAAATAAATCATGAATTCAATGGTTCTCTTTTGAAGGAAAATGATTTCTTGTACTAATTCTTAGAAGAAAATCATTTGTACCTTTTCTAACATAAATGATCGTTTGTACCTGAATAGAACCTCCTTGATCTTGCCAGTGATATGTTGCAAATTATAAACAACCACCGTTTCACATGGCAGTCAATTGGGTGTTCTCAGTGGCATTTCTAAAATTAGTTGCTTCATTGTTGTATGGACCATTTTTGTCTAATTTTAATAGCAATGTCAAGTGTCACAAAGTAAGGAAACACTCAATGTCCTATTACGCTTCCTTAAGGTATCCACAAAGAGCAAAATGGAATACATGTATTGTCAATGCTATACCAAGCGATATACCTATGAAATAATACTTTACTGATGTTTAGTGACGCTCAAAAATAAACTTCAGTGATGTGAGATAAGTTAATATATTTTTTTATAATCAGATAAAACAAAAGCATGCAATTCGTCTTGAATATATTATATCAAGTATGAACTAAAGATGATAGGAATAAAAGAGTGTCATGTGACAGAAAACCCCTTGAGTTAAATCAAATTATACATACCTCAAAGCTTTAGTCCCCATATCCATGAGATATGACCGTGCCTCATCATCATCATCATGTGAACAATCTCGCAATGCCTTCCTGTATTGCAAAATATCCTCCCGCAAATCCCCAGCACCAACACATCTTCATAGGAGAAATCAGTACTTAAAAAAATGCTGAACCATCATAACATGGGCTACATCAACTGCTAACTTAGTAACTTTCCAGGTACTGCACAACTACAATTTAAAAAATTCATATTGAAGCATAGCTTAAGTAAACGCCACATCTTATGCTATAATACCTGTCAATAACTTTGTCAACCTCTTCTTTGCTTTTAGGACCATGTATCAGTGCTCTAGTAAGGTTTAGTATGTCACGGTAGTCTCCCTGCCTGAGGGCTATGTCAGTGAAGGTTTTCACAGATACACTTTTTGTAAGAGAACTTGATACGAAGTGTGTTTCTGCTGTTTGTTCCATGACAAACTTTGCATCTGCACCAAGTCTCAGGCATGTAATGGCCATTGCATAAGCAACACCACCATATCCCGTGTGTGAAATAAAGAGATAGTACCTAGAAGATCTGTAAAGAAGCAATAGTGATTCTTATGTCCCGCAATTGAGCAACAGAAGTCATCAAGTTATATGAATTTTTGGATAAGGGGGCATACTCATTGATTGATGACTGTATTGAATCAACATCAGCAGCTAATGCTTCTCTTTCCCTGGTCAGAGGTATCCTTTTGTAGTCAATACAATACCCCTGATCCCTCAATGTGCTGTACACTTCAGCCGGTGTCATTACGTCCTCCAGATCTATGTGCTCCCAATAACCTAGTACACTGCATTGATTTGTGGCTGTGTTAAATTCTTCTTGATGCAGAAGCAGCCGACCTTCTAGCTGTTTAACTTCAGAAAGTATATCCTCCTTCAGCCTTGCCTCTATGTTCTCTACCTGCATACGATAGAATTTTAAGGGTTGCCAAAATAAAAGGAACAGGCAAATATTGGAGGAGCTACTCACCATTGGGCCACTTATTCCCACATGCTTCAGTGTATCAACAGGTTGATCTAACTCTCTCAAAACAAACGGTGTTCCCTTGATGTAAACTACCACTTCCTCCCTAAGATCCGTGATGACCACCTTCTGAATAATGTCTCTTCCAGTTGCATCCTTACAGCCCAAGTATGACAGAACTTCTCTAGCTCCATCAACAGTTGGCGTTGCCATGCTATACACAGGGTATCCATCCACCTGAGGTTGACATGGTTAAAATTCAGTATTTTTAAAGAATATAAGTAGCCATATATTGTTAAAATGAACTTAGCGAAGAAATAAAGCGTGCTGCTAATGTAAAGAGAGGTCGGGGTAGACCCAACTTGACATGCGAGGAGTCCATAAAGAGTGATCTGAAGGACTAGAATATCACCAAAGAACTAGCCATGGACAAGGGTGCGTGGAAGTTAGCTATCCACATGCCAGAATATTATGGCGCTGCTAGAAGGAGGGCGCAAGAAGGCCGGCTGGGGGCCTTTTGCCCACGGCCGGGCAAGATGGAAGGATTTCCTTCTTAATTCTTGCTTGATTAGATTGATACATCTCCTCTCTTTATATAGAGAGGTTTACTTGACTCCCAAGCAAGGCTTACTTGACCCCTAAGAAAGCGACTCTTATCTCTAATTAACCCTAAAACTAACGGGCCCATTAGGCCCATTACGTACTCTAACACTACACCCCACCTGGACATGCAGCTTGTCCTCAAGCTGCAGCCTAACCAACTTATAACCATGACTCGACGCAACCCAAACCTAACACCTAAAAACAAGCCTTTTACATCTCGGCTTGTTTTATTATTCTCAACCTGAAATGGACTGGGACGATTTATTTTGGACCTCTTAACAAAAAGTGGATACCATCCGCACGTCGGACGTGCACGTGTACAGCCACCTGGATCCCATGGACACCATCTGGACAAAATGAGTGCATGTGTATGGCCACCTGGAAGTGGTCGCAAGAGTGACCAGCAGAGGCGCCCTTGCGGCGCCCGGTGACGGAATGCAGTGGTGCTACGTGGTGCGTTGTTGTCGGTGACACCATGCCTTCTTCCTGCCGGACGGCTGTTGGTCTGCACCGCACAGGGAAGAGTGGGGGGCTTGCGATGGAAAATGACAAGGAGGGGTGCGCCCCCCCAACCGCCAATGTCGCAGACTTGGAGGTCGCTGCCCGTGGGGAAAACAGCATGCCTGCTGCTCGTGGGGGAAACCGCATGCCCAAGATCCCCGGCGCAGTGGATGAGATCGAGGTCCTTTGCGCAGCGAAGGGCAACTTGGAGGAGCGGCAGCTGCAGACCACGCATCTCCCGCACACGCCAACGCGCTAGGAGGCCGCGCGCAGTAGCCTGCAGCCTCACCGCCGCTGACACGTGGCGGGTAGCGATCCAAGACGGAAGCGGCGACGGCGACGGCGGGGACTGGATTTGGTGGAGCGGGACTCCCGCCGGCGCGATCGATGCGGGGCCGGAGCTAACCGGCGGTGGCTGCGGCAGCGGCTGCGGCGGCGGAGCGCCGGGCGCGGCGGAGGCCGGTAGGAGCGGCGGCTGCCAGTGCAGCCAGGGCTGGGCGGTGGTGGCGATGGATGGCAGCTGCAGTGGCCCGGCGAGCGCGGCAAAGGCCGCCTGGTGCGGCGGCTGCCACGACAGCCAGGACGGGGCGATGGATGGCAGCTGTAGCGGCTGCTGCAGCAGCCCGGCGAGCGCGGCGGGGGCCGCTTGGTGCGGCGGCTGCCACGGCAGCCACGGCGGCGCGGTGGCGGTGATGGGCAGCGCAGCCGGGTGCGGCCCATAGGACCCGGCCAAGAACAGGTGGATCTCCTGGACCGCCTGTGTTAGGTCCCGCAGCGCCCCGGACACCTCCGGGGTGAGGACGACAGGGGCGGGCGCGACGGAGGATCCCGGCGCGGGCAGGAGCGGGGCGACGGTCGTGACCGGCAGCGGAAGAGACAGGTTGGACGGCGGTGAAGACATGATCGAACCGAAGCTAGCTGATACCAAATTATTATGGCGCTGCTAGAAGGAGGGCGCAAGAAGGCCGGCCGGGGGCCTTTTGCCCACGGCCGGGCAAGATGGAAGGATTTCCTTCTTAATTCTTGCTTGATTAGATTGATACATCTCCTCTCTTTATATAGAGAGGTTTACTTGACTCCCAAGCAAGGCTTACTTGACCCCTAAGAAAGCGACTCTTATCTCTAATTAACCCTAAGACTAACGGGCCCATTAGGCCCATTATGTACTTTAACACAGAACCATGACTTGGTTTCGAAATCTTATGGGTTTCATTTCTAGCCTACCCCAACTTGTTCGGGACTGAAAGGCTTTGCTGTTATTGTTGTTGTTCTATATTGACCAACGAGACAGATGATGTAATAGCCATCATTATAAGTATTACTCCCTCCATCCCAAAATAAGTGATCACTTATTTTGGGACGGAGGGAATACTAATTAGTGACACTGACTATCATTTGAAATATGGTGATTCCAACAAAAGCATTGTCTTAAGGGGTCTGTTATAGTTATAGTTATAGTTATAGAAGTTCAAGTTACGTTGTCGCCGAGACCTATGGCAGAAATGAACATAACTTTTAGGGAATTCTTCTCAGAAAGTGGAAGTAGCATTAACACAAGTGATGGCAACTAGCAAAACTAGTAGCCTTCTCCACCAAGCATGCATACAACCTTTTACTTCATGATGATCATAAAGACTTGGACTACATTCGGGCCTCAAGCGTTCCAAACAAGATCAATGTCTTTACTTGGCTCTTATTCTACAAACGGCTAAACTCAAAGGATAACTTGCTCCGTCAACACAAAGCCTCCAACACCGCCTGCCCTAGGTGTGGCCACAAGTCAGAAGGTTGCGCACACATCTTCATCAATTGCCACCTGACTTCTAGGTTGTGGCGGTGCATTAGCATCAATCAAGGTGACGATATCAACCATCTTGGGACTGGCCTACCCAAAGCGATTTGGATGTCTCCATTTGGCCTTCGATTCTTTTAACCTATGGAAGATTTGGGAACCAAGAGCTTCCGTGATATCGACAACAGCTCTACCATGGTTAACATCATCTCCAATTTTACTTTATGAACTCATTGGTTTTGCCTACTCGTGGCGTCTATACCTCAACAACGCAAGATTTTGATCCAAGACGATATTAGATCCACCGTCGGCCACAAGCACATAGCAGCACGCCTATCATTGCCGTTCCACTTCCATGTAGCCAAGGCGCGGGCAACACAATGACATTCTGGACGTGGACATCCAACATGTGATAAAAGAAGTTGGCGGCCACACAAACGAAACGGAACAACTATGAGGACAGCCGTCGAATTTGGTGGCGCTGCCCAACAAGTAGACCATACGGTGGTTGAGGCCATCCTCAGTGTCGAGCAACTGGAGATGATCCGCACCCTAATGGTCAACAGAACAGCCACTGTGCAGAAGTTGGCCGGGAGTGGGAGCTGCTCACTTTCCACAACAGGGAGAGCTGAAAACTTTGCACTCTTCCTCTCCGGCCTCATCAGTTCGCTGACCATTCATGCTGATCACGTCGACAATCAGAGGGCATTGAGAACCTGCTACGCGTCGTTCCCCTGGCAAACTGCATTGCCAATCAAGAGTTTCCTCGATGCCGTTGCTCTCAATTGAAGAGGTGACGAACAGCTCAAGGCTGTTGATGACCATTACTCCCTCCATCCATGTGCATAGAGCGTTTAAGGAGCTGCACCAGACACACTGTGATAGGCTAGCGTTAAGTTTGAGGTTGTGAAAACGAGCCTATCGTGTGCCCTCAAAAACACAATTGGAAGAAACATTTAATTGTGCATGCATGAGAATGGGAGGATTGAGATGTGAATGCATGGGAAAGGGAGCCAAGAAGTTAAAGGGGGTTGCATGAGAGAGTCAAACGAGAGGATGCGTAGATTACGAAGGATATTAATTACAACTACGACTAATACTTTTGGAATTCCTGGATTCTCTTAGGTGCCCAATACACTTGGACGAGAGGATGCATGGGAAAGGGAGCCAAGAAGTTAAAGGGGGTTGCATGAGAGAGTCAAACGAGAGGATGCGTAGATTACGAGGGATATTAATTACAATTGCGACTAATACTTTTGGAATTCCTAGATTCTCTTAGGTGCCCAATGCACTTGGACGGATGGAGTACTAGCCGTCACCCGAGTTGGATCAGCCAATCATGTTTAGCGGCAAACTCTACACCTCTACTCAACTAAGGAGCAATGGCTCACCCGGATGCAGGAAAGGCAGGAAGGAGAGGGAACCTCCGGGACTCCCTAAGCCGAGCAGTGGGTGGTGATGCCCCATGGTGTGCAAAAGAAAATAAGCAACATGCCCGCTGCCAAGAGGGCACCTAGGATGACAAGCATGAGAGATGCCACAACTACATCCGCCTTGAGCATTGGGCAAAGGACTGACGCAAATCCAGGTAAGGCATGGGCACACCTCACCCAAGCCCATGAGGACGACGAGGGCATGCAACAGGAAGAGCCACGGGCAAAGGCATTCCTCGGAACTACGGATGATCGAGCATCTGGAGGGGTGGTACCTCGATATAGAGCCAACCAACCACATGACAGGCCACGAGAGGTCTTCTCCAAGCTCGATCACTTTGCGGTCGGCTCCGTCATGTTCAGGGATGGCTTGGTTGTGAGCGTCCAAGGCTGCAGCTCAGTCACTTTCATTGACAAGTTGGGCGCACACAAGGTCTTAATGGGTGTCTACTACATTCCTCTGCTCCGCAACAGCATCATGAGCTTGGGGAAGCTGGGAGAGAATGGCGCCGCCATCCACATCAACCGAGGAATCCCTTGCATCTAAGACAGGGAGAAGCATCACCTTGTGATGGTGCCAAACATACACAACCGGCTATATGTGGTGCACTTCAACATCGCTCACCATGTGTACCTCGTTGCACGCCGCAACTCCTTCGCGACACTAAGGCCCATGTCTCACCACAAGATGGCGCGTGGGAGCTTGAGCATGACTAACTCTGCGATGCCTGCATCACCACCAAGCATCGACGAACTCCTTTCGCTAAGAGGGCGAACTTCGGGGCTGAAAGGCGCCTTGACCTCGTGCATGGTGACGTGTGTGAAACACTCATGCCCACAACCCATGGGCCATCACTATTTCCTGTTGTTGGTTGATGACTGCACCCGCTACATGTGGTGAGCTTCAACATCGCTCATCATGTGTGTCTTGCTGCACGCCACGACTGCTTCAACAGATCGCGACACATGTCTCGCGACAAGATGGTGTGTGTGTTGCCGGAGCTCAAGCATGTGGACCAACTCTAAGATGTTTACATCACCATAAACACCAGCAAACTCCTTCCCCCAAGAAGGCAAAATTCAGGGTTGAGGATGCCTCGACCTTGTCAATGGTGACATATGCAGACCAACGCAACCCACGTGGCCGTCACTATTTCTTGCAGTTGGTTCATGACTGCACCGGCTACATGTGGGTGTTCCTCCTAGCAGAGACAATGTGGCTACCTCAGTTCAGCGCGTCCTAACCAGACCGAGAGTAGTAGGGCAAGCCCCCAGACTATCCGGCCCATGCTGGTATCCAAGCACCCCCAATCAAATACAGAACAAGACGTGTATGGTCCTGGCACCCCCACCGCCTCAAGCACCAGGACTATCCGGCTGGATTCACCCCCGACTGTCCGGCCCTATCTTCACCAGCCGCCGCCAGACGCGGAGTCCGCATGGCCCAATGACCGGATTGTCCGACCCTGTGTCTCCATCAACCGTCATCTCGTGTCTGCCCCATGCCAGCAACAGCGCCCGAACTATAATAGCCTTCCAAGCCGAATTGTCCGGCTATGTCCTGTATGCGTGCAGTGAAAAGGCCAAACCCATGTATCACTTTCCCAACTTACCCTTTCATGACTAGACTATAAACACCCCTCCTCCTCCTTCATCCTAGGGTTAGCTAAGACAAGGTTAGACATTAGAGCTTACGTCATGTACCTCCCCATGTGGGATTCCTCCTACATGGAGTTGGTTCCCCTAGTGGAGATCAAGGCCTCCTCTTAAGGAGAAGATTCCTCTTGTGGAATTCAAGCCCTCCTTTGTCCTAGGACATAAGGAAGAAGATCTCCCACCTCATTCTTACCTCTCCCTTGGATTTGTAAGAAACCACGTGAACTGTGTGGTGTGGTCTATGGTCACAAGAGGGTGTTGCCTTGGCATCACTAGTTATCCATGTGTTTCACTTGTGTTTCCCCATGATTTCCTAGTGATTCCCCGCGTATTCTTTGTGTTCTTCCCCAATCTACCTCCATTTCATGAAGATCGGGCCACCCTACGGCTTGCCCCGTATCAACCTCCATTTCGTGAAGATCGGGCCACCCTACGGCTTGCCCCGTATCAATACCCAAGTCCGTTGTCTCCAACCATGATGTCAACTTTGTGAGCTATTTTTCGAAGACGTTGTGGGCTAAGCTCGGTGTCAAGCTCCTATTCTCCACCAATGCCACCCACAAACTGATGGTCAAACCGAAGTCATAAACCGCACTCAATCAACCCTACCACGTGTTATGATCAAGAACTTGAAGTCATGGGACGAGTGCATTCCTCAAGTCGAGTTCGCCTACAACTGCTCCACTCCACCCACTCAATGACATGCAAGAGTCCATTTGAGGTGGTGTACATTTCAAACCTCACACCCTGCGACCCCCAACCACTACCACTTCAAGAACGCACAAACTTGGGTGCCACCAAGCGCTCTGAGTACATGAAGCAACTACATGAGGAGAAAGGCCAACATTGAGCAACAAGTTCAACATCAAGCCACCAAGTTCAAAGCCAATCGGCGACCAATGATCTTCCAACCCGGTGACTTCATTTAGGTATATCTTCGGAAGGAGCATTTCAAGAGGAGCGGATGTTCGAGCTCCTGCCAAGAGGATACGGACCATTCCAAGTTTCCAACATATCAACGACAATCCCCTAAAAGAACATATCAACGACAATAAGGTAACTCTTTTCCTTAACGAAGGTCCTTCCAATATTCATGAGAATGAGTTGCTACATCATGGTGGAACTATATGTGACTATGTATGATCAGGCGTGATGGCTTGGATGGCTTGGAGCACAGAGAAGAAGAGATGATGATGAACGAGGAAGGCATGGAGCACGAAGATGGCATCCCAAGGCAAGGTCAAAAACAATGAGAAGGCCTACCCAGAGACTCCAAGCCACCTCCGGAACACCGAAGGCTGCCTCGAAGGAACCCCGAAGTCTTCGGGTTGACCCCCGGTGTCTAGGATTCGTAGCTCTCTGATACCCCGGATTCGCACACTACTAGCTAGCCCAAAGTATGCCCGATGATACATTGGAGATTCCGGAACCCCTGGAGATTCCAACCCAACCTGCCATAGTAAAGTCAGCTTGGGGCCTCGTAACTCTCCCACTTACCTACTCTTTCGCCCCCAACCAACTATATAAGACACCTCTTTAGATCTAGGGTTAGCAAAGCATAAACTAAAAAATTGAGAGAGCTTTGCTCATCTATCCTCCCCTAGTGGAATCAAGACCTCCCTGGTGGAGAAGACTCCGAGGAGTTCAAGACCACCTCCAGGTGAAGGCTTCCATGAAGCACAAGACCTCCATCTCTTAGGATTTGAGACGAACTATCTACTCTTGTTTTACCTGTTTCCTTTGGAGTTGTTGGATCAATTGAACCTCTTTGTGTAGATTTTGGTTATATAATGTGTGTGTTGGCCAGAGGATCTTATGTTCTCCTTGTGATTGCTTGTCATTTCACCTTAGTTCTTGAGTTCTTCGTGTTCTTCCCTACTCCACCTCCAGTTCATGAAGATCAGGCACACTAGCCATAATCCGGTGCATCACTTGTGCCTTCTACTTTATTAGCTAGTATAGTATAAGTCGGCTTAGCCTTTCTTAGTCTGTATGACAGTATGAATGCTGACAGCTAGGTAGTCAATTAGACTTGCCTGTACTGGTAGCTGCTAGAACTGCATTGTTGGTTTAGCAACCAACTTGCCTATGTACTATATATAAACCTCAGCTTCAGAAAATAGCACTGCTGTGTTCAGCCCCAGCTCACTATCTCCTCAAGTCTGTAACATACCTATCTTTATGTGCCTATGTAACACTCTTTTTGTATTTCAGATCCGCTTTGAGTAGTATATTCAGGTGGGGAAACTCTAGTCTCAATCCCGACCCCACCGGTGATTCCTCAAAAACAAAAAGGTTTGTGGTCCAAATAGAGCACTGCACATGGTGTGAGCTAGTAAGATAAATTTTACAATAGAAGCCTGAATTCTTACACTATAAGTTTAGCTACCCTGATGGGTCAGAATGTTTGAATAACATAGAAGGTTTAACTCACAGAAATAAATAAGGATATCAATAATGATAGAACTGTATATACATCTAGCGAGCAAATATGGAGTTCACATTGGTTAGTTGCACAGTTAGATACCTTGATAACATGTGGTGTACCACGGAAGTTCATGCTACTTGACCTTCTCTGCCCAGGAAAGAAATACATTTTGAGTATGGATCCCTTTCCCAGAACAGAACCATTACGGGCTTTCACGATGGAAGGTTGACATGTTGCTTTATGCTCATCCTGCAGATGGCAAATAGTTTTTAGTAACATCATGTCTCCAAAGTGCCCAAATGAAGCTTTGGAGAGAAGAGAAAGATATTTACAGGTACAGTGAAAAAACGCCCAGGTCGCAGTCTTATGCTCCATTTCATGGTTTGGATCTCCGGACGCTGTTGCAGCCAATTTTTAAATGAAATCTTTGTTTCTCCTTGCCCGCAGAAACCATCAAATGCTTCACTCCCGAGGTATGCCGAGAATGCAATTAATTTCAGGTACCTCTCCAAATATTCAGCACCACGATTTAATGCGACTCTCCTAACTCTTGGCTCCATATTTTGTTGATTAATCACCTTTGTGTATTGCAAAACAGCTTGGCGAATGTTCTGCAAAGCTGAACACTTGTCAATAACAGTATCTAAAATCTGTCTACACTCAATCCCATTGTCAAATAGCCTTGTAATCTTTCGCAACAGAAGGATGTCATTAATGTCAAATCTAGGGTGTAGCTCTGTCAAAGTGTGAGGTTTCCATGATTCTGAATTCAAGTGACCATTGTGGTCCATTGTTTCTTCTCCGCTTGAGTAATCGGCATCAGTTGTGTCTTCATGATTATTTTGGATGGCTGGCATTCCAATAGGTCTGCCGTTATTGATTCGAAGTCTGAGCAGGCAAGCAATCACAGTACCAGTAGTTGTTCTGCCCCTGCCCATCTATAAGACCACAATGTTAAAATTCAAGTTTTTGAAGCCTATGATATGAAGAGCCAATACTTCTCTCAAATAACAAGTATAGAATTCTTTCCCAGCAAAGAGATAAGTTGTAGTACCTGGCAGTTGAATACAAGAGCAGCATCCTTGCAAGCAGCTGCGACATTAAAGGCTACCGTATCAAAATCTGAACTTTTGGGGGCCTTACCATCAGTAATGGGCACTCGTGCATATTTGATTGGAAGGCCTTCAGAGTCCAAACATTTGTATACCTCCAGTGGAGTCAGAACAGCTTCATTATTGACATTTTCCCATGCATCAAAGATCTCACCATTGTCGGTTTCATGAATAACCATTATTGCCCCATCATACCGTTCTGCTTCTCGTAAAATATCCTCCTTCAACCGAGCTTCCATACGCTCAACTCTATCACGACCGATCCCCTGACATCAGTGAATTTTATCTGATTTAGACCACTAAATGTTCCTCACGGAAAGTACAGGATAGCATATCACATATCACATTCAATGAAATGTTTCTATACAAGACTAAGTAGTTTAGGTGTGATTAGAATGCTGAGATACAGTCTGAGTCTTGAGGGACAGGTCAGCCTAGAGAAGGCTACTCAACATATGAGAGCTGATCAACCCAATTTGAACCAAGCCCCACAAGCCACAACAGGTAGTTTATTCGAGTACTGAACATGTTTAGACATTATAATTGACAAGTTCACATTTTAATGGTCTGAATAAATGAGCAGATTTTTTTTCACACAAATAGTATCAGCACAAGGCCTTTGGACACCCGACAGCACCTTCAAGCTCAGTACTTGTACAAAAGCATATGCAGAAATAAAGATAACTTAGTTGTGGATTCAAATTAATCATCATGTTTAGTGCTATAACTTGTGCGGTTAGTGCAAATTACTATTCAGAGAGAGAAAATGAAGTCATGTTGGAGAAGCAATGCATGGAAATTGTCATATGAAGTTATTTTGTTTATACTAACACTACAAATCATAGCATCAACTATCTGCCATAAATCCATAGAGGCAACTGGAAATGGAACATACCGTGTACTCAAGCATATTCTTGTACGGTCTTTCTACTTCTCGTAGCACAAAAGGCTTTCCATGTATATAAATGACGGGCTCTTCTCTCATATTATGCCAGAGTATCGGCCGGTTTCCCTTGCTTGTACTAACTCGCTGAATAACAGCCCGAATGCCATCAACAGTAGGATTTGCAACACCATAGACTGAAAACCCCGGAATTTCCCGGAAATTAGGTGCACCCTCAACTCTTTCAGGCAAATTAAGATTGTGACACCCTGGACAGTGATCACTTTTTAAAACAGTTTGACGTCCAAGAACTTCTCCATTCCTCATGGCAGCAACAACATCCATCTCATGTGGGCGCCCATCAGCAGATTCAATAATTTTTGGAAGAGTAGGTTTTGAGCTCGAATAACCAAGAGCGCCCATTGGATCTCTCCTCAGCAGCCTGAATATATTGAAATATGAAACGACTTACAGGTTATGTCAAATAATGCAACAAGAACCCATAAACAGAAAATTAAACAGTTTTTGCTGGTACTATTATAAATAGTTTTTTTAATATGGTGTTCTCGAGTATTAACTGTGCAACAGAAAGCGTCATTACTAATGTTTTACAGTGAGAGATAAAGTCCACAGATTGGCGGCATGCGAATAGTTTATCATGGCAATATAGACTTGTTTGTTCTTCCTTCTATGTCACATTAGTAATGAGCCATGTGAACAAAACACAAAAGTTGCATTGTGAGCTAGGGCTAACTGCAACGTATGCTCCTATGGAATTCTGAAATGCTCTTAAACTGAAGTGCAAAGATGTTACAGAAGCGGCTACGGGCCCTAAATTATTAATTTATTATCAGTGAGCTGGGGATGATCACTAATGTAACGTTATAATGGATCATATTGATATATGATGTCAGTGTTCAGGATATCGGTAACTGGTACCATACCGGTCGCGTGCTCATTAGAGGTAAATAGGCGAATTTTCCAGTTAATCACTGATAAATTAGTTAATCGGCCGATAAATCAGTTAATCAGCTATCAGTGACCCAACAAGTAGTGACTAACTGACCGAGATGCCGATTAACTAGCCGATATTTGGAACAATTATGATTACAATTTTATGCCAAAAGCTGGAACCTGACCCGTTTAGGTTTTTGCAACAAAACCAACAGTTCATTTTTTTTCTTTCTTTTAGCACAAAACTGGACCACAATTGAATTAGCACATTTCATTTTATTTTAACACTTTGATAAGTAGAATATAACCATCAAGGAATGTGGCGCCAATCATGCATGCAATTGCGGCAGATTGGTGGTGGGCTGGGGTAGGTAATCTACATGGAAACTGGAGAAACCAGTTAACCAAGCAGTTACCGTTAAGTAATTCCAAGCCCTGGTAAGAAACTAAATAGTTCCATTTAATTCTGACAGCAAAGATAATTCTTCAAATATAGGCATGGACTAAAGAAGCACAGAATTTGAACAGCAAATTACAGTTGTGGTAATTATTCAGATACATGTCATGACCTAAAGAATTACTGAGCTGCAAAATACAAATCGCGCCTGTGGTCTGATGGTCACCCTTGTGGATACAAGAATGTCTTACATTATGGGACGGAGGGAGTATATACTAGTTTGTTTTTTCCTCTAACATTCTTGCTATGATTTATGCCTCTAGTTAGATCAATATGGTGTTTGGCCGAAATTAGTGAGTGTTTAAGACATCATATGACTTGGTCAGAACACGGGAGAAGCTGCGAGAATGAGTGGGAAGGTGGGATATAACAAAGCATCTGTAAAATGCCAGAAGAGTGTACAAGATGTTAACCTTCTTACCTGTACCTATTAATTTTGTTATAGTTATACTAGTGATGTCTTTTGACCTTATGCATTCTAGTCTATTGGCACCCTCTTGTTAACTTTTGGCATCCTCGTGTATGTGTATATATGCTGGCTTTGGCCTCTCAATAATATCAGTTGCATATTTCCTAACATGGTATTACAGCTTAGGGTTTTTTTTCCGCACGCGCAACCCGTGCTCTCGATCCAATTTTGCGCCGCCATTGTTTTCTTCACCGGCTGCTGCTACACCTCCCTTCCCTGTTGGACGCCGGTGCTCTCCTCTCCCGGCTAGCCGCTCCTTCTCTCCCTACCAGCTGCTGCTCTTGTCTCGTCAACGCCAGCAGACACAAGTTACCGGTCTGTAGATTCTTCACGGCTTCCCTGCACGTCCAGATCGTGCACCACCCAGCTCGGAGATCGATGGCTCTCGTCGAAGTTTGGCTGCCGGCACTGGTTCTCGCCCAGGCTGCCGTCCACGGTGCTCGGTTCCCCCAAGATCAGCCGGCGGCCGCTGGTTCCACCGCAGGCTTCGTCCAGATCGTGTGCCGCTGAGATCGCCGGCTCTCCAAATTTGGCCGCCGGCCACCTGTTACCGCTCAGGCTGTCGTCCGCGGCGCCTGGTTCCCGCCCAAGATCGGCCGCTGGCCGCCGGTTTCCGTGCTCCACCACCGCAGGCTTGCGTGCGTTGACTGCGTCAGGGTTGCGTGATCCATGCAGTGTGTGCGTGCCAGCTAAATTGTTAGATCGGCAGGCGTGCGTGCTATTCTCCAGGCCCGTGCTAGATCGGCTTGCTTAGGTCGCTGGTGGGCCTGCTAGCTTTGGCCTCTCAATAATATCAGCTGCATATTTCCTAACAAATTTCACTTGATGTAAATCACAAACTGGGTTACCAAAATTCAACAAGTTGTAGTTATGTATTTATACAAAATGGCAATGCTGCATAAAACTAATTAAATATAGTAGGATGATGGAGCTGTGTTCAGTTATTAAACTTGAGTGTCTGGCCTTCATTCTTTATTGATGCCAATTAACCGTTGGCATCCATTCTTATAGCAAGACAATAACTTGAGGAAAAAATGCATGTAAACTGACATGGCACTAACTGTTTGATAGGAGACATAGTTACTACATGACTCGACACTCAAGCACCAATGTCTTGAACATGGAGACTGCCTAGTAGAAGTGTCAGCGCGACCTAGCAATCATTCCAAATAAACTACAAAAGAAAACAATTACAAAGAAAAAATGCACTAAAGTAAGCAGATAGCAGTTCTTTGAATATCCACATTCAGCCTACTATTCAATGAAGTGGCACAACAAGGAGGGTAAAAAATTAAGACTTGTCTTGTGTCTCAAAGGAAACAAAGTTTGGGCCAGATACACTCTTACAAGCTATGAACTGTTGGCATTCGTATGCGGAAGTACCATGGCTCACCTTCGAAGAATGCTGTACAGTTCAGGTCTCGCTCTCATCCAATCAGAAAAACTAACTCCTGAAGATGTTGCTTGGTGAGCAGAGCTCACCGAATGTACATAGACAGCAAAACATATGAGGAAGTAATAACGTTCCAAGTACTCCACAAAGAAGGAAAGTGATGCCTCCCGTTTCATCTCATCAGGTTGCCGAAGAGTGCTATTGCGGTAGGTCGCAATAGCTTCTCTCAGGTTCTGTTCACAAGGACAGCAAGCACAAACATGAAACAATAAGGTTGCTTGAATTGAGTTATCAGGACATAAAACGGCATACCTGCATAGAGTCACATTTGTCAATAACTTTGTCCACTTGTCTTTTGCCTTCAACACCACCCTGCATAAATATCAGACACAGAGTCACTACTGAGAGAAACTAAGTTAAAAGGAGAACAGTTTAACATATTCAGATTATTGCCTCCAGAACTCGGACTAAGCTCCTAATGACAGCATATTCTCCTCTGAGAATTGCTTCTTCTGAGCTAGGACTGTAGTCATCTAAATCATTTCCAGCATAGAAAACCTTCCCAATTGAACTTGTCCTTGGGATACCTGCAGCAGAAAGCACCCCACACGTTAAATATCTGAAAATCCAAGTATAGGTGTAAACTATAAGCGCATAATGTGATAACCATACAGTCAGACAAGTACGCACCAGGCAGGCTTTCAGTTGCCATCAGTATATATAATATTATAAATACTAAATAATCTCGTGAAAATTCAAAACACGTGACAATCATATAATTGTGCATGTGGAGCATTATATTTCTTGACCAGTTCTATATAACAAACTGGTAACAACGGTGCACACCTGAAGCTCCTATCCGATTTAGGTAAACCAACGTAGATATGACCATGCCGGTAGTAGTCCGTCCCCTCCCCATTTGACAATTAAATACAATTTCAGTCTCCATATCAACTTGAGAGATTCGATGTACCTGTTAGACACATCAAAGGAAATTTAATTCTATGTAACATACTTTCCAATCTCAGTATTTTTATTATTGCAATAGCTGATTGTCTGCGGAGAATGCAATCCCTGCTAAATGTGTTTCCTACTAACTGTGTCAAAAGAGTTGAAAGTTAAAGCATAAAGAAATAGTGTGACTAGCACACAGATCTCGTGGTAGACAGGCAACCTGGACGAGTGAAGGTTCAATTTTACAGCAAATATAGTGAAGACATAGGGACGAGAAGTTACGTGGAGAACCTAATGGCGGCGTATAAAACTAACCAGGTTATCAAAATCCCCTTCCTTCGGAGCTTTTTCATCAGTTATAGGAACACGCTCGTAATCAACAAGGTATCCTTGGTGTTGTAACTCCTCATAGACCTGCAGATGAATTAAGTTTTCTCAAAAATACCAAGGAGAGGTAAGAGGTATGTTCTAAATCATCAACCATGGAGTTACCTCAAGTGGAGTCTTAACTGTATCAGACATCACTGACTCCCACTGGTCCACCATCTGACCATTCGGCAGCTCATCAGTAACTAGGATCTTATTCCCATATCTGCACCATCAAATATTGCATTATAAAAACCTGCTCGAAGTAAACAGAGAAGTAGTTTATCTTGCTAGTAACGTACCTTGAAGCTTCCTGAAGAATATCTTCTTTCAAACGAAACTCCATCTGCTCGACTCTCTCCCGGTTGATTCCCTATATTATATTAGCAAAAGTCAAGGATTAATATTAGGTATCATGAAAATAAAATGGAAGCTATATGGACATCAACAAGGTATCTTCTATGGGATGGCTCAACTGTATAGCCTACGTGTAACTGGAAATACCCAAATCGACAGGAATCCCTAAGAAGCTATAGTTAACACCTCTGCACCAAAACGTCACAATCTCTTTAAACAAAGCAATAGCATTGGTATAAAGACATTTGTGTCATAACTTCCACTGTGGAAATTTACCAGGACAACTATCTCCAATATAAGACATTAATGAGATTGTAACATAACCAGTAAATTTGGGAAACCATAAATTATCAGAAAATGCACGCAAAATAATTATCAAAGTCAGGTGTCGAAGCAAACCGTATATTCAAGGTTTGAGAAGGGTCTTTCGGCATCTCGTAGAACAAAAGGGCGACCATTGATATAGATAACCTGTGTAATATTAGTGGAAAAACACATATTACTAGATGTGATAACAAAAGACATAACATATGAGTTAGAGCATACATGGTACTCCCTCCGTCCCAAAATAAGTGTCTCAACTTTGTACTGGTACAAAGTTGTACTAAAGTTGAGACACTTATTTTGGGACGGAGGGAGTATAATATAACCTGTTCAAGAGAAACTTCACTGAAATTTCAAATTTAAGCAAAATGCTGCTAAAAGCACAACAAATTTTCAAAAGTACATATTGTTTAGACATGTGTCTCAGATAAACCAAAAAATTGAAGTCAAAGGCCTCTATGGAAAAGATATAGAGACATATGATTAATGGAACATATAGATTTTGTATAGATATTAAACATATAACAGAAAAATAGCTTCTATCATATGTATAGACATTAGATAACATGTTTAATGTTCGTGGAAAGACCTCTTCCCTACCACTCTATTTATTTGCATCGAGTTGCAACTTGATATTCTGGTCAGCTGAGCATCCATTATTTGCTCATTGTAAATTTCCATAGTTTTCAAAGTTATAAGCATTGTGTTTTGCATATTTTGCACAAAGACTCTAATATGATAATTAGCTATCTTACTGGTTCCTCCCGAAGACTATGCCATAGAACTCGGGTTTGCTTTCCCTTCTTTTGTGCCCCAATATGATTTAGCACATTCACAATTCCTTCCATTGTGGGCATTGCAACACCGTGAACACGCAGTGATCCTGCCTGAAAAAATGGTGATAATGAGTATGACATGACACCTTTGTAAAGCATGAAGACCGAGCATATGGAATAAATTTGAAGGATGCTGAAAACCTAGGCATCATGTTGAATTTACAGAATCCCGTCAAAAAGGAAGCTAGATTATTGCAAAACTGAGATGTACATTTACAAATGCATTTTGTACGCAGGCACAGCAGTTAACACCCAAAAGCACAAAAACACTGTTTGAAACTCAAGCCTACATTATGATGAGATACGTACGTGACAAACAGACAGCTAAGAAAGATAACAACGCTAAAAAGCAGGTCCTTTGGGGATTTTTTTTGTTGTCCAAATTGGCACGATTTCCTTGAAAACTCGGGGAATGAGGCCAGGAAATCGTACAATTCAGAGGAGGTTGAGACGTAACCTGCCGGTAATTGGGCGCGCCGTCGATGTGCGGGGTGAGGCGCTTGTTCTGGCAGCCGGGGAAGTGGTCACTCTTGAGGATGGTCTTCTTCCCGAGCACGGAGCCGCCCCTGCTGCTGATGACCTGCTCTCCCACCGCCTGCACGTCGTCCATCTCACCCACCTCCATCCTGTCCTCCACGAATCCTCCTCCTCTGACGGTGCACCGGCTTGTAAGGCACCGACAGGGCAGCGAGGCGCGTGATGCGGATACGGGGTAAGAGGAGGAAGGGAGAACGCGGCGGTGGGAAGAGAAGGACGGGGGCAGAGGAGGCAAGGAGCCAGTAGGCGAGACGAAGACGATGCGATAGGGGGAGGGGGAACGAACAGAAAAGAGGGGAGGTCGGGTGGGAAGGCCGGCAGGCTCTCCAGCCGCGCCCCCGCCGGGCCCCAGGGCGCCTTTTTACGCGCCGGCATGGAAAAAAATCCTCAAGACGTCGAAATTCGCCGGCTCGGTCTATTTTTGGGCCCGGCAATCGCAGACCGAACCCAACGTCCTGGGGCACTCGGGGGCTCCGATGTAAGGGGGAAACACGCCTGGACCATCCCTGGCGAAAAGTTAAGCCAATTGTCCAGATTCGCCCCTCACCCCCCGCGCGCTCGGCCACTACCCTGCCAATCTCGGCGCCGCCCACTGCCCAGCACCCATTCCCCGTCGGAAAAAAGAAAAGGTTTCGCCGCGACAGCCTCTTCACCATCGTCCGGGCGAGTTTCCGGCGCTCCGGACGTGCGGGGCGGTATACCGGCGGGTGTGCGCCCACCAAGCCTGACAGGTGTTCGGCGTTTTGTCTGCTCGGGATGGACTCTGACGACGAGGAGGCGCTCGCGGCGCTGCTGCAGGAGGGAGCCGATTCCGACGACCAGGACGAGGAACACCTTGTTGGGGAACGTAGCATACAATTTCAAAAAAATTCCTACGATCACGCAAGATCTATCTAGAAGATGCATAGCAACGAGATGGGGAGAGTGTGTCTACGTACTCTCGTAGACCGAAAGCGAAAGCATTATGTTAACGCGGTTGGTGTAATCGAATGCCTTCGCGATCCAACCGATCCAAGTACGAACGTACGACACCTCTGTGTTCTGCACACGTTCAGCTCGATGACGTCCCTCGAGCTCTTGATCCAGTAGAGGATCGAGGGACAGTTCCGACAGCACGACGGCATGATGACAGTGATGATGATGTGATCCGCGCAGGGCTTCGCCTAAGCACTACAACAATATGACCGGAGGAGTAAACTGTGGAGGGGGGCACCGCACATGGCTAAGAGATTTCTTGGTGTGCCTTTGGGGTGCCCCTGGCCACGTATATAAAGGAGGGGGGAGAGGCCGGCGGCCAGGAGGGGCGCGCCATGGGGGGAGTCCTATTTGGACTCCTAGTCCATGTAGGATTCAGACCCCCATTTTCCTTTCTTCCACCAAAGGGAATAGAAAGGAGAGGGAGAGGGAAAGGGAAAGGGGGTTCCGATAACCCCTCGGTACTCTGGAAAAATATCCGAATCGCTCGAAACTATTCCGATGTCCGAATATAACATTCCAATATATGAATCTTTACCTCTCGATCATTTCGAGAATCCGCGTCATGTCCGTGATCTCATCCGGGACTCCAAAAAAACTTCGGTCACCAAAACACATAACTCATAATATAAATCGTCATCGAACGTTAAGCGTGCGGACCCTACAGGTTCGAGAACTATGTAAACATGACTGAGACACATCTCCGGTCAATAACCAATAGTGGAACCAGGATGCTCATATTGGCTCATACATATTCTGCGAAGATCTTTATCGGTCAAACCACATAACAACATATGTCATTTCCTTTGTCATCGGTATGTTACTTGCCCGAGATTCGATCGCCGGTATCTTCATACTTAGTTCAATCTCGTTACCAGCAAGTCTCTTTACTCGTTCCGTAATGCATCATCTCGCAACTAACTTATTGGTCACATTGCTTGCAAGACTTATAGTGATGTGCGTTACCGAGAGGACCCAGAGATACCTCTCCGATACACGGAGTGACAAATCCTAATCTTGATCTATGTCAACTCAACAAACACCTTCGAAGACATCTGTAGAGCATCTTTATAATCACCCAGTTACGTTGTGATGTTTGATAGCACACAAGGTGTTCCTTCGGTATTCGGGAGTTGCATAATCTCATAGTCAGAAGAATATGTATAAGTCATGAAGAAAGCAATAGCAATAAAACTAAACGATCATTATGCTAAGCTAACGGGTGGGTCTAGTCCATCACATCATTCTCTAATGATGTGATCATGTTCATCAAATGACAACACATGTCTATGGTCAGGAAACTTAACCATCTTTGATTAACGAGCTAGTCAAGTAGAGGCATACTATGAACACTCTGTTTGTCTATGTATTCACACATGTACTAAGTTTCCGGTTAATACAATTCTAGCATGAATAATAAACATTTATCATGATAGAATGAAATATAAATAACAACTTTATTATTGCTTCTAGGGCATATTTCCTTCAGTCTCCCACTTGCACTAGAGTCAATAATCTAGATTACATAGTAATGATTCTAACACCCATAGAGTCTTGATGTTGATCATGTGTTTGCTCGTGAGTGAGGCTTAGTCAACGAGTCTGCAACATTCAGATCCGTATGAATCTTGCAAATCTCTATGTCTCCCTCCTTGACTTGATCGCGGATGGAATTGAAGCGTCTCTTGATGTGTTTGGTTCTCTTGTGAAATCTGGATTCCTTTGCCAAGGCAATTGCTCTAGTACTGTCACAAAAGATTTTCATTGGACCCAATGCACTAGGTATTACACCTAGATCAGATATGAACTCCTTCAACCAGACTCCTTCATAGTT
Source organism: Triticum dicoccoides (assembly GCF_002162155.2). Lineage (NCBI taxonomy): Eukaryota > Viridiplantae > Streptophyta > Magnoliopsida > Poales > Poaceae > Triticum > Triticum dicoccoides. The sequence continues at coordinate 236,672,544 of NC_041386.1, read as the reverse complement.
GCTTCCGAAGCAGCTATGTACTCCGCTTCACACGTAGATCCAGCCACGATGCTCTGCTTGGAACTGCACCAACTGACAGCTCCACCATTCAATATAAATATGTATCCGGTTTGTGACTTAGAGTCATCCGGATCAGTGTCAAAGCTTGCATCGACGTAACCATTTACAACAAGCTCTTTGTCACCTCCATAAACGAGAAACATATCCTTAGTCCTTTTCGGGTATTTCAGGATGTTCTTGACCGATGTCCAGTGATCCACTCATGGATTACTTTGGTACCTCCCTGCTAAACTTATAGCAAGGCACACATCAGGTCTGGCACGCAACATTGCATACATGATAGAATCTATGGCTGAGGCATATGGAATGACTTTCATTTTTCTCTATCTTCTGCAGTAGTCGGGCATTGAGTCTGACTCAACTTCACACCTTGTAACATAGACAAGAACTCTTTCTTTGACTGATCCATTTTGAATTCCTTCAAAACTTTATCAAGGTATGTGCTTCTTGAAAGTCCAATTAAGCGTCTTGATCTATCTCTATAGATCTTGATGCCTAATATGTAAGCAGCTTCACCGAGGTCTTTCATTGAAAAATTCTTATTCAAGTATCCTTTTATGCTATCCAGAAATTCTGTATTATTTCCAATCAACAATATGTCATCCACATATAATATTAGAAATGCTACAGAGCTCCCACTCACTTTTTTGTAAATACAGGCTTCTCCAAAAGTCTGTATAAAACCATATGCTTTGATCACACTATCAAAGCGTATATTCCAACTCCGAGAGGCTTGCACCAGTCCATAAATGGATCGCCAAAGCTTGCACACTTTGTTAGCACCTTTAGGATCGACAAAACCTTCTGATTGCATCATATACAACTCTTTTTTAAGATATCCATTAAGGAATGCAATTTTGACATCCATTTGCCAAATTTCATAATCATAAAATGCGGCAATTGCTAACTGATACGTCTCCGTCGTATCTATAATTTTTGATTGTCCCATGCCAATATTATACAACTTTCATATACTTTTGGCAACTTTTTATACTATTTTTGGGACTAACATATTGATCCAGTGCCCAGTGCCAGTTCCTGTTTGTTGCATGTTTTTCGTTTCGCGGAAAATCCATATCAAATAGAGTCCAAACGAGATAAAATATGACGGAGATTTTTTTGGAATATATGTGTATTCTGGGAAGTGAAATCAACACGAGACGATGCTCGAGGGGCCCACGAGGCAGGGGGCGCGCCCCTGACCCTCGTGGACAACCCGTAAGGCGGTTGTTGCCCTTCTTTCGCCGCAAGAAAGCTAATATCCAGATAAAAATCTTGTTCAAATTTCAATCCAATCGGAGTTACGGATCTCCGGGAATATAAGAAATGGTGAAAGGACAGATCTTGGAACGCAGAAACAGAGAGAGACAGATCCAATCTCGGAGGGGCTCTCGCGCCTCCACCGCCCTGGAGGCCATGGACCAGAGGGGAAACCCTTCTCCCATCTAGGGAGAAGGTCAAGGAAGCAGAAGAAGAAGAAGAAGAAGAAGAAGGGGGGCTCTCTCCCCCTCTCTTCCGGTGGCGCCGGAACGCTGCCGGGGCCATCATCATCACCGCAATCTACACCAACACCTCTGTCATCTTCACCAACATCTCCATCACCTTCCCCCATCTATCTACAGCGGTCCACTCTCCTGCGACCCGCTATACCCTCTACTTGAACATGGTGCTTTATGCTCCATATTATTATCCAATGATGTGTTGCCTTCCTATGATTTCTGAGTAGATTTTTGTTGTCCTATCGGTAATTGGTGAATTGCTATGATTGGTTTAATTTGCTTGTGGTTATGTTGCTCTCCTTTGATGCCCATCATATGAGCGCGCGTGTGGATCACACCATAGGGTTAGTTGTATGTTGATAGGACTATGTATTGGAGGGCAAGAGTGAAAGAAGCTTCAACATAGCATAGAAATTGCATACGGGGTTAAAGGGGGACCAATGTATCTTAATGCTATGGTTGACTTTTACCTTAATGAACGTTAGTAGTTGCGGATGCTTGCTAATAGTTCCAATCATAAGTGCATAAAATTCCAATTCAGGGATGACATGCTAGCAGTGGCCTCTCCCACATAAAACTTGCTATCGGTCTAGTAAAGTAGTCAATTGCTTAGGGACAATTTCGCAACTCCTACCACCACTTTTCCACACTCGCTATACCAACTTTATTGCTTCTTTACCTAAAACAGCCCCTAGTTTTTATTTACGCGCTCTATATTATCTTGCAAACCTATCCAAAAACACCTACAAAGTACTTATAGTTTCATACTTGTTCTAGGTAAAGCGAACGTTAAGCGTGCGTAGAGTTGTATCGATGGTCGATAGAACTTGAGGGAATATTTGTTCTACCTTTAGCTCCTTGTTGGGTTCAACACTCTTACTTATCGAAATAGGCTACAATTGATCCCCTATACTTGTGGGTTATCAAGACCTTTTTCTGGTGCCGTTGCCGGGGAGTTATAGCATGCACTACAACAAAATTGACATACCATGACAAAAATCCTTGTGACGATGATGGACAACGTCACCAAAATGCTCAATGTGTGATGTTCTCGTAGGTGGCGTCACCAATTACTACAAATAGGTGACGATAAGCGTCACTGAAATGTCTCGGCCTATGAGCACACTTGGCTGTGAATTTCTGTGACGGTCTGGAAGTTTGCATGACAAACTTGATAGTCATTGAATACTACGAATGTGTGACGATCAATTTTTTGTCAGTTAACGTCTAGCAGTGGGACGCACCATAGCTAGTTTTTTACGGGTCCCACCATAGCTAGTTCACGAGTTGATGAGAGGTAGGTTTTGGCAGTGGGCCATAATTTTTCCAAAGGCTATTGAGCATTGCAATTATTTTGTTCTATCTAATATAAGTAGGTAGTGGCCATGGAAATACTTATAATTATTAGTTTTTATAAAAGGAAAACCTTGTCTTGTTCTTTTGTTAGATGGTTATATTGTCGTGTGTGCTTGTTTGCTTTATCACTAAGTAATTTTTATTTGATGTTCTAAGTTGTTCTCTATCTTTAGTTATGGATATGGAACATGACATACCAAAAAAATTTAGGTTTACTTGCTACTCATGGAGATGGGGAACCTCCTAAAACCCTCGATGCTCATTATGTGAAAGATATTATGCACTACTTTAGTAATCCTGAGAAAACCCCATTCAATTATGTAATGGGAGACACATTGGATCAACATGGATACTTTAGGGATTATCGCTTGACTCAAAAAGGGAAACTATTATGGGATCAAATTTATATGTTGCATTGATATGCTCGGCAACTATGCTTGAGATATGATTATACTTGTTGCTCTAGGATGAAGGCTCCACACCTTCCCTTTTCATGCAATTTTAATGATAATGAAACCTTAGCTTCTTATGCTAATGGTGTATATGATTACTATTATGTGGAACGAATAGAAGAATTCGTTGCTTTTATGGGTGCTTATGAAATTGAATCTCTGTTTAAAGAGTGTGAAAATCTTGATGATGCTGTTTACAGACCTGAAATTTTTGCTATACTTATATATTGCTACGAGAATTATGAATTCAATTCCAATATTGATGATTTTATTAAGAGAGTCTCCCCTGTCCAAGAAGAGACTAATATTTTGCAGGAGTCTATGGAAGAAAAAATTAATGAAACTATGAGCTCATTGGATGAAAAAGATGATGAGGAGAGCGAAGAACAAAAGGAGGAAGATCAGATTAGCTATCCGTGCCCACCTTCTAATGAGAGTAACTCTCCAACTCATACATTATTTAATGTCCCTTTGTTCTTACCGAAGGATGAATGCTATGATGATTGTTCTGATCCCGTTGATTCTTTTGAAATATCCCTTTTTGATGATGCTTGCTATGCTTGTGGCCAAGATGCCAATATGAATTATACTTATGGAGATGAACTTGCTATAGTTCCTTATATTAAACATGAAATTGTTGCTATTGCACCCACACATGATAGTCCTATTATCTTTTTGAATTCTCCAAACTACACTATATCGAAGAAGTTTGCCCTTATTAAGGATTATATTGATGGGTTGCGTTTTACTACTACACATGATGATTTTGATAGATATAATATGCATGTGCTTGCTGCTCCTACTTGCAATTATTATGAGAGAGGAACTACATCTCCGCCTCTCCATGTTTCCAATATGATAAAATTGCAATAAACTGATTATATTATGCATTGGCCTTTACTACGTGTGCATGAATTGTTCTTTTATGACATGCCGATGCATAGGAAGAGAGTTAGACTTCGTCATTACATGATATATGTTACCTTGTGCTCACTACTAAATCATAAATCGTTGTTAATTAAAATTGGCTTTGATATACCTTGGGATCCGGGTGGATCCATTACTTGAGCACCTTATGCCTAGCTTAATGGCTTTAAAGAAAGCGCTGCCAGGGAGACAACCCGGAAGTTTTAGAGAGTCATTTTTTTTCTGTTGAGTGATTTTTTATAGTTTAAAAATAAAAAAATAAAGAGGGGAACCAAAAACTTTTCAAAAAGGAAAGTGAAAGTGAGAGAGACAAGCATTGTTGAAGTGGAGGAGCTCCTTGAACTTTGTTCATGCTCACGGAAACTTTGTGAATCTTGATTACAAAAACTTTTCAAAAAAATAATAAGTATCCCCTTGTAAAATTCCATTGTATTATAAAAATAACGTGCCAAGATTTGCCTTTAGGATGTTTATAGTGCTTGTTGGTTTGTGCGGTGCAAAACAGAAACTTTGGCTGTAGTGCGCGATTTTACATTTTTTACTGGAACGTCGAACGGTTATGAAACTTTTTGCAATGTATTTCTATACAACTTGTTTATTTTTACTAATTATTTCAGAATTTTTGGAGTACCATAGGTATGGTGAATGTTCAGATTATTACAGACTGTCCTGTTTAAGACAAATTCTGTTTTTGATGCATAGTTTGCTTGTTTTGATGAAACTATCGATTTCTAACAGTGGATTAAGCCATGTAAAAGTTATATTATAGTAGCTATAATGCAAAAATAAAATATGAATTTGTTTGCAACAGTACTTAGAATAGTGATTTGCTTTATTATACTAACGGATCTTACCGAGTCTTCTGTTGAGTATTGTGTGGATGAAGTGTTCGAAGATCGAGGAGGTCTCGATGTGAGTAGAAGGAGGAGAGGCAAGAGCTCAAGCTTGGGGATGACCAAGGCACCCCAAGTAAATATTTAAGGAGACTCAAGCATCTAATCTTGGGGATGCCTCGGAAGGCATCCGATCTTCCTTCAACAAGTATCGGTATGTTTTCGGATTCGTTTCGTTCATGCGATATGTGCAAATCTTGGAGCATATTTTGCATTTAGTTTTCACTTTTATTTTATGCACCATGCTGGTTTGAGATAGTCCATGGTTGATTTATAAAATGCTCTTTGCACTTCACTTATATCTTTTGAGTATGGCTTTATAGAATGCTTCATGTGCCTCACTTATATCATTTGAAGTTTGGATTGCCTGTTTCTCTTCACATAGAAAACCGCCATTTGCGGAATGCTCTTTTGCTTCACTTATATTTGTTAGAGCGTGGGCATATCTTTTGTAGAAAGAATTAAACTCTCTTGCTTCACTTATATCTATTTAGAGAGATGACAGGAATTGGTCATTCACATGGTTAGTCATAAAATCCTACATAAAACTTGTAGATCACTGAATATGATATGTTTGATTCCTTGCAATAGTTTCGCGATATAAAGATGGTGATATTAGAGTCATGCTAGTGGGTAGTTGTGGATTGTAGAAATACCTGTGTTGAAGTTTGTGATTCCCGTAGCATGCATGTATGGTGAACCGTTATGTGATGAAGTCGGAGCATGGTTTATTTATTGATTGTCTTCCTTATGAGTGGCGGTCGGGGATGAGCGATGGTCTTTTCCTACCAATCTATCCCCCTAGGAGCATGCGTGTGGTACTTTGTTTCGATGGCTAATAGATTTTTGCAATAAGTATGTGAGTTATTTATGACTAATGTTGAGTCCATGGATTATACACACTCTCACCCTTCCATCATTGCTAGCCTCTTCGGTACTGTGCATTGCCCTTTCTCACCTCGAGAGTTGGTGCAAACTTTGCCGATGCATCCAAAACCCGTGATATGATACGCTCTGTCACACATAAGCCTCCTTATATCTTCCTCAAAACAGCCACCATACCTACCTATCATGGCATTTCCATAGCCATGCATTCCGAGATATATTGCCATGCAACTTCCATCATCTTCATATACATGACTTGAACATCATTGTCATATTGCTTTGCATGATCGTAAGATAGCTAGCATGATGTTTTCATGGCTTGTCCTTTTTTTATGTCATTGCTACGCTATATCATTGCACATCCCGGTACACCGCCGGAGGCATTCATATAGAGTCATATTTTGTTCTAGTATCGAGTTGTAATATTGAGTTGTAAGTAAATAAAAGTGTGATGATCATCATTACTAGAACATTATCCCATGTGAGGTTATCAAAATAAAA
>NC_041386.1:236633631-236665502 GCF_002162155.2 Triticum dicoccoides | reverse complement strand
AAAGATAGAGAGGCCAAAGAAGCCTACAAAAAAATAAAAAGAGAAAAAAATAAAAATAAAAAAATGAGAGAAAAGAGAGAAGGGACAATGTTACTATCCTTTTACCACACTTGTGCTTCAGAGTAGCACCATGTTCTTCATATAGAGAGTCTCTTGAGTTATCACTTTCGTATACTAGTGGGAATTTTCATTATAGAACTTGGCTTGTATATTCCAACTATGGGCTTCCTCAAATGCCCTAGGTCTTCATGAGCAAGCAAGTTGGATGCACACCCACTTAGTTTCAGTTTGAGCTTTCATACACTTATAGCTCTTAGTGCATCCGTTGCATGGCAATCCCTACTCCTCGCATGATATCAACTGATGGGCATCTCCATAACCCGTTGATTAGCCGCGTCGATGTGAGACTTTCTCCTTTTTGTCTTCTCCACACAACCTCCACCATCATATTCTATTCCACCTATAGTGCTATGTCCATGGCTCACGCTCATGTATTGCGTGAAAGTTGAAAAGGTTTGAGAACGTCAAAAGTATGAAGCAATTGCTTGGCTTGTCATCGGGGTTGTGCATGATTTGAATATTTTGTATGGTAAAGATGGAGCATAGCCAGACTATATGATTTTGTAGGGATAACTTTGTTTGTCCATGTTATTTTGAAAAGACATGATTGCTTTATTAGTATGCTTGAAGCATTATTGTCTTAATGTCAAATGATAGACTATTGATTTGAATCACTCGTGTCTTAATATTCATGCCATGATTAGATTACATGATCAAGATTATGCTAGGTAGCATTCCACATCAAAAATTATCTTTTTTATCATTTACCTACTCGAGGACGAGCAGGAATTAAGCTTGGGGATGATGACACGTCTCCGCCGTATCTATAATTTTTGATTGCTCCATGCCAATATTATACAACTTTCATATACTTTTGGCAAGTTTTTATACTATTTTTGGGACTAACATATTGATCCAGTGCCTAGTGCCAATTCCTGTTTGGTGCATGTTTTTTGTTTCGCAAAAAATCCATATCAAACAGAGTCCAAACGGGATAAAAACTGACGGGGATTTTTTTGGAATATATGTGAATTTTGGGAAGTGAAATCAATGTGAGACGATGCTCAAGGGGCCCACGAGGCAGGGGCGCGCCCCAGGGGGGCAGGCGCGCCCCTGACCCTCGTGGACAACCCGTAAGGCAGTTGTTGCCCTTCTTTCGCCGCAAGAAAGCTAATATCCGAATAAAAATTGGTTCAAATTTCAATCCAATCAGAGTTACGGATCACCGGGAATATAAGAAATGGTGAAAGGCCAGATCTTGGAACGCAGAAATAGAGAGACAGAGAGACATGTCCAATCTCGGAGGGGCTATCGCCCCTCCGCCGCCATGGAGGCCATGGACCAGAGGGGAAACCCTTCTCCCATCTAGGGAGAAGGTCAAGGAAGAAGAAGAAGAAGGGGGCCCTCTCCCCCTCTCTCCCGGTGGCGTCGGAACGCCGCCGGGGCCATCATCATCACCACAATCTACACCAACACCTCCGTCATCTTCACCAACATATCCATCACCTTCCCCCATCTATCTATATCGGTCCACTCTCCCGCAACCCGTTGTCCCCTCTACTTGAACATGGTGCTTTATGCTTCATATTATTGTCCAATGATGTGTTGCCATCCTATGATGTCTGAGTAGATTTTTGTTGTCCTATCGGTAATTGGTGAATTGCTATGATTGGTTTAATTTGCTTGTGGTTATGTTGCTGCCCTTTCATGCCCATCATATGAGCACGCGTGTGGATCACACCATAGGGTTAGTTGTATGTTGATAGGACTATGTATTGGAGGGCAAGAGTGACAGAAGCTTCAACCTAGCATAGAAATTGATGCATACGGGATTGAAGGGGGACCAATATATCTTAATGCTATGGTTGGGTTTTACCTTAATGAACGTTAGTAGTTGCGGATGCTTGCTAATAGTTCCAATCATAAGTGCATAGAATTCCAAGTCAGGGATGACATGCTAGTAGTGGCCTCTCCCACATAAAACTTGCTATCGGTCTAGTAAAGTAGTCAATTGCTTAGGGACAATTTTGCAACTCCTACCACCACTTTTCCACACTCGCTATACTAACTTTATTGCTTCTTTACCTAAAACAGCCCCTAGTTTTTATTTACGCGCTCTTTATTATCTTGCAAATCTATCCAAAACACCTACAAAGTACTTCTAGTTTCATACTTGTTCTAGGTAAAGCGAACATTAAGCGTGCGTAGAGTTGTATCGGTGGTCGATAGAACTTGAGGGAATATTTGTTCTACCTTTAGCTCCTCGTTTGGTTCGACACTCTTACTTAACAAAAGAGGCTACAATTGATCCTCTATACTTGTGGGTTATCACTAACATGATTCGGACAGACTTAGGCATCTCTACGGGTGAGAAGGTCTCATCGTAGTCAACTCCTTGAACTTGTCGAAAACCTTTTGCAACAAGTCGAGCTTTGTAGACAGTAATATTACTGTTAACGTCAGTCTTCTTCTTGAAGATCCATTTATTCTCTATGGCTTGTCGATCATCGGGCAAGTCAACCAAAGTCCACACTTTGTTCTCATACATGGATCCCATCTCAGATTTCATGGCCTCAAGCCACTTTGCGGAATATGGGCTCATCATCGCTTCCTCATAGTTCGTAGGTTCGTCATGGTCAAGTAACATGACCTCCAGAACAGGATTACCGTACCACTCTGGTGCGGACCGTACTCTGGTTGACCTACGAGGTTCGGTAGTAACTTGATCTGAAGTTTCATGATCATTATCATTAGCTTCCTCACTAATTGGTGTAGGAATCACTGGAACTGATTTCTGTGATGAACTACTTTCTAACTTGGGAGAAGGTACAATTACCTCATCAAGTTCTACTTTCCTCCCACTCACTTCTTTCGAGAGAAACTCCTTCTCTAGAAAGGATCCATTCTTAGCAACAAATATATTGCCTTCGGATCTGTGATAGAAGGTGTACCCAACAGTCTCTCTTGGGTATCCTATGAAGACACATTTCTCCAATTTGGGTTCGAGCTTATCTGGTTGAAGCTTTTTCACATAAGCATCGCAGCCCCAAACTTTAAGAAACGATAGCTTAGGTTTCTTGCCAAAGCACAGTTCATATGGTGCCATCTCAACGGATTTAGATGGTGCCCTATTTAACGTGAATGCATATGTCTCTAAAGCATAACCCCAAAACGATAGCAATAAATCGATAAGAGACATCATAGATCGCACCATATCTAATAAAGTATGGTTACGACGTTCGGACACACAATTATGCTATGGTGTTTCAGGTGGCGTGAGTTACGAAACTATTTCACATTGTTTCAAATGAAGACCAAACTCATAACTCAAATATTCACCTCCACGATCAGATCGTAGAAACTTTATTTTCTTGTTACGATGATTTTCCACTTCACTTTGAAATTCTTTGAACTTTTCAAATGTTTTAGGCTTATGTTTCATTAAGTAGATATACCCATATCTGCTCAAATCATCTGTGAAGGTTAGAAAATAATGATACCCTCCGCGAGCCTCAACACTCATCGGACCGCATACATCAGTATGTATTATTTCCAATAAGTCAGTGGCTCACTCCATTGTTCCGGATAACGGAGTCTTAGTCATCTTGCCCATGAGACATGGTTCGCAAGCATCAAGTGATTCATAATCAAGTGATTCCAAAAGCCCATCAGCATGGAGTTTCTTCATGCGCTTTTACACCAATATGACCTAAACGGCAGTGCCACAAATAAGTTGCACTATCATTATTAACTTTGCATCTTTTGGCTTCTGTGACACCCCTGATTTGACCGTACACTAATCATACACGCAAATGTGTACGATCAAGATCAGGGTCTCACGGGAAGATATCACAACACAACTCTACAAATAAAATAAGTCATACAAGCATCATATTAAAAGCCAGGGGCCTCGAGGGCTCGAATACAAGAGCTCGATCATAGACGAGTCAGTGGAAGCAAAAATATCTGAGTACAGACATAAGTTAAACAAGTTTGCCTTAAGAAGGCTAGCACAAACTAGGATACATATCGAAAGAGGCGCAGGCCTCATGCTTGGGATCCTCCTAAACTACTCCTGGTCGTCGTCAGTGGCCTACACGTAGTAGTAGGCACCTCCAGTGTAGTAGGAGTGGTCGTCGACGGTGGCATCTGGCTCATGGACTCCATCGTCTGGTCGCAACAATCGGGTATAGAAAGGGGGAAAAGGGGGAGCAAAACAACCATGAGTACTCATCCAAAGTACTCGCAAGCAAGGAGCTACACTACATATGCATTGGTATCAAATGAAAGGGGTAGTATATGTGGACTGAACTGTAGAATGCTAGAATAAGAGGGGGATAGCTAGTCCTGTCGAAGACTACGCTTCTGGCAGCCTCCATCTTGCAGCATGTAGAAGAGAGTAGATGGTAAGTTCACCAAGTATCATCGCATAGCATAATCCTACCCGGCGATCCTCTCCTCGTCGCCCTGTTAGAGAGCGATCACCGGTTGTATCTGGCACTTGAAAGGGTGTGTTTTATTAAGTATCCGGTTCTAGTTGTCATAAGGTCAAGGTACAACTCCGGGTCGTCCTTTTACCGAGGGACACAACTATTCGAGTAGATAAACTTCCCTGCAGGGGTGCACCACATTTCCCAACACGCTCGATCCCCTTTGGCCCGACACACTTTCCTGGGTCATGCCCGGCCTCGGAAGATCAACACGTCGTAGCCCTACCTAGGCACAACAGAGAGGTCAGCACGCCGGTCTAAATCCTATGGCGCAGGGGTCTGGGCCCATCGCCCATTGCACACCTGCACGTTGCGAACGTGGCCAGTGAGCAGACCTAGCCTCCCTTATACAAGAGCAGACGTTCCAGTCCAACTCGGCGCACGCCGCCCAGTCGCTGACGTCAAGAAGGCTTCGGCTAATACCACAATGTCGAGTGCCCATAACTGTTCCCGCGTAGTTGGTTAGTGCGTATAGGCCAATGGCCAGACTCAGATCAAATAACAAGATCTCGTTAAGCGTGTTATTTTGAAGTAATCGCGGACGCCGACCAGGGCCAGGCCCACCTCTCACCTAGGTGGTCTCAACCTGCCCTGTCGCTCCGCCACAAAGTAACAGCCGGGGGCCGTCGGGAACCCAGTCCCACCTCTACCGGGATGGAACCACCTACCCCTTCAGCCCCCACATTGGAATCACTTGCGGGTACTCTGTGAGCCGACCCGACTTTAGTCACCACATGTATCACATATTATGTATATAAGTATATACCCGTGATCACCTCCCAAGTGATCACGACCCGATAGTATAGCATAGCAGACGGACAAGAATGTAGGGCCACTGATGGAATACTAGCATCCTATACTAAGCATTTAGGATTGCAGGTAAAGGTAACAATAGTAGTACCAAAGACAGGCTATGCATCAGGATAGGATTAACGGAAAGCAGTAACATGCTACACTACTCTAATGCAAGCAGTAGAGAGAAGAATAGGCGATATCTGGTGATTGATACGTCCATTTTGCATCATGCTTTTATATCAATATTTATTGCATTATGGGCTGTTATTACACATTATGTCACAATACTTATGCCTATTCTCTCTTATTTTACAAGGTTTACATAAAGAGGGAGAATGTCGGCAGCTGGGATTCTGGGATGGAAAAGGAGCAAATATTAGAGACCTATTCTGCATAGCTCCAAAAGTCCTGAAACTTCACGGAAGACGTTTTCAGAATATATAAAAAATACTGAACGCAAGAAGTTCGCCAGGGGGGCCACACCCTGCCCACGAGGGCGGGGGGCGCGCCCCCTACCTCGTGGCCCCCCTGGTGGCCCTCCGATGTCCATCTTCTGCTATATGAAGTCTTTCGATGAGAAAAAAATCAGAAGCCATCTCCTCGGACGAAACTTCGCCGCCACGAGGCGGAACCTTGGCGGAACCAATCTAGGGCTCCGGCAGAGCTGTTCTGCCGGGGAAACTTCCCTCTGGGAGGGGGAAATCATCGTCATCGTCATCACCAACGCTCCTCTCATCGGGAGAGGGAAATCTCCATCAACATCTTCATCAGCACCATCTCCTCTCAAAACCCTAGTTCATCTCTTGTATCCAATTCTTGTCTCCAAGTCCGGGATTGGTGCTAGTAGGTTGCTAGTAGTGTTAATTACTCCTTGTAGTTGATGCTAGTTTGTTTAATTGGTGGAAGATCATATGTTCAGATCCTATATGCATATTAATACCCCTCTGATTATGAACATGAATATGCTTTGTGAGTAGCTGCGTTTGTTCTCGAGGACATGTGAGAAGTCTTGCTATTAGTAGTCATGTGAATTTGGTATTCGTTCAATATTTTGATGAGATGTATGTTGTCTCTCCTCTAGTGGTGTTATGTGAACGTCGACTACATAGCACTTCACCATGATTTGGGCCTAGAGGAAGGCATTGGGAAGTAATAAGTAGATGATGGGTTGCTAGAGTGGCAGAAGCTTAAACCCTAGTTTATGCGTTGCTTCGTAAGGGGCTGATTTGGATCCATATGTTTCATGCTATGGTTAGGTTTACCTTAATACTTTTGTTGTAGTTGCGGATGCTTGCAATAGAGGTTAATAATAAGTGGGATGCTTGTCCAAGTAAGGACAGTACCCAAGCACCAGTCCACCCACATACCAAATTATCAAAGTACCGAACGCGAATCATACGAACGTGACGAAAACTAGCTTGACGATATTCCCACGTGTCCTCAGGAGCGCTTTTCTCTATATAAGAGTTTGTCCAGGCTTGTCCTTTGCTACAAAAAGGATTGGGCCACCTTTCTGCACTTTATTTACTTTTGTTACTTGTTGCTCGTTACAAATTATCCTATCACAAAACTATCTGTTACCACTTATTTCAGTACTTGCAGAGAATACCTTGCTGGAAACCGCTTATCATTTCCGTCTGCTCCTTGTTGGGTTCGACACTCTTACTTATCGAAAGGACTACGATAGATCCCCTATACTTGTGGGTCATCAAGACTCTTTTCTGGCGCTGTTGCCGGGGAGTGAAGCGCCTTTGGTAGGTGGAATTTGGTAAGGAAAAATTTATATAGTGTGCTGAAATTTACTGTCACTTGTTACTATGGAAAGTAATCCTCTGAGGGGCTTGTTCGGGGTATCTTCACCCCGACTAGTAGAGCAAAGAGTTGCTCCTCAACCTACTGAACCTACTGAAAATGAAAATGTCTGCTTTGAAATTCCTTCAGGTATGATAGAAAAACTGCTAGCTAATCCTTTTGTAGGAGATGGAACAAAGCATCCTGATGAGCATCTAATATATGTGGATGAAGTTTGTGGATTATTTAAGCTTGTAGGTGTACCCGGAGATGTTGTTAACAAGAAGGTCCTTCCTTTATCTTTGAAGGGAGATGCATCGACATGGTATAGGTTATGTGATGATACGGGGTCATGGAACTACAAAAGATTGAAATTGGAATTTCATCAGAAGTTTTATCCTATGCATATTATTCATCGTGATCGCAATTATATATATAATTTTTGGCCTCGTGAAGGATAAAGCATCGCTCAAGCTTGGGGGAGGCTTAAATCAATGTTATATTCATGCCCCAATCATGAGCTATCAAGAGAAATGATTATTCAAAATTTTTATGCCCGGCTTTCTGATAGCAATCGCACCATGCTTGATACTTCTTGTGCTGGCTCTTTTATGATGAAGACTATTGAATTCAAATGGGATTTATTGGAAAGAATTAAACGTAACTCTGAAGATTGGGACCTCGACAAAGGTAAGGAGTCGGGTATGACACTATTGGAAATATGCCCTAGAGGCAATAATAAAATGGTTATTATTATATTTCTTTGTTCATGATAATTGTCTATTATTCATGCTATAATTGTGTTATCCGGAAATCATAATACATGTGTGAATGCATAGACCACAACACGTCCCTAGTGAGCCTCTAGTTGACTAGCTCGTTGATCAAAAGATAGTCATGGTTTCCTGACTATGGACATTGGATGTCATTGATAACGGGATCACATCATTAGGAGAATGATGTGATGGACAAGACCCAATCCTAAGCATAGCTCAAAGATCGTGTAGTTCGTTTGCTGTAGCTTTTCCGAATGTCAAGTATCATTTCCTTAGACCATGAGATTGTGCAACTCCCGAATACCGTAGGAGGACCTTGGGTGTGCCAAACGTCACAACGTAACTGGGTGACTATAAAGGTACATTACAGGTATCCCCGAAAGTGTCTGTTGGGTTGGCACGAATCAAGACTGGGATTTGTCACTCCGTATGACGGAGAGGTATCTCTGGGCCCACTCGGTAATGCATCATCATAATGAGCTCAATGTGACCAAGTGGTTGATCACGGGATCATGCATTACGGTACGAGTAAAGTAACTTGCCGGTAATGAGATTGAACGAGGTATTGGGATACCGATGATCGAGTCTCGGGCAAGTAACGTACCAATTGACAAAGGGAATTGTATGCAGATTGATTGGATCCTCGACATCATGGTTCATCCAATGAGATCATCGTGGAGCATGTGGGAGCCAACATGGGTATCCAGATCCCGTTGTTGGTTATTGATCGGAGAGTCGTCTCGGTCATGTCTACATGTCTCCCGAACCCGTAGGGTCTACACACTTAAGGTTCGGTGACACTAGGGTTGTTGAGATATTAGTATACGGTAACCCGAAAGTTGTTCGGAGTCCCAGATGAGATCCCGGACATCACGAGGAGTTCCCTAATGGTCCGGAGGTGAAGATTTATATATAGGAAGTCAAGTTTCGGCCATCGGGAAAGTTTCGGGGGTAATCGGTATTGTACCGGGACCACCGGAAGGGTCCCGGGGGTCCACCGGGTGGGGCCACCTATCTCGGAGGGCCCCATGGGCTGAAGTGGGAGGGGAACCAGCCCCTAGTGGGCTGGTGCGCCCCCCTTGGGCCTCCCCCTGCGCCTAGGGTTGGAAACCCTAGGGGTGGGGGGCGCCACCCTTGCCTTGGGGGGCAAGGCACCCCCTTGGCCGGCTCCCCCCCTAGGAGATTGGATCTCCTAGGGCCGGCGCCCCCCCTAGGGACCCTATATATAGTGGGGGGAGGGAGGGCAGCCGCACCCCAAGCCCCTGGCCTCTCCCTCTCCCTCCTGTGACACTCCTCCGTCTCCCTGCGCTTGGCGAAACCGTGCCGAGATCACCGTTGCTTCCACCACCATGCCGTCGTGCTGCTGGATCTTCATCAACCTCTCCTTCCCCCTTGATGGATCAAGTTGGAGGAGACATCATACCAACCGTACGTGTGTTGAACGCGGAGGTGCCGTCAGTTCGGCACTAGGTCATCGGTGATTTGGATCACGTCGAGTACGACTCCATCAACCCCGTTCTCTTGAACGCTTCCGCACGCGATCTACAAGGGTATGTAGATGCACTCCTCTCTCCCTCATTGCTAGATGACTCCATAGATTGATCTTGGTGATGTGTAGAAAATTTTAAAATTCTGCTACGTTCCCCAATAGTGGCATCATGAGCTAGGTCTATGCGTAGTTACTATGCACGAGTAGAACACAAAGCAGTTGTGGGCGTCGATATTATCAATTATCTTGCCGTTACTAGTCTTATCTTGATTCGGCGACATTGTGGGATGAAGCGGCCCGGACCAACCTTACACGTACGCTTACGTGAGACCGGTTCCACCGACTGACATGCACTAGTTGCATAAGGTGGCCGGCGGGTGTCTATCTCTCCCACTTTAGTCGGATCGGATTCGATGAACAGGGTCCTTATGAAGGGTAAATAGAAATTGGCAATTCACGTTGTGGTTTTGGCGTAGGTAAGAAACGTTCTTGCTAGAAACCTATAGCAGCCACGTAAAAACTTGCAACAACAATTAGAGGACGTCTAACTTGTTTTTGCAGCAAGTGTTTTGTGATGTGATATGGTCAAAAGGATGTGATGAATGATATATGTGATGTATGAGATTGATCATGTTCTTGTAATAGGAATCATGACTTGCATGTCGATGAGTATGACAACCGGCAGGAGCCATAGGAGTTGTCTTTATTTATTTATGACCTGCGTGTCAACATAAACGTCATGTAATTACTTTACTTTATTGCTAAAGCGTTAGCCATAGTAGTAGAAGTAATAGATGACGAAACAACTTCAAGAAGACATGATGATGGAGATCATGATGATGGATATCATGGTGTCATGCCGGTGACAACGATGATCATGGAGCCCCGAAGATGGAGATCAAAAGGAGCAAATGATATCGGCCATATCATGTCACTATCTGATTGCATGTGATGTTTATCATGTTTTACATCTTATTTGCTTAGAATGACGGTAGCTTAAATAAGATGATCCCTCGTAATAATTTCAAGTAAGTGTTCCCCCTAACCGTGCACCGCTGTGAAGGTTCGTTGTTTCGAAGCACCACGTGATGACCGGGAATGATAGATTCTAACGTTCGAATACAACAGGTGTAAGCCAGATTTACACACGCAATACACTTAGGTTGACTTGACGAGCCTAGCATGTACAGACATGGCCTCGGAACACAGAAGACCGAAAGGTCGAGCATGAGTCGTATAGAAGATACGATCAACATGAAGATGTTCACCGATGTTGACTAGTCCGTCTCACGTGATGATCGGACACGGCCTAGTTAACTCGGATCATGTTTCACTTAGATGACTGGAGGGATGTCTATCTGAGTGGGAGTTCATTGAGTAATTTGATTAGCTGAACTTAATTATCATGAACTTAGTCTAGAATCTTTACAATATGTCTTGTAGATCAAATGGCCCACGTTGTCCTCAACTTCAACGTGTTCCTAGAGAAAACCAAGCTGAAAGATGATGGCAGCAACTATACGGACTGGGTCCGGAACTTGAGGATCATCCTCATAGCTGCCAAGAAAGATTATGTCCTAGAAGCACCGCTAGGTAACGCACCTGTCCCAGAGAACCAAGACGTTATGAACGCTTGGCAGTCACGTGCCGATGATTACTCCCTCGTTCAGTGCGGCATGCTTTACAGCTTAGAACTGGGGCTCCAAAAGTGTTTTGAGAGACACGGAGCATATGAGATGTTCGAAGAGCTGAAAATGGTTTTCCAAGCTCATGCCCGGGTCGAGAGATATAAAGTCTCCGACAAGTTCTTCAGCTGTAAGATGGAGGAAAATAGTTCTGTCAGTGAGCACATACTCAAAATGTCTGGGTTGCATAACTGCTTGACTCAGCTGGGAGTTAATCTCCCGGATGACGCGGTCATTGACAGAATCCTTCAGTCGCTTCCACCGAGCTACAAGAGCTTTGTGATGAACTTCAATATGCAGGGGATGGAAAAGACCATTCCTGAGGTATATTCAATGCTGAAATTAGCGGAGGTAGAAATCATAAAGGAACATCAAGTGTTGATGGTGAATAAAACCACTAAGTTCAAGAAAGGCAAGGGTAAAAAGAACTTCAAGAAGGACGGCAAGGGAGTTGCCGCGCCCGGTAAGCAAGCTGCCGGGAAGAAGCCAAAGAATGGACCCAAGCCCGAGACTGAGTGTTTTTATTGCAAGGGAAGTGGTCACTGGAAGCGGAACTGCCCCAAATACTTAGCGGATAAGA
The DNA here is from genome assembly GCF_002162155.2 of Triticum dicoccoides. Taxonomy (NCBI): domain Eukaryota; kingdom Viridiplantae; phylum Streptophyta; class Magnoliopsida; order Poales; family Poaceae; genus Triticum; species Triticum dicoccoides. The sequence continues at coordinate 236,653,836 of NC_041386.1, read as the reverse complement.
AGGCCGACAACACTAAAGGTATATGTGATATACATGTAATTGATGTGTACCTTACCAGTACTCGTAGTAGCTCCTGGGTATTTGATACCGGTGCGGTTGCTCACATTTGTAACTCAAAGCAGGAGCTGCGGAATAAGCGGAGACTGGCGAAGGACGAGGTGACGATGCGCGTCGGGAATGGTTCCAAGGTTGATGTGATCGCCGTCGGCACACTGCCTCTACATTTACCTACGGGATTAGTTTTAAACCTCAATAATTGTTATTTAGTGCCAGCTTTGAGCATGAACATTGTATCAGGATCTCGTTTAATTCGAGATGGCTACTCATTTAAATCCGAGAATAATGGTTGTTCTATTTATATGAGAGATATGTTTTATGGTCATGCTCCAATGGTGAATGGTTTATTCTTAATGAATCTCGAGCGTAATGTTACACATATTCATAGTGTGAATACCAAAAGATGTAAGGTTGATAATGATAGTCCCACATACTTGTGGCACTGCCGCCTTGGTCACATAGGTGTCAAACGCATGAAGAAGCTCCATGCAGATGGACTTTTGGAGTCTCCTGATTACGAACCATTTGACACGTGCGAACCATGCCTCGTGGGTAAAATGACCAAGACTCCGTTCTCAGGAACAATGGAGTGAGCAACCGACTTATTGGAAATCATACATACTGATGTGTGCGGTCCAATGAGTGTTGAGGCTCGCGGTGGCTATCGTTATGTTCTCACCCTCATTGATGACTTGAGTAGATATGGGTATGTCTACTTAATGAAACACAAGTCTGAGACCTTTGAAAAGTTCAAGGAATTTCAGAGTGAGGTTGAGAATCAACGTGACAAGAAAATCAAGTTCTTGCGATCAGATCGTGGGGGAGAATACTTGAGTCACGAATTTGGCACACACTTAAGAAAATGTGGAATAGTTTCACAACTCACGCCGCCAGGAACACCTCAGCGTAACGGTGTGTCCGAACGTCGTAATCGCACTCTATTGGATATGGTGCGATCTATGATGTCTCTTACCGATCTACCACTATCATTTTGGGGCTATGCTTTAGAGACTACCGCATTCACTTTAAATAGGGCACCGTCAAAATCCGTTGAGACGACACCGTATGAATTATGGTTTGGGAAGAAACCTAAGCTGTCGTTTCTAAAAGTTTGGGGATGCGATGCTTATGTCAAGAAACTTCAACCTGAAATGCTCGAACCCAAATCGGAAAAATGCGTCTTCATAGGATACCCTAAAGAAACTATTGGGTATACCTTCTACCTCAGATTCAAAGGCAAGATCTTTGTTGCCAAGAATGGGTCCTTTCTAGAGAAAGAGTTTCTCTCAAAAGAAATAAGTGGGAGGAAAGTAGAACTTGATGAAGTATTACCTCTTGAACCGGTTAGTGGCGCATCTCAAGAAAATGTTCCTGAGGTGCCTGCACCGACTAGAGAGGAAGTTGATGATGATGATCATGAAACTTCAGATCAAGTTGCTACTGAACTTCGTAGGTCCACAAGGACACGTTCCACACCAGAGTGGTACGGCAACCCTGTCTTGGAAATCATGTTGTTAGACAACGGTGAACCTTCGAACTATGAAGAAGCGATGGCGGGCCCGGATTCTGACAAATGGCTAGAAGCCATGAAATCCGAGATAGGATCCATGTATGAAAACGAAGTATGGACTTTGACTGACTTGCCCGTTGATCGGCGAGCCATAGAAAATAAATGGATCTTTAAGAAGAAGACAGACGCGGATGATAACGTAACCATCTATAAAGCTCGGCTTGTCGCTAAGGGTTATCGACAAGTTCAAGGGGTTGACTACGATGAGACTTTCTCACCCGTAGCGAAGCTGAAATCCGTCTGAATCATGTTAGCAATTGCTGCATTCTATGATTATGAAATATGGCAAATGGACGTCAAAACGACATTCCTGAATGGTTTCCTTAAGGAAGAATTGTATATGATGCAGCCAGAAGGTTTTGTCGATCCTAAGAATGCTGACAAGGTGTGCAAGCTCCAACGCTCGATTTATGGGCTGGTGCAAGCATCTCGGAGTTGGAACATTCGTTTTGATGAAATGATCAAAGCGTTTGGGTTTACGCATACTTATGGAGAAGCCTGCATTTACAAGAAAGTGAGTGGGAGCTCTGTAGCATTTCTCATATTGTATGTGGATGACATATTGTTGATGGGAAATGATATAGAATTCTTGGAAAGCATAAAGGCCTACTTGAACCAATGTTTTTCAATGAAGGACCTTGGAGAAGCTACTTATATATTAGGCATCAAGATCTATAGAGATAGATCGAGACGCCTCATTGGTCTTTCACAGAGTACGTACCTTGACAAGATATTGAAGAAGTTAAAAATGGACCAGTCAAAGAAGGGGTTCTTGCCTGTATTGTAAGGTACGAGATTGAGCACGGCTCAATGCCCGACCATGGCAGAAGATAGAGAAAAGATGAGTGTCGTCCCCTATGCCTCGGCCATAGGGTCTATCATGTATGCTATGCTGTGTACCAGACCTGATGTAAACCTTGCCGTAAGTTTGGTAGAAAGGTACCAAAGTAATCCCGGCATGGAACACTGGATAGCGGTCAAGAATATCTTGAAGTACCTGAAAAGGACTAAGGATATGTTTCTCGTTTATGGAGGTGATGAAGAGCTCGTCGTAAAGGGTTACGTCGATGCTAGCTTCGACATAGATCTGGATGACTCTAAGTCACAAACCGGATACGTGTATATTTTGATTGGTGGGGCAGTAAGCTGGTGCAGTTGCAAGCAAAGCGTTGTGGCGGGATCTACATGTGAAGCGGAGTACATGGCAGCCTCGGAGGCAGCACAAGAAGCAGTCTGGGTGAAGGAGTTCATTACCGACCTAGGAGTCATACCCAATGCATCGGGCCCGATGACTCTCTTCTGTGACAACACTGGAGCTATTACCCTTGCCAAGGAGCCCAGGTTTCACAGGAAGACCAGGCATATCAAGCGTCGCTTCAACTCCATTCGTGAAAGTGTTCAAAATGGAGACATAGAGATTTGTAAAGTACATACGGACCTGAATGTGGCAGATCCGTTGACTAAACCTCTCCTTAGAGCAAAACATGATCAACACCAGAACTGCATGGGTGTTTGATTCATCACAATGTAACTAGACTATTTACTCTAGTGCAAGTGGGAGACTGTTGGAAATATGCCCTAGAGGCAATAATAAAATGGTTATTATTATGTTTCTTTGTTCATGATAATTGTCTATTATTCATGCTATAATTGTGTTATCCGGAAATCATAATACATGTGTGAATACATAGACCACAACACGTCCCTAGTGAGCCTCTAGTTGACTAGCTCGTTGATCAAAAGATAGTCATGGTTTCCTGACTATGGACATTGGATTTCATTGATAACGGGATCACATCATTAGGAGAATGATGTGATGGACAAGACCCAATCCTAAGCATAGCTCAAAGATCATGTAGTTCGTTTGTTGTAGCTTTTCTGAATGTCAAGTATCATTTCCTTAGACCATGAGATTGTGCAACTCTCGGATACCGTAGGAGTGCCTTGGGTGTGCCAAACGTCACAACGTAACTGGGTGACTATAAAGGTACATTACAGGTATCCCCGAAAGTGTCTGTTGGGTTGGCACGAATCAAGACTGGGATTTGTCACTCCGTATGACGGAGAGGTATCTCTGGGCCCACTCGGTAATGCATCATCATAATGAGCTCAATGTGACCAAGTGGTTGATCATGGGATCATGCATTACGGTACGAGTAAAGTAACTTGCCGGTAATGAGATTGAACGAGGTATTGGGATACCAATGATCGAGTCTCGGGCAAGTAACGTACCGATTGACAAAGGGAATTGTATGCAGATTGATTGAATCCTCGACATCATGGTTCATCCGATGAGATCATCGTGGAGCATGTGAGAGACAACATGGATATCCAGATGCCGCTGTTGGTTATTGACCGGAGAGTCGTCTCGGTCATGTCTACATGTCTCCCGAACCCGTAGGGTCTACACACTTAAGGTTCGGTGACGCTAGGGTTGTTGAAATATTAGTATACGGTAACCCGAAAGTTTTTCGGAGTCCCGGATGAGATCCCGGACGTCACGAGGAGTTCTGAAATGGTCTGGAGGTGAAGATTTATATATAGGAAGTCAAGTTTCGGCCATCGGGAAAGTTTCGGGGGTAATCGGTATTGTACCGGGACCACCGGAAGGGTCCCGGGGGTCCACCGGGTGGGGCCACCTATCTCGAAGGGCCTCATGGGCTGAAGTGGGAGGGGAACCAGCCCCTAGTGGTCTGGTGCGCCCCGCTTGGGCCTCCCCCTGCGCCTAGGGTTGGAAACCCTAGGGGTGGGGGCGCCACCCTTGCCTTGGGGGGCAAGGCACCCCCTTGGCCGCCGCCCCCCTAGGAGATTGGATCTCCTAGGGCCGACGCCCCCCCTAGGGACCCTATATATAGTGGGGGGAGGGAGGGCAGTCGCACCCCAAGCCCCTGGCCTCTCCCTCTCCCTCCCGTGACACTCCTCCGTCTCCCTGCGCTTGGCGAAGCCCTGCCGAGATCACCGTTGCTTCCACCACCACGCCGTCGTGCTGCTGGATCTTGATCAACATCTCCTTCCCCCTTGCTGGATCAAGTTGGAGGAGACGTCATCCCAACCGTACGTGTGTTGAACGCGGAGGTGCCGTCCGTTCAGCACTAGGTCATCGGTGATTTGGATCACGTCGAGTACGACTCCATCAACCCCGTTCTCTTGAACGCTTCCGCACGCGATCTACAAGGGTATGTAGATGCACTCCTCTCTCCCTCGTTGCTAGATGACTCCATAGATTGATCTTGGTGATGCGTAGAAAATTTTCAAATTCTGCTACGTTCCCCAACAGACACCTAGGGTTGATTGTGTTAAATCATTTATGGATACCGATGTTTTCCGTAAGTTTAGCTCTAAATATGGACTTGACTCTGAAATAGTAGCTTCTTTCTGTGAATCTTTTGCTACTTATGTTGATCTCCCCAAGGAGAAGTGGTTTAAATATCATCCTCCCATAGAAGTAAAAATAGCTGCACCTATTAAAGTTGAAGAAAAGACTATCACTTATAATGATCCTATTGTTCCTACTTCTTATGTTGAGAAACCACCTTTCCCTGTCAGAATAAAGGATCTTGCTAAAGCTTCAACTGTGGTTCGTAAAATCAATATTAAAACTTATACAGCTTCTGAGCAAATTAAAGTTGAACCTGATATTTCTATTGTTAAAGATCTCTTGGCTGATAATATTGATGGGCATGCTATTTATTTCCTTGATGAGAATGCTAGAATTGCTAAACCTTGTGCTAAAGATAAAAACAGACCTATGGTAGGCATGCCTGTTATTTCTGTTAAAATAGGAGATCATTGTTATCATGGCTTATGTGATATGAGTGCTAGTGCTAGTGCAATACCTCACGCCTTATACAAAGAAATTGTGCATGATATTGCACCTGCTGAGATAGAAGATATTGATGTCACAATTAAACTTGCCAATAGAGATACTATTTCACCAATGGGAATTGTTAGATATGTTGAAGTCTTGTGTGGGAAAACTAAATATCCTGCTGATTTTCTTGTTCTTGGTTCCCCACAAGATAGCTTTTGTCCCATTATATTTGGTAGACCCTTCTTAAACACTGTTAATGCTAAGATAGATTGCAAAAAGGATGTTGTTACTATCGGTTTAGATGATATGTCTCACGAATTTAATTTCTCTAAATTTAGTAGACAACACCACGAAGAAGAATTACCTAGTAAGGATGAAATTATTGGTCTTGCTTCTATTGCCGTACCTCCTAGTGATCCTTTAGAACAATATTTGCTAGACCATGAAAATGATATGTTTATGAATGAAAGAAGGGAAATAGATGAAGTATTCGGAACCTATTCTGAAACACAATTTGCCTGTTGAAATCCTAGGGGATCCTCCTCTACCCAAGGGTGATCCCGTGTTTGAGCTTAAACCGTTGCCTGACACTCTTAAATATGCTTATCTTGATGAGAAAAAGATATATCATGTTATTATTAGTGCTAACCTTTCAGAGCATGGGGAAGAGAGATTATTGAAAACTCTGAAGAAGCACCGTGCTGCTATTGGGTATACTCTTGATGATCTTAAGGGCATTAGTCCCACTCTATGTCAACATAAAATAAATGTGGAAGAAGATGCTAAACCAGTTCGTGATCATCAACGACGGCTGAATCCTAAAATGAAAGAAGTGGTAAGAAAGGAAATACTAAAGCTCCTTGAGGCAGGTATAATCTATCTCGTTGCTGATAGTCAGTGGGTAAGTCATGCCCATTGTGTCCCTAAGAAGGGAGGTATTACTATCGTTCCTAATGATAAAGATGAATTGATTCCTCAAAGAATTATTACATGTTATAGGATGGTAATTGATTTCCGCAAATTAAATAAGGCCACTAAAAAGGATCATTACCCCTTACCTTTTATCGATCAGATGCTAGAAAGATTATCCAAACATACACATTTTTGCTTTCTAGATGGTTATTATGGTTTCTCTCAAATATCAATCAAAGACTACTTTTACTTGCCCTTTTGGTACTTTTGCTTATAGACATATGCCTTTTGGTTTATGTAATGCACCTTCTACCTTTCAAGATGCATGATGGCTATATTCTCTGACTTTTGTGAAAAGATTTGTGAGGTTTTCATGGACGATTTCTCCGTCTATGGATCTTCTTTTGATGATTGCTTGAGCAACATTGATCGAGTTTTGCAGAGATGTGAAGAAACTAATCTTGTCTTGAATTGGGAAAAGTGCCACTTTATGGTTAATGAAGGTATTGTCTTGGGGCATAAAGTTTCTGAAAGAGGTATTGAAGTTGATAAAGCCAAGGTTGATGCTATTGAAAAGATGCCATGCCCCAAGGACATCAAAGGTATAAGAAGTTTCCTTGGTCATGCCGGATTTTATAGGAGGTTCATTAAGGACTTCTCAAAAATTTCTCGGCCGCTGACTAATTTATTACAAAAAGATATACCATTTGTCTTTGATGATGATTGTGTAGAAGCATTTGAAATTCTTAAGAAAGCATTGATCTCTGCACCTATTATTCAGCCGCCTGATTGGAATTTACCCTTTGAAATTATGTGTGATGCTAGTGATTATGCTGTAGGTGATGTTCTAGGGCAAAGAGTTGATAAGAAATTAAACGTTATTCAATATGCTAGTAAAACCCTAGACAATGCTCAAAGAAATTATGCTACTATTTAAAAAGAATTCTTAGCAGTTGTATTTGCTTGTGATAAGTTCAGACCTTATATTGTTGATTCTAAAGTAACTATTCACACTGATCATGCTGCTATTAAATATCTTATGGAAAAGAAAGATGCTAAACCTAGACTTATTAGATGGGTTCTCTTGCTACAAGAATTTGACCTACATATTGTTGATAGAAAGGGAGCCGAGAACCCCGTTGCAGACAACTTGTCTAGGTTAGAAAATGTGCTTGATGACCCACTTCCTATTGATGATAGCTTTCCTGATGAGCAATTAAATGTCATAAATGCTTCTCATACTGCTCCATGGTATGCTGATTATGCTAATTGCATTGTTGCTAAGTTTATACCACCTAGATTCACATACCAGCAAAAGAAAAAGTTATTCTATGATTTGAGGCATTACTTTTGGGATTACCCACATCTTTATAAAGAAGGAGTAGATGGTGCTATTAGACGTTGTGTACCTGAGCATGAATAGGAACAGATCCTACGCAAGTGTCACTCCAAAGCTTATGGAGGACACCATGCTGGAGATAGAACTGCACATAAGGTATTGCAATCTGGTTTTTATTGGCCTACTCTCTTCAAGGATGCCCGTAAGTTTGTCTTATCTTGTGATGCATGTCAAAGAATTGGTAATATTAGTAGACGTCAAGAAATTCATATGAACTATTCACTCGTTATTAAACCATTTGATGTTTGGGGCTTTGACTATATGGGACCTTTTCCTTCCTCTAATGGATATACACATATTTTAGTTGTTGTTGATTACGTTACTAAGTGGGTAGAAGCTATTCCAACTAGTAGTGCTAACCATAACACTTCTATTAAAATGCTTAAAGAAGTTGTTTTTCCAAGATTTGGAGTCCCTAGATATTTAATGACTGATGATGGTTCACGTTTTATTCATGGTGCTTTCCGTAAAATGCTTGCTAAGTATGATGTTAATCATAGAATTGCATCCCCTTATCACCCTCAGTCTAGTGGTCAAGTAGAATTGAGTAATAGAGAGCTCAAATTAATTTTGCAAAAGACTGTTAATAGATCTAGAAAGAATTGGTCCAAGAAACTTGATGATGCATTATGGGCCTATAGAACTGCATATAAAAATCCTATGGGTATGTCTCCGTATAAAATGGTTTATGGAAAAGCATGTCACTTACCTCTCGAACTAGAACACAAGGCATATTGGGCTATTAAATAACTCAATTATGATTTTAAACTTGCCGGTGAGAAGAGGTTAGTTGATATTAGCTCTCTCGATGAATGGAGAACCCAAGCCTACGAAAATGCCAAGTTGTTTAAAGAAAAATTTAAAAGATGGCATGATAAAAGGATACAAAAGCGTGAGTTTAATGTAGGTGATTATGTATTTCTATACAACTCTCATTTAAGATTTTTTGCAGGAAAACTTCTCTCTAAATGGGAAGGTCCTTACGTTATCGAGGAGGTCTATCGTTCCGGTGCCATAAAAATCAATAACTTCGAAGGTAAAATTTCGATCTCGGATGGCTCTCCTCCTATCCTCCCCTCTCTCCCCCTCCTCCCACCTCCCACCACCTATCATGGCGATCTCTAGCTCTTCCTCCCATGGAAGGGCTCCTACACTGGGATTTTGCACCGGGCTTAGCCCTGGCAGATCAGGTGAGACGCAGGTTTGGATCCATGGTTCATTTTTCCCCCTCGCGGGACGCCAAGGAATTCTTTCTGGTAGTCTCGTTCTCCTCGGCCTCCTTCTGCCTCTCGGTGGATTCAGTTGGTATATGTTGCATTGGTGGTATTAGTTCTGGTTTCAAAGTGCTCCAATTGTCCTCTCGGTCATTTCGGTTCTCTGTGGCAAATAATAAAGTGGGACACTTCATCTATGGTCTCAAGGATCGAATTTGGCCTCACTTTGTTTGCCATTTTCATCTTTTTAATGGGCGATTCTCTCGGTTCTCTAATGATCACCATTGGCACGCTTATGAAGAGCTTTCTGATCTATCCTCTAGGAGGACAGTGGTGGTTAAATCAAAATTGGGTTTCAGGCACAAACATAATACTTTGGACAAGTCTTTTAATCAGGATCTCAGCAAGTTCCATATTGTTCCTATTAATCACATGCTTTTCTCTAATGCAAATTCTGATGAGGCATCTACTTCTTCGATGCCTTCGGATAACACTCGGATGAACAGCAGCAACAGAGCCCCACCGATAGTTCAAATTTCGACCCATAATTTGGGCGTCCAGTCAGGTGCGACCGACAAGGCCAATCAGCAATTACTACCAGCAGTTACTACGGCCCACTCATTGCAGGAATATTATTTATCCCAAGAGAAATTACAGGAATCACAATTGGCTAATTACCTTATCCCGGGGGGCTTTAAATGCTTGATTAACATTCCGTATCCTCCCCCTCCGCAGTGTTTTTTAAGTTCGGCCTACAAATATGCTCATGCACATTGTCAATGGCCTCCGGTCCTCAGGAATAAACACAAGGCGGATTTGGCCCAAGCCCAATATACTTGGGAAGAGATTACCACACTGGCATCAAACTGGGCCGTGCTATGTGCAAAATGCCTTCAATGGGGACACCAAAAAAATTCTTGCCCAACGAGACTTATTTGCATTCAATGCTCGGCTCCTGGCCATAAGGCATTTGTTTGCCCACACAAAATGGCAAGTACAAGCGAATCAATTACCCCTGCACTCTCCCCGAGCCCTAATGGATCTTTTGCACCTAACATTCCTATGCCCAAAACTTTCCATCCAAAGAAAAAACGCTAGTCCGTCCGATGTGAAAGTTGTGGTCACTATGGACACGTGTCATCATCTTGCCTAGCGCGCCGCAGAGCACAAAGATGGCAATGGATTCCCAAACGACGCACGGTTTCCATTCCTACCCCTCACGGTCCGCCTTCCGCCTCGGCTTCACCACCTCCACAGCTTATCGCTATCACTCCACCGCCCTCCTCCACCGTCGCTCTCCAAGCAGCAACAATGGCGAACTACCCATTGAACCCCGTCCCCTTCCTGCCTTTGGGATGGGCAGTTGATCCTGGACCTGCTGACCGGGTGGTTCGCAGTGGCATGGTGGTCTCACCCATCGCGCCGCTAAATCACGACTTCCTCGCCATTGCGGAAGCCAGCCACTCTATTCCTCTGCATCGTCGTCAGGCCATCCGAGATGCGGTTGAAGGTATGCTGCATGAATCTCAGTTGTTCACCACCGAGGCAAGTGATCATCCTTTTGGCATTGGCATCTTTGGATTTGTTGATTCCTTTGCGAGAGACACGGCAGTAGCGACTCCTTTAGAGCTTGAAGATGAAGATCTTCTCATTAATTTCGTCCCACACATGCTGCTCTGAATAGGCGTACCACCACTTTTGGCCCGCAAGTTTGGTTGCTGTACTTTGGATTTCCTTATGACTATCAGACAGAGTTTTACATCAATGAATCTGTTGGGGGTTTTGGTAGTCTGATTTCTTGGTATAACCCTAGACAAGACCACAGGTATGTTATGGTTCAAGTTCAGCTGATTCACATGAGGTTGATACCCAAGAGCTTCGTGGTTCGTCAACTTGGAGGGGCCTGCGATTGTTGGACAGTTCAAGTTACCATACTTCGCAGTAGTGATTGGAATGCCCATTTACCTGAAGTCCCACCTGCTGGCGAAGAACCACCGCCCCCTAATGGCGACCCGCATCCCCTGTTCGGCCCTGAGATGACGGCAGAGCAGCTCTACCAGCAGCAAGTGCACAACTGGTTCACGCAGAACGATGCTCCACCTGCCATGGGACAACCAGCCAACCTGGACGGTGACTCTGATACTGATACTGACGAAGTTCAGATTGACGCTGGTTGGGGAGAGTGGCCGGCCCCTCCTGCCCCGCAGCCACAGTTACCACCTTACCTCATGAATTTTCAGGCATGGCTAGCAGCCCAGGGCTTGACTGTTCAAGATGGTCTCGTTCCTGAGAACAACATCTCCGATAATGCTGCCCAAGCCTGGAACGACTCCATCACGACGTCTGATGATTCCAGCACAAACCAGGAGGAACTGGCAATGGTGGTCTTTGAAAACAACGAGGTAACTTCTCCTTTCAATGCCATGGACACAGTACATGCACACAATGCTGAACCCATTACCCTGTCTGTTCAAGTGCACAACAATGGGATTCAGTTTAGTCTGTCTACACAAGGTAATGAAGTGATGAACTTTCTGCTGGCCAATCTGGCCCCCGCCTGCAGCTCAATACCTTCCTCTCTGCTACCATCCGTCCGATCCTTGCATCCTTTGGTCCATGGAGTACTAGCTATGGTATCCATGATCGGTCTAGGCAGCTTCGAGTGCAAATTTCCATTACGCCGGAGGGCCTTGGCATTAAGCAACTCCCCGGCACCAACTTTGCACCCCACTCTTCAGGACAAACCACGGTTGTCATTCAGGAGCTCGATGAGCCACAGGCAGTCCAAACTGACGTTATTCGGAACACTGATAGGGCCATCACTGCAGATCAGAGTCATGAGATTTAGACTTCTGAAGTTCAGTCTACTATGCTTCTGAATACTGAGGTTCAGAGCCATGAGCTGCAACACTTTGCTGCTGCTTCAGATGATCTTCCCGCTGGGCATGATGGCGCACTGATTGGTGGTTCTTCTACACAGCCTGATGAAGTTGCCCTCCCCACCCTGGGGACTCAGGCCATGTCTGAGGGACGAATTCACGTCTCTCCATCCAAGAATTCTGTGACAGCCAGCATCACACCACCGTCACTACTGAATATCTTGGAATTGGCTAACACTGAGGTGACTAGCTCTGAGGACTCTGGTTCATCTATGCATGCTCCTGCTGATAGTAATTCTTCCGACTACATGTCTAATGACCAGATGCGCAAAGATAGAAAGAAGAAGCCCATTGCAATTGATGAATCCAATCTGCATCGCAGCACCCGCTCCAATAAGTATGATGGCTTCAAAGCCCCGTCAATGGCAGATGGCAGATCCACTAAAAGCAGGGTCAAAGCTCGACAAGTGCCCGAAGCCCCCAACCACACCTCCACCACCTCTGCTGCGCCAAGCTCCGCGCCTCCACCAACACCAGTTCCTGTGCTTCAGATGATTGGCACAGTCAGATGCGGCGTTCCTGCGGCTGAACTCTCCGACGACATCCTTATGGCTGATCAGGAGAGCTCGACCTCGTCTTCCTCTTAAGTCACAGCTTCATGCCCCCCAAGCAACAGTGGAATGTTCTGGTCTGGAACATTCAAGGAATAAACTCCGACGACAAGCTACTAGCTATTAGAAATGCTATCGAGACCTGTGGTTGTGATGTAATATGCCTGCAAGAGACTAAGTGCATGCATTTGATTTGGCTTTCCTTAAAACCTTTTGTCCTAAACGCTTCGATAATTTTGCTTATGTTCCTTCACGTGGGGCTTCTGGGGGAATTATTACTATTTGGAGTGGCTCCACTTTTACTGGATCAGTCTGTTACTCAGAGAATCATGCTCTTGGAGTTACTCTAACCTCCAAAGTTTCTGGAAATGTTTGGTCTTTATATAATATTTATGGGCCCTGCCAGGGCAATGATCGTGTTCTTTTCACTGATTGGCTGTATGATCTGGATATACCAGACTCTGAGGATTGGTTGCTAGTGGGAGATTACAACTTTATACGATCATATGCAAATATAAATAAGGCGGGAGGTGATCCAAATGACATTTTAATGTTCAATGACATTATCCGGACGCAAGCGCTAATTGAAATACCTCTCAAAGGCCACTCCTACACCTGGAGTAACATGCAGACCGACCCGCTACTCGAGCAACTAGATTGGTTTTTCTCATCTTGCCATTGGACTCAATCTTTCCCAAATACATTAGTTTCCACCCTGGGGAAGCCAATATCCGACCACACACCATGTGTGGTACATATTGAAACAACCATCCCCAAAAGCAAGATTTTTAGATTCGAAAACTACTGGACCAACCACTCAAACTTCTTGCAAGTCGTGGCAACATCTTGGAACAAACCATGCCATGCCAAAAATGCTGCGGCCACCATCTGCAAAAAAAATGAAAAACCTTCGATATGATTTGAAATCCTGGAGCAAAAACATATCCAAGCTGTCCATTCTCATCCAGAACTGCAACCAGGCCCTCCTTGAGCTTGATGGGCTTGAAGATCAGCGCCCACTGTCCATACCTGAAGTTAATTTCAGACACATTATTAAAACCCACCTTCTGAAGCTCTTGCACTTTCAGAACCAGTACTGGAGGAAGCGGTGCACGATCAGGTATATCAAATTTGGCACTGAAAACACAAAGTTATTCCATGCACTTGCCACAGAAAGGTACAGGAAGAACTCCATAGCCACACTGAAGACACCTGATGGAGAAATAGTCAGTGACCACAAGTCCAAAGAGGCGCTTCTGTTTACCACTTATAAGCAAAGATTGGGTGAATCGTCCCCACCTGAAATGAAATTTGTTCTACCTAACATAATCAAGAGAATTGATGGACTCGAGACCCTATCAACACCGTTTACACACAATGAAATCGATGAAGTCGTTAGAACCATGCCCAATGACAAAGCTCCTGGACCTGACGGCTTCAATGGACAGTTCTTGAAATCTTGCTGGCATATCATCAAAAATGACTTCTACAAACTTTGTGAGGAATTCTACAGTGGAAACTTAGACCTCGCCAGCATTAACTCTGGTTTTATCACCCTCATTCCTAAAATCAACTCCCCCGAGACTGCCAATGACTTCAGACCGATCACGCTCCTTAACTGTTGTCTGAAGATCATAACAAAGATCTTGGCTAATCGGCTGCAGAAAATCGTACTCAAAATCGTGCATCGAAACCAATATGGTTTTCGTCGGACCCGCACCATTCAGGATTGTCTCGCTTGGGCCTTCGAATACATATATCAGTGCAAGCAATCCGGTGCTCCAATCATACTGCGTAAGCTTGACTTCGCAAAAGCGTTCGGCACCATCGAACACCCTGCCATGCTTGCTATCATGAAGCAAATGGGATTCGATGATAGATGGCTCAACTGGATCAAGAACATTTTTGAGTCCGACACTTCTTCCGTGCTTCTGAATGGTGTCCCGGGCCAACAACTTAACTGTAGACGTGGCGTTCGTCAGGGAGATCCACTTTCTCCTCTCATTTTCGTCCTTGCTGCCGACCTCCTACAAGCTGCAATAAATGATGCGTATAGACAGCATAAGATCCAGCTCCCGATCCCTTGCAACCAACCAACTGATTATCCTGTGGTACAATATGCTGACGACACAATTTTGTTGATGCCTGCATGTCCTGAACAAGTCAAAACCATGAAGCAACTGCTATTGGATTATGCTGATTCCATCGGTCTGAAGATAAACTTCCAAAAATCATTGCTCATACCACTCAATGTATAGGAGGACATGGTTGACCAACTAGCTCAAATTTGGGGATGCACTAAGGGTAAAATGCCCTTCACATACCTTGGTTTGCCAATGGGCACCACCAAGCCGACCATGGTGGATCTGATGCCACTAGTGGAAAGAACTGAAAGAAGGCTATCTTCCTCCCTATGTATGCTGGATCATGGTTCTAAATTGACTCTCCTAAATTCACTCATAACATCCATGCTCATATACCCGATGTGTACTCTGAGGTTCCCTCCCAAATTGATTGAACACCTTGACAAAATCATAAGGCGTTGTTTGTGGCGCAAGAAAACTGACCAGGGGGAAAAAGCAACCTCCCTAGCTGCATGGGACTTAGTCTTCGCCCCAAGAATTGCGGAGGCCTAGGGATCCTTGATATCAAAACCCAAAACACAACTCTACTTCTCAAATTTCTGCACAGTTTCTATAACAAGCATGACATCCCATGGGTCAATCTGATCTGGAATACATATTACAACAACAAGGTGCCCCATTCTACGGATGCTTGTGGCTCTTTCTGGTGGAAAGATGTCATGAACTTAAGCGACATTTATCATGGGATCACTACGGTACAAATTGGCACAGGCGACACCGCACTGTTCTGGAAAGATCTCTGGAGTGACCAGCTGCATGAAGAAGCTTTCCCCCGGGCTTTCTCTTTCACCAAACTTGAGGATGCTTCGGTTGTTGACTTCTTGGCGATAACCAACATCCACACTGGCTTTCACCTTCCCCTGACTCCGCTGGCACAGCAAGAACTTCAACAACTACATGCCCAAACTGCAGACACCACCCCGGACGGCGGCAAACCTGACCAGTGGACCTATCCCTGGGGAGCCAAATACACTTCGGCCAGATACTATTAATTCTTCTTCAAGAATGTCTTGGCTGATCCAGCATTTTCTTGGCTATGGGACTCTAAATGCACGACCAAGATCAAAGTGTTTGCATGGCTACTCCTAGCAGATAGAATCAACACGAGAAACATGTTGAAAAGGAGGCACTACAACGTCGGAAAAAACGTCAACTGTGCTATTTGTAGCTGCAATGTGGAAGAGACTGTTGAGCACCTTTTCTTCAACTGCCCCTTTAGCCAAAGATGCTGGACTGCGCTTGGTATTTCTTGGCCAAACAATGGAAACAGATTGCAGCTTATCCGAGGTGGAAGACTCCGTTAGCTCTCACCATTATTCATGGAAATCTTCATGTTAGCCGCCTGGAGCATCTGGAAAGAACGCAGTAGATTTATCTTCAGAGGCATCCCCCCACCTTCACTTCTTGGAGGGCTAGACTACAAAATGACCTAGATTTACTACGCCATAGGGTCAAGCCCCCTAGTAGAGTTTATCTCTGCCTTCCTTGTAACAAATTTGTAACCACCTCCACCATACTCTCCCCTCTTGGGGTTCTGACACACATCCACCCTTGTACTGGCCCACCTTGTAATCATGTAAATTGACACTTTGACAAAGTGATATAATATATGTGTTAGTAGGATCCTTTCCTACTGTCTTTGACCCCTCAAAAAAAATTCGAAGGTGGTGAACGGTCAAAGAATCAAACATTATACCTCTGGTAATCCCATAAATGTTGAAACCAATGTTATTGAAACCGTAATCCCGGAGGAATACATAAGGGACACTTTCCGGAATGTTTCAGACTCCGAAAAGGAATAGGTATGTGGTACGGTAAGTAAACCGACTCCAAAACAGTATTTAAGGCAATATTTCTCCGTTTTGGAATATTTAGAAAAATAGAAAAATAAGAAGCAGTCCGGGAAGGACACGAGGCCTCCACGAGGGTGGAGGGCACGCCCTACCCTACTGGGCACGCCCCCTACCTCGTGGGCACCTCGTGCGCTCTCCGGACTCCGTTTTCTTACATGTTACGTATTTTGGTCGGTAAAAATTCATTATATAATCTCCCGGAGGTTTTGACTCCCGTATCACGCAAATATCTCTTGTCTTTGTTTTGAGCTGTCCTACTGCGGACAGAGCAACATGTCGTCCCAGGATTCAGAAGGAGAAAGCTATGTGGCTGATTACCTTGAAGATCCTAAGGTCTATGGGGATGTGGAGCATTGTGGTTGGACTACAGAAGAAGAAGAGGACTATGAACCCAAGGGAAAGGAGGAGACGAGCTCAGATGAAGATGAAGCCCCACTACCTCAACCTGGGGACATGCATGTGGAGTTCAAAAAGTCAAGCCTCCCAGATAGAGTAAAGAAACCTAAGATCGAGTTTATCCCTTTTCGCCTCTTGCAGGAACACAAGCAGGAACTATGCAAAAAGATACTGAGCCTGGAACAGGAGATCGAGGACCTAAGGGACCAAAATTCTGTCCTCAAGCGCAAATTAAGGAAGAAGCCTATGCCATCAACAAAACCATCACCTTCTTCACCAACAAAGAAGAATTGAGTACCTGGTATGGGCACTCCCCTTGGCAACTGCCAAGCTTGGGGGAGTGCCCCGGTATCGTATCACCATCACTTTTATCTTTACCATTTTTCGTAGTTCGATCCTTTTGGTAATATCTTGATCTAGTAGAATAAAAGTTCTTAGTATGATCTAGTTGTGAGTTTTGCTTTATAATTCCTCTATGTAATCGAGTCCATGAGCTATATATATAAAATAAAGATTAGTGTTGAGTTAAGGGCTTGATTATTTTGCCATGATCCTAAGTGAATAAAAGAAAAGAAAAAGAATAAAAAAGGGAAACAAAGAGATCATATGGATCTTATGGAGAGTAATGAGCTCACATAGAAAAGGTATGATCAATAAAAGTTGTTGAGAGTTGACAAGCATAGTTTTGGTCATCGTTGCAATTAATAGGAAGTAATAAAGAAATAGAGGTCTTCACATATAAATATACTATCTTGGACATCTTTTATGATTGTGAGCACTCATTAAAATATGACATGCTAAAGAGTTGACGTTGGACAAGGAAGACAACATAATGGATTATGTTTTCTTACATCTGAGATAAATTATATTGTCATGGATCATCCAACATGGTTGAGCTTGCCTTTCCCCCTCATGCTAGTCAAATTCATCACACCAAGTAGAGATACTACTTGTGCTTCCAAATACCCTTAAACCAGTTTTGCCATGAGAGTCCACCATACCTACCTATGGATTGAGTAAGATCCTCCAAGTAAGTTGTCATCGGTGCAAGCAATAAAAATTGCTCTCTAAATATGTATGACTTATTAGTGTGGGAGAAAATAAGCTTTATACGATCGTGTGATATGGAAGAAATAAAAGCGACATACTGCATAATAAAGGTCCATATCACAAGTGGTAATATAAAGTGACGTTCTTTCGCATCAAGATTTTGTGCATCCAACCGTAAAAGTGCATGACAACCTCTGCTTCCCTCTATGAAGGGCCTATCTTTTACTTTTATCTCCTACCTTGCATAAGAGTCATGGTGATCTTCACCCTTCCTTTTTACATTTTATCCTTTGGCAAGCACAGTATGTTGGAAAGATCCTGGTATATATGGCTAATTGGATGTGAGTTTTCATGAACTATTATTGTTGACATTACCCTTGAGGTAAAACGTTGGGAGGCAAAACTATAAGCCCCTATCTTTCTCTGTGTCCGATTAAAACTCCATACCCATAAGTATTGCGTGAGTGTCAGCAATTGTGAAAGACTATATGATAGTTGAGTATGTGGACTTGTTGAAAAGCTCTTATACATTGACTCTTTCCTATGTTATGATAAACTGCAATTGCTCCAATGACTGAGATTATAGTTTGTTAGTTTTCAATGAAGTTTACGATTCATAGTAAAATTGTGATTGAATTATTACTCTAGCATAAGAAACCATATGACAAGAATTATATAAGTTGCTGTTCTAAGAATGATCATGATGCCCTCATGTCCGTATTTTATTTTTATCGACACCTCTATCTCTAAACATGTGGACATATTTTTCGATTTCGGCTTTCGCTTGAGGACAAGCGAGGTCTAAGCTTGGGGGAGTTGATACGTCCATTTCGCATCATGCTTTTATATCGATATTTATTGCATTATGGGCTGTTATTACACATTATGTCACAATACTTATGCCTATTCTCTCTTATTTTACAAGGTTTACATAAAGAGGGAGAATGCCGGCAGCTGGGATTCTGGGCTGGAAAAGGAGCAAATATTAGAGACCTATTCTACACAGCTCCAAAAGTCCTGAAACTTCATGGAAGACGTTTTCAAAATATATAAAAAATACTAAGCGCAAGAAGTTCACCAGGGGGGCCACACCCGGCCCACGAGGGCGGGGGGCGCGTCCCCTACCTCGTGGGCCCCCTGGTGGCCCTCCGATGTCCATCTTCTTCTATATGAAGTCTTTCGATGAGAAAAAAATCAGAAGCCATCTCCTCGGACGAAACTCCGTCGCCACGAGGCGGAACCTTGGTGGAACCAATCTAGGGCTCCGACAGAGCTGTTCTGCCGGGGAAACTTCCCTCCGGGAGGGGGAAATCATCGCCATCATCATCACCAACGCTCCTCTCATCGGGAGAGGGCAATCTCCATCAACATCTTCATCAGCACCATCTCCTCTCAAAACCCTAGTTCATCTCTTGTATCCAATTCTTGTCTCCAAATCCGGGATTGGTGCTAGTAGGTTGCTAGTAGTGTTAATTACTCCTTGTAGTTAATGCTAGTTGGTTTAATTGGTGGAAGATCATATGTTCAGATCCTATATGCATATTAATACCCCTCTGATTATGAACATGAATATTCTTTGTGAGTAGTTACGTTTGTTCCTGAGGACATGGGAGAAGTCTTGCTATTAGTAGTCATGTGAATTTGGTATTCATTCGATATTTTGATGAGATGTATGTTGTCTCTCCTCTAGTGGTGTTATGTGAATGTCGACTACATAACACTTCAACATGATTTGGGCCTAGAGGAAGGCATTGGGAAGTAATAAGTAGATGATGGGTTGCTAGAGTGACAGAAGCTTAAACCCTAGTTTATGCGTTGCTTTGTAAGGGGCTGATTTGGATCCATATGTTTCATGCTATGGTTAGGTTTACCTTAATACTTTTGTTGTAGTTGCGGATGCTTGCAATAGAGGTTAATCATAAGTGGGATGCTTGTCCAAGTAAGGAAAGTACCCAAGCACCGGTCCACCCACATACCAAATTATCAAAGTACCGAACGCGAATCATACGAACGTGACGAAAACTAGCTTGACGATATTCCCATGTGTCCTCAGGAGCGCTTTTCTCTATATAAGAGTTTGTCCAGGCTTGTCCTTTGCTACAAAAAGGATTGGGCGACCTTGCTACACTTTATTTACTTTTGTTACTTGTTGCTCGTTACAAATTATCCTATCACAAAACTATCTGTTACCAGTTAATTCAGTGCTTGCAGAGAATACCTTGCTGGAAACCGCTTATCATTTCCTTCTGCTCCTCATTGGGTTCGACACTCTTACTTATCGAAAGGACTATGATAGATCCCCTATACTT
>NC_041386.1:236558249-236633227 GCF_002162155.2 Triticum dicoccoides | reverse complement strand
GGGGGGGCTTGCCTGGTTGCTCTGGCAAGAAGGAAGGGTAGTCAACACTGTAGTCGAACTAGGGGTCGCCGACAGTCTCCGGATCTACCGGAAAGAAGTAACGGAGGGGGAACACAATAAATAACAGAGCAATCAAAGCATCACAAAGCATAACATGGAAATACGCGATGCTAGGGGTGATCTAACATAGGGATAGGTGATACCGACATAGGGGGGAAAACATCTGGGAAAGTATTCCCGGTGTTTCGCGTTTTTGAACAGACAGACCGAAGGGGATGGTTGCAAGTTCGCTATGCTAGGGACGTGCAGTGGACGAATGTACTGCGTATTCGGATTCGTCTCGTCGTTCTGAGCAACTTTCATATATAAATTATTTTCATCCGACTTACAGTTTATTTTCTATTAATTTTTGAAGTTTAAACAATATTCTAAATTTTCTGAATTTATTTATATTACAAATTTAAACAGTAAAATACTTTTTATACTTAGCGGCAGCTAGCCACGGTGGCTCACATGTGGGACCAGAAGGCTGGGTTGACCCAGTCAACTAGTCCAGTTAGTAGTTGACCAGTGAACTATTGACTAGTCAACAAGGTCAAACCGGACCCACATGTCATAGACTGGGTCAACCCAGTCAATAGTTTGACTAGACAAACTGGACAGGGGACCCACATGTCATTCATTGTAACTAATCTAGAGGTTATTTTGTTGAACTAATTACAGCAGGGCCCGACAGTCAGTGTCTAACTAGATTAGCTAATTAGATTAGCCCCTAACCTAATCCAATTAAGCACTAATAGGGCCGGCCTCTTGGACAGAGTCTGTAGCAGCAGCGACGCATGAGGAAAAGCAAGCAACAACGACTTCAGGTAGAGCAAGCAGCAGCAAGTAAGAGCATCTCCAGCCGCTGGCCCCCCAGGAGGCGCTAAAAATTGCCCCGTGGGGGCGCACCGGCAATAAACGGCGCGCCGGGGGCGTGATGCCCCCCCAGTCACGGCGCCCATGTTTTTTTGAAAATATAAATTACGGCACAAACACGGCGCAAATTCAACCAAACTTCGGCGAGTTCGTTCATATTTAAAATATTTTACAAAAAGAAAAAAAGCTACTAGGTTGCTCCTCACCGTCTCCCTCGCCGCTCCTCGCCGCCCGCCTCCCTTGCAGATCTACATGCCGAGGAGGCTGTAGAACCGCGTGTAGTCGCTGCCGTCATCGTCATCGTCGTCGTCGCCTCCGTCGCGGCCACCGTCCCTGCTGCAACCCTCCCCCGGTTGGCGCGGCGGGTTGGACGGTCCGGGGGCGTCGTCGTCGTCGTCGCTGTCGAGGACCACAATGCCGTGCTCGTCCTCACGCCCATGTTTGCGGGCGGCTATCTCCTCCAGGTCCCGGCGCCGCTGGACCATCTCATCGCGGAGGTAGTCATCCCGCGCCCACTTCATGGCGTCCTCATCGGAGATGCTGCGCCGGGCTATCTCCTCGTACTTCGCGGGGAGGCTGGGCTCTGGCTTCGGCCTGACAAGGACGAGGCGGCCAGAGGCGGGGGTGGAGTCGTCGATGCGGACGCAGGAACTGCGGGTGCGCACGCTGACAGGCGTGTCCCGGGGCTCCTGCTTGACGGGGCGGAGGCAGGGAAAGCCAGTTGACCGACCTGACGAGGAGGAGGACGCCCCGGGGTCCATGCGCCTCGGCGTCCACGAGCTCCCAGGGCGGCGAGAGAAGGACCGGGGGAGGGGTACTCCAGCCTCGGCGTGTGATACGTCCCCAACGTATCTGTAACTTTTGATTTCTCCATGCTATATTACCTACTGTTTTGGACATTATTGGGCTTTATTATCCACTTTTATATTATCTTTGGACTAACCTATTAATCAGAGGCCCAACCCAGAATTGCTGTTTTTTTGCCTATTTTAGGGTTTCGAAGAAAAAGAATATCAAACGGAGTCCAAACGGAATGAAACCTTCGGGAATGTGATTTTCTCACCGAACATGATCCAGGAGACTTGGACCCTACGTCAAGAAATAAAGGAGGAGGCCACGAGGTAGGGGGCGCACCTACCCCCCAGGCGCGCCCTCCACCCTCGTGGGCCCCCTGTTGCTCCACCGACGTACTCCTTCCTCCTATATATACCTACGTACCCCCAAACGGTCAGATACGGAGCCAAAACCCTAATTCCACCATCGTAACTTCCTGTATCCACGAGATCCCATCTTGGGGCCTGTTCCGGAGCTCCGCCAGAGGGGGCATCCATCACGAAGGGCTTCTACATCAACACCATAGCCTCTCCGATGAAGTGTGAGTAGTTTACCTCAGACCTTCGGGTCCATAGTTATTAGCTAGATGGCTTCTTCTCTCTTTTTTGGATCTCAATACAATGTTCTCCCCCTCTCTTGTGGAGATCTATTCGATGTAATCTTCTTTGTGCGGTGTGGTTGTTGAGACCGATGAATTGTGGGTTCATGATCAAGATTATCTATGGACAATATTTGAATCTTCTCTGAAATCTTTTATGTATGATTTGGTTATCTTTGCAAGTCTCTTCGAATTATCAGTTTGGTTTGGCCTACTAGATTGATCTTTCTTGCAATGGGAGAAGTGCTTAGCTTTGGGTTCAATCTTGCGGTGTACTTTCCAAGTGACAGTAGGGGCAGCAAGGCACGTATTGTATTGTTGCCATCGAGGATAACAAGATGTTTTTTTTATCATATTGCATGAATTTATCCCTCTACATCATGTCATCTTTCTTAAGGCGTTACTCTGTTTTCATGAACTTAATACTCTAGATGCATGCTGGATAGCGGTCGATGAGCGGAGTAATAGTAGCAGATGCAGGCAGGAGTCGGTCTACTTGTCTCGGACGTGATGCCTATATACATGATCATACCTAGATATTCTCATAACTATGCTCAATTCTGTCAATTGCTCAATAGTAATTCGTTCACCCACCATAAAATACTTATGCTCTTGAGAGAAGCCACTAGTGAAACCTATGGCCCCCAGGTCTATCTTCATCATATTAATCTTCCAATACTTAGTTATTTCCTTCGCTTTTTACTTTTATTTTATTTTACTTTGCATCTTTATCACAAAAATACCAAAAATCTTATCTTATCATATCTATCAGATCTCACTCTCGTAAGTGACCGTGAAGGGATTGACAACCCCTTATCGCGTTGGTTGCGAGGAGTTATTTGTTTTGTGCAGGTACAAGGGACTCGCACGTAGCCTCCTACTAGATTGATACCTTGGTTCTCAAAAACGGAGGGAAATACTTACGCTACTTTGCTGCATCATCCTTTCCTCTTCAAGGAAATCCAACGCAGTGCTCAAGAGGTAGCAAGAAGATTTCTGGTGCCGTTACCGGGGAGTCTACGCAGAAGTCAAACATACCAAGTACCCATCACAACCCTTATCTCCCGCATTACATTATTTGCCATTTGCCTCTCATTTTCCTCTCCCCCACTTCACCCTTGCCGTTTTATTCGCCATCTCTCTCTCTATCCTCCCTCTGTTTCTCTATTTGCCTCTTTTTGCCTGTTTCTTGCTTGCTTGTGTGTTGGATTGCTTGCTTGTCACGATGGCTCAAGATAACACTAAATTGTGCGACTTTACCAATACCAGCAACAATGATTTTATTAGCACTCCGATTGCTCCTCTTACCGATGCTGAATCTTGTGAAATTAATGCCGCTTTGCTGAATCTTGTCATGAAAGATCCGTTTTCCGGCCTTCCTAGTGAAGATGTCGCTACCCATCTAAATAGCTTCGTTGATTTGTGTGATATGCAAAAGAAGAAAGATGTGGATAATGATATTGTTAAATTGAAGCTATTTCCTTTTTCGCTTAGAGATCGTGCTAAAGCTTGGTTTTCGTCTTTGCCTAAAAATAGTATTGATTCTTGGAACAAGTGCAAAGATGCTTTTATCTCTAAGTATTTTCCTCCCGCTAAGATCATCTCCCTTAGAAACGATATTATGAATTTTAAGCAACTTGATCATGAACATGTTGCACCAGCTTGGGAGAGGATGAAACTAATGATACGTAATTGCCCTACTCATGGTTTGAATTTGTGGATGATTATACAAATTTTTTATGTTGGATTGAATTTTGCTTCTAGAAATCTTTTAGATTTGGCCGCGGGAGGCACTTTTATGGAAATCACTTTAGGAGAAGCTACTAAACTCCTAGATAATATTATGGTTAATTATTCTCAATGGCATACTGAAAGATCTACTAATAAAAAGGTGCATGCGATAGAAGAAATTAATGTTTTGAGTGGAAAGATGGATGAACTTATGAAATTATTTGTTAGTAAGAGTGTTTCTTTTGATCCTAATGATATGCCCTTGTCTACTTTGATTGAGAATAATAATGAATCAATGGATGTGAATTTTGTTGGTAGGAACAATTTTGGTAACAACGCGTATAGGGGAAATTTTAATCCTAGGCCTTATCCTAGTAATCCCTCTAATAATTATGGTAATTCCTACAACAATTCTTATGGAAATTATAATAATATGCCCTCTGATTTTGAATCTAATATTAAAGAATTTATTACTTCGCAAAAGAATTTCAATGCTTTGATTGAAGAAAAAATGCTTAAGATTGATGAGTTGGCTAGGAACGTTGATAGAATTTCTCTTGATGTTGATTCTTTGAAACTTAGATCTATTCCACCTAAGCATGATATCATTGAGTCTCTCAAAGCCATGAGAATTTCCATTGATGAGTGCAAAGAAAGAACCGCTAGGATGCGTGCTAAGAAAGATGCCTTTATAAGAGCGTGTTCCTCTAGTTCCTATGAGAATAAAGATGAAGATCTAAAAGTTATTGATGTGTCCCCTATTAAGTCTTTGTTTTGCAATATGAATCTTGATAATGATGGGACTGAATATGATCCACCTTTACCTAGAAGGCGTTCCAAAAATTCGGAGTTTCTAGATCTTGATGCTAAATTTGATGAAAGTGGGATTGAAGAAATTAAAACCCTAGATGTTGCTAAACCCACTATTTTGGATTTCAAGGAATTTAATTGTGGAAATTTCTCTTTGATTGATTGTATTTCCTTGTTGCAATCCATGCTAAATTCTCTCATGCTTATAGTCAAAATAAAGCGTTTACTAAACATATCGTTGATGCCTTGATGCAATGTTATGAAGAAAAACTTGAGTTGGAAGTTTCTATCCCTAGAAAACTTTATGATGAGTGGGAACCAACTATTAAATTAAGATTAAATATCACGAGTTCTATGCTTTATGTGATTTGGGTGCTAGTGTTTCCACGATTCCAAAGACTTTGTGTGATTTGTTAGGTTTCCGTGGTTTTGATGATTGCTCTCTAAACTTGCACCTTGCGGATTCCACTATTAAGAAACCAATGGGAAGAATTAATGATGTTCTTATTATCGCAAATAGGAATTATGTGCCTGTAGATTGTCACATCCCTAGTTCTGACATGCCTAGTGCTAGCATCTGGTGTTGCATCATGTTTACTTTTCACAGAAAGTTGAAATGGGGATGACAGAACCCCCAACACCCCCCTGAAAACAACTAGGGTTTACTAAAATCTTCTTCAATGAACCTGAAATGCCCTTCTAAATGTTCATCATCTTTGCCCTGGTCTTAAACCTTTGACAAAAATGGTGCACAATTTTCTAGGACACATATGGTCACTGGATTAAATCATTAGCTATTTGCTTTGGACATTTAAATGCTATAGAATATTTTGAATGTCCAAATAACTCTGAACTTAAATGAGGGCTATTGGAAATATTCCAAACAGAGCCCACAATTATTTTCAGGGTTTTTGAAAATGCCCTAGCATTTTAATTAAGTCAAAACAGTTATAGAAAAATAGAAAACGGAAACTAAATTAGAAGAGAGAGAATGTACCTGGCGCAACTTACCTGTCGCCCACCAACCGGCCCAGCACTGTAGCTGGCCGGCCCAGCCCACCACCGCCTCCTCCCTATCATCTTTCCCCTTGCCAGAAGGACGAGCGTGTGGCCGGCGCGCACGAGCACGCGTCCGGCCACCTCCTGCCTGCTTGCCGCTGCTGGAGTCGGCCCCGAGCGCCACGTGCATCGGCCCGACCTCTTCCTGGACCTCTCTCACTCTCCCTCGGCCTCCTCCCCCTCCTCTGCTCTCTTCCTGCAGCACCACCGAGCGCGGATGCCGCTGCCGCTCGCTGTAGCCGCAGCCACCGTCGTCCTCTCATCGCCTCGCCGTGTCTAAGAGCTCCGCGGTCGCCCACATCAACGAGGAGGCCGAGCCCCGAGCGCTCGCACGCCCTATAATGCCTTCACCGAGCCGTCTCCAACGTCGCGTCACCGGAGATCCCCTTCGCTGCCCCGACCGCTCC
The DNA here is from genome assembly GCF_002162155.2 of Triticum dicoccoides. NCBI lineage: Eukaryota > Viridiplantae > Streptophyta > Magnoliopsida > Poales > Poaceae > Triticum > Triticum dicoccoides. Next base: position 236,626,870 of record NC_041386.1, on the reverse strand, counting down.
GGTTCCTCCCCGACCTCGCTGACCCATCATCATGACCGTTGTGAGCTACTGGCCATTCTCCCCCTCTCCGTTCTCTTCCTCACACGCCGTAGCGACTGCAGCAAGCTCGGCCGCACCCACCACCGCCTGCACTCATCGCCGATGACGCTCCAGTGACCATTTGGTCCCGGGCGTGCGACCAACGCGCTCCCACATCGCGTAGAGCCTTCATAGCACCTCGCCTCGCTCATTTGCGCACCACTGCCCCATCCCCGCTTGCACCCGAGCTCCGGCCGCCGGAGCCAAGCTCGCCAACGTCAACTCCGGCCACCCCAGCACCCGCCGTTGCCACTGTCCGACACGCGTCGTCGCGCCGGTCCCGCAGAACCCATCTGCACGGCCTCTCGTCGCGGGAAACGGCCGGACGAGGACCTCTGCCGTGTCCTGCTTAGCATCGGCGGCTAATCACCGGTTAGCTGATGTGGCCGTCATTAGATTAGGGACTAACTAACCCTATTAGTTTAACCCCTAGACACTTACAGCCGGGACCCACCGGTTCAATTAACAGGCTAACTAAATTAGTTAGATTTAATCTAATCCGATGGACCCATGGGTCAGCATTGACTTTGCTGACGTGGCGTTTGACTGGTCCCACCTGCCTGTGAGAATGACTAGCCCTGAGTCACTGACCAGCGGGACCCACACGTCAGGTTTGACCTGGACCGGCCCTGTTGACTGCTGACATCACAATGACGTCATGCTGATGCAGTTAATTATTTTCTGGATTTATTCTTATTCAGGAAATTCCAGAAAATGCCCAAAATTTCTAAAATTCATAGGAAATTATCTATAATGCCAAATAAGATAAGTTATATATGAAAAATGACCAGAAAAATCCAATCTATCCATCTGTATTGGTTTCATGCATGTTTAAACAACTTAACCTCACTGTTAAGTTCAAAACATGATCATGCACCATTTGAATTCTTAGTTTGAATCTGAATTTGAACCTTGAGTTCAAATCAACTCAAACCCTTATGTTCTTAGCTGCATTATCTCAAATCACGGCATATTGATATGTCATGATCATGCATCATATCATGCATTGCATTGATTGTATTCTTTCTGTGTTTGCCGGTCATTGTTCCCCCTCGGTAGGCGTATGTTTCGACGATGTGATCAATGACACCGATGAAGAGTTATACTTTCTTCAGAAGTGCCAGGCAAGCAAGACCCCCTTGTTCATTCCGATACAATCCCACTCTCTCGCTCCTGCTCTCTTTTACTGCATTAGGATAACAACGATTCAACTGTTACATGCTGCGGTAGTTGAACCCCTTTCCTCTGCATGACCTGTTATTGCCACAGTAAATAGATGAAACCCACTAGTATGAGTAGGAGTTGTTTGAGCCCTGATGTGCCTACTCCATTCATGCTTGTTTGTCATGCCTGCTACTGCTTAGAGTTGAGTAAGGTCTGATCCATCGAGGATGAATTGGAAAGTTGTGAACATGTCCTACTGTGTGTGAGCTAAGTGTGTTGAACACGATTTGGTAAAGGTACCGATGAGAGGCCATGTAGGAGTACATGGTGGGTTGTTTCATTGGAACCGTCCTTAAGCACCGAGATGTGTATGTGTGATTTAAGAACCAGTTACTACCATGCATTGGGATCCTTAATTGACCCTCTCGGCTTCTTAACCACCCTAGTCCTCTGTCCAGGAGTTGCAACTAGTTTCTGGTGTTTGTAGGATATGTGTTGGTGGCCGTGCGTAGCGCTGACCCCAGGGGTGGGCTATGATGCGGTAGATACACCGTGGCCGGGCATGTCGGACGCCCGTTTGGTGTCTCGGAACCCTGTACACATCGTTCGGGGCCGTATGTGGAAACCTCGGCCGGACTCCCCGCGGATGGAACCTGGATAGACGATAAACCTGGACTAGAGACTTGAGTGTTTAGGTAGGCCGTGGCCGACACCCTCGTTGGGCTTCCGCTTGAAGGTTGCCGAGTACATGTCGTGTAAACGACGACAAGTGGGGAGAGCGTGTATGAAGAAGTACACCCCTGCAGGGTTAACATCATCTATTCGAATAGCCGCGTCCGCGGTAAAGTACTACTTGGTTTCCTATACAGTTCATAGACAAGTGAAAGTGGATACTCTAAAATGCGCAAGATAAGCGCGAGTGCTATGTATGGCGTTCTCGTAGGGAGATGGAAGCGGATCCATAGTGGTGTATTGATGTGGTGAATATGTGGACTCATGTGCGCCACCTCAAAAGAGTTACTTGCAGTCGTAGTTTAGGATAGCCACTGAGTCAAAGCTGGCTTGCTGCAGTTAAACCCCACCATCCCTTTGTTGATAAGGATGCATATGTAGTTAGTTCTGATGTAAGTCTTGCTGGGTACAATTGTACTCACGTTTGCCTATTTTATGTTTTGTAGAGAGACTTCAGTCTCGCTAGTAGTTCTGTGTGGACTTCGACATTTAGCTTGATACCTCAGCTACGATCTTGTGCCCTCGGCAGGATCTGGTAGATAGTCAGGCTTCTCAGCCTTCTTCATTTGTAGATGTCTGTACCCAGACAAGTTAAGCTTCCACATGTGCTTGTTGCTTGTATGCTCTGTATGTTGGGGTCATGAGACCCATGTTTGTAATGCTTGGCTCCTCGGAGTCTAATGAATAAATAATTTGAGTCGCAGAGTCTTGTTGTGATGCCATGTTGTATTTACACATATCGAGCATATTGTGTGTATGATTTGAAATGCTTGGTATGTGTGGGATCCGACAACCTAGTTGTTTATCCTTGGTAGCCTCTCTTATGGGGAAATTTAGTCTTGTGCTTCCATGAGCCATAGTAGTCCGCTATAGCCCGGTTCACAGAATTCCTGCTAGCCCAGCACTACTGCTCCGGAACACTTGACTAGCCGGCATGTGATTCACTTCGTTCCTGTGTCTGTCCCTTCGGGGAAATGTCACACGGTGACATCCGGAGTCCTGCCTAGCCTGCTACAGCCCGGTTCACGGGATTCCTGTTAGCCCAGTGCTACAGCCCGGATTCGCACGCTGCTGACCGACATGCTCGATGTTGATTCATGTATGCCAGTCCCCGTGAGTTAGTGCCACTTTGGGTTCACGACTAGTCATGTCGGCTCGGGTTCTTTGTCATATGGATGCTAGCGACACTATCATATACGTGAGCCAAAAGGCGCAAACGGTCCCGGGCCAGGTAAGGTGGCACCCGTGGGAATACCGTGCGTGAGGCCGCAAAGTGATATGATGTGTTACATGCTATATCGGTGTGACTTAGGATCGGGGTCCTAACAGCTTTGGTATCAGAGCCTGACTGCCTGTAGGATTCCCAAGCCAAACTGGTCGAAGTTGGGTCTAGAAATGCTTTAGTTATATAAGAGAATTGATTGTGGAAGGGAACGTAAGGCTCTTTTTACTCCTTTACCTTATGCCCTTCTGATCTGAGTCATCCTCTTCCTTTCTACGGGGATTAAGAACTAGGCTTCTCATCTTTCTATCAGGATCACGTGTTACTAATCCGCAGACTCGTGGGATTGTTGGATCCAAGCCTCTGTTATGTTCCTACTATTTCTGTGTGTTGACAGTTGATCTCAGAACCTTGATATTGTGATGTTGAGTGGTTATTCCACCATTTTACAGGATGCCTCAAATCTTTTTGAGCATTTACAGCCGTTATGATGTCCGAGTCATCCCAGGTTTCTAACCAGTCTGATGCATTTGCAAACTCCTTCTTCCCGTTACCGACGTTTCTTTGGGCCAGTTTAACCACACTAATCGGAGAGTTGAGGTACTTTGTTGCCTCGACATATATGTTGGAGCTATTATTATGACCCTAGGTGTCTTAGGGAGTCACCTAGTAATCTAGCCATGTTTTGTGTTCCCAGTGTGATGATGCTGGCCATCTTTCTCGAAAGCATCCCGTGATGCCATTTAGTTAGTAGGCATTCTATCCCTGGGTTTTTGAACCGAGATTCACTCTACTCATTCATGTTGATAGTGTTTGCTAGTTCCTTTAGGATATGAGTAACCTTGCGATAGTCCTCGAGGTCTGTGGTATTTCCTTCTTCCAAATACCATGAAGTGCTTATGGAAGAAGTTCTTTTGAACCAAAAGATCACAACTAGGGTGCTCTTGAGGAGTACCCCATTCGTATTGTGAATCTGCCAGTCCTTTCTTCTTCTGCATGGGTTATCCAAAAGAAATATGTTGAACTTGTTTGACATACTAATCTATGCATCCACAACTCAGAAAGATATATGTTCCTTTGAGTTGTCCCTCTTTAGTTGTTTTCTGACCTTCGTCTATCAATTGATAGTCAAGAGTATGCGTGCATTCGTTCATCGATGCCTATTATTCTTGTGGCCGTCAAGCCATTCTAATCCGGAATGACTAGGAGAAACAAACTCCAGTATCTCATCCATATCCAGGATTGGGTCAAAGTAGCTGTATTTCACAGATCAAAATGCCAACCCAGCTTTTGTTCTGTTCTACCTCGAAGTATTACCCCCTTTATATCAAGAATGTCATGGAAATTGCACACCATCCTATGAACTCTTGATACGGTGATACTTCTTGCCATCATTATTCATTCCTCGGTCCCCATGTTATTGTAACCGGAACACTGACAAGTGAATCGTGATGCGTGAAATCTATACTCCTAGCAACTCCATTGCTTGGTAGTTAAAGGACAATAATTTCATTCTTAGTGTGTTGGTTAACAAATCACTATACTAGGATTGATCGTGCTACCTTGTCCTTATTTCTGGTGCACTCTTCGATCGAGAGTTAGGATTGTATCAATCCCTTTCTTATTTAGCTATATCATCTTGCCCTCAAAAGCAAGATTGTTCTCGAGCTTAGAGACATATCGGTGGTTTGTGATTTTCCGAATATCTTCGCGGAAGTATTACCAGGTTGTCCCCTGACTGTTATGTTGAGCTCGTGATCAAGTTGGTTTATGAGAAACCACCCTTTCTCCAAGAATTCGTGTTAGATACCCCTGAGCTAGTTGGTTGAGCTAAACAACAACTTGGAGAGTTGGAAGATAAAAGCTTAATCCACTTAGTTCACTCCAAAGGGATATCTGGTGCGTGTGTGCGTTGAAGAAAGATGACATCTTCATCGATTGGTCCTCGTGATCATTTGTTGGATCTATTGTCTTGTCCAAACTTTGATTTGAGTGTGGGCTATCCTTAAATCATATCAGAACCAACGATGTTCATAATGTTGTCTTACTCGTGGTTGATTCCTCGAGCATACACCATTACATCCTTTGGTCTGACCAATGCTATCACCGTGTTCACCTAATTATGGAATTCCATCTATATGGAAATCTGGATGAACTGTTGTTGAGCCCATCGGCAACATGTTTATCTTCTCCATGATTCATGTTGAACATCAAGATAGTCTTGGGAACTTGTATAAGCATTATCCTCATGTCCCGTTCATGAAACATATGCTTGGATGAGAGAAGTGACTTCCTCTGGTTCACGTGCAATCGATGCAAGTTGCCGTCGTGAATTCGAGAAAGTTTATTTTTGCCCCTCTGGAATCATCCCAAATTAGTCATGCACATGCGAAGTGCTCTATGGTTTGATAGGTTGGCTGCCTTCATTCTATATGTGTTCCTAGCACACCAAGCCACTGATTGAATTGCTCAAGGATAAGAAGTTCCTTCTTAAGAATCATGACTTATGTTAGGACTTCGATATCCTTGATGATGGTTCCTTACCAGAACTCGGTAGTGTTTTATTGTAAGACTACTCTGTGGCCATGCTTGTCTGGGGCAGCGTGATCACATGTTTGTAGCAGAACCCGCTCATGTTTTGGAGCTTGCTATTGTAGTTCATTTCCCGAGAATCTCGCAACATCATCTCGTCGATTTGTGTTGCAACCTTTCCTTTTCAGACATGTTGTCTGAACTGTTATGTTACCAACCAGATCTGAATCTCATGCAGATATGATGGTTGGAACGTTTCCCAAGAACTATAATATTGGTCTCTGTAACCCGATAAAGTGGATGTCGTGGCCAACACACCCAGCCGGAAGACCTATTATCATAGTATCTTGATTGAGGAAGTTGGCCACCTCCCCATAAGGATTCCGTAGGATTTACTTCCATAGTTATTCCTTATGGATTCTTGCGCTCCCAAAGTCCGACCTTTTACTTGGTGTCCTAGATACCAAACCATATCTATAAATGGGTTACACTAGCACATCAAGGAGAACATTAGAAGCAGAGTGCTAAATGTCTCTCGGTCGATCATCTGGATTTCGTTTCCTTGGCCTCGCTAAGGTGAAATCTGAGAAGGTGTTATCCTCCTTTGCATCTGCATCATCCATCACTATTCATCATGGTAGTATGTTGTGTTGCCAGGACCCTTGACACGGTTATTGGTAAAACCTTGATGATTATGGAAATGCTCAAGTTCTTGAGAGCACGCGCAAGCAACTGGGATTTATCATCGCCACTAATTGGGATCCGCTCTCAGATTCTTCGATTATGCCATAACCTTTTAAACAGTGGAATCACTCTCTATTGTTGAGTTTCGCCTAGTTACTAAAATCATTCCAAACATTAGCATTTTGTTCCTAGCTTGCACCGCCATTGTGACATTCGACCATGGACCACCCTTCTCGGTAATTTCTGGTCGGGATCATCTTCAAAAGTGGTCCTACCATGGGTCCCACCCATTTCTGATGATAAGCAAAAATCATCCGTTGAGTTGTCTTCAACAAGGTAGTCCACATCATCCATCTTAGTCTGAGTATGTCAATTCTTCGAACTCTCCAAAACGACCAATTGTGATTTTCCCTAGGCTGGTATGAAAAGTTTCAATGATCTAGATATCAAAAGTAATTCTTTTTGCCACTTAAGGGAATAATCCTACGAGTCACCCCCTCTAAGGTGCCCCGTTATGGGATCATGGTAATTGTTTCCTTGCTACTTCGAAACCCTCGTAAAATTGTTTCTTCCGTCCCTCCTGATGCATGTTTTGCCCCTCAGCTCCAGAGATGTTTCTACGTCTCACTCCATGAGTTGATCTTGAGTTGTTCGATCTTTGAGAAGATCGATTTCTGTAGAGCTTCTTTCTGTCACCATCATGTTGGACCAAGATCTCAAAGGCAAGGACGTCGAGATCAAGGTGATGCAATGAATCAACATCCTCGAGAAAGACATCTGGATCGTGAAGTTTGTGTTAGCTTGTGTCCCTCTATCTTCTTACCTCACGACTTGAATCTCAGGACGAGATTCTTGTTTAGTAGGGGTGAGTTGTCACATCCCTAGTTCTGACATGCCTAGTGCTAGCATCTGGTGTTGCATCATGTTTACTTTTCACAGAAAGTTGAAATGGGGATGACAAAACCCCCAACACCCCCCTGAAAACAACTAGGGTTTACTAAAATCTTTTTCAGTGAACTTGAAATGCCCTTCTAAATGTTAATCATCTTTGCCCTGGTCTTAAACCTCTGACAAAAATGGTGCACAATTTTCTAGGACACATATGGTCACTGGATTAAATCATTAGCTATTTTCTTTGGACATTTAAATGCTACAAGATATTTTGAATGTCCAAATAACTCTGAACTTAAAATGAGGGCTGTTGGAAATATTCCAAACAGAGCCCACAATTATTTTCAGGGTTTTTGAAAATGCCCTAGCATTTTAATTAAGTCAAAACAGTTACAGAAAAATAGAAAACAGAAACTAAATTAGAAGAGAGAGAACGTACCTGGCGCAACTTGCCTGTCGCCCACCAACCGACCCAGCACTGTAGCTGGCCGGACCAGCCCACCACCGCCTCCTCCCTGTCGTGTTTCCCCTTGCTAGAAGGACGAGCACGTGACTGGCGCGCGCGAGCACGCATCCGGCCACCTCCTGCCTGCTTGCCGCTGCTGGAGTCGGCCCCGAGCGCCACGTGCATCGGCCTGACCTCTCCCTGGACCTCTCTCACTCTCCCTCGGCCTCCTCCCCCTCCTCTGCTCTCTTCCCCCAGCACCACCGAGCGCGGACACCGCTGCCGCTCGCCGTAGCCGCAGCCACCGTCGTCCTCTCGTCGCCTCGCCGTGTCTAAGAGCTCCGCCGTCGCCCACATCAACGAGCAGGCCGAGCCCCGAGCGCTCGCACGCCCTGTAATGCCTTCACCGAGCCGTCTCTGACCTTGCGTCGCCGGAGGTCCCCTTCGCCGCCCCGACCGCTCCGGTTCCTCCCCGACCTCGCCGACCCGTTCATTGTGACCGCTGTGAGCTACTGGCCGTTCTCCCCCTCTCCGTTATCTTCCTTGCACGTCGTAGCGACTGCAGCAAGCTCGGCCGCACCCGCCACCGCCTGCGCTCGTCGCCGATGACGCTCCGGTGACCATTTGGTCCCGGACGTGTGACCAACACGCTCCCCACATCGCATAGAGCCTTCGTAGCACCTCCCCTCGCTCATTTGCGCATCGCTCCCCACATCGCATAGAGCCTTCGTAGCACCTCCCCACATCGCATAGAGCCTTCGTAGCATTGACTTTGTTGACGTGGCGTTTGACTGGTCCCACCTGTCTGTGAGAATGACTAGCCCTGAGTCACTGACCAGTGGGACCCGCACGTCAGGTTTGACCTGGACCGGCCCTGTTGATTGCTGACATCACAATGACATCATGCTGATGCAGTTAATTATTTTCTGGATTTATTCTTATTCAGGAAATTCCAGAAAATGCCCAAAACTTATAAAATTCATAGGAAATTATCTATAACGCCAAATAAGATAAGTTATATATGAAAAATGATCAGACAAATCCAATCTATCCATCTGCACTGGTTTCATGCATGTTTAAACAAATTAACCTCACTGTTTAGTTCAAAACATGATCATGCACTATTTGAATTCATAGTTTGAATCTGAATTTGAACCTTGAGTTCAAATCAATTCAAACCCTTCTATTTTTAGCTGCATTAGCTCAAATCACAGCATATTGATATGTCATGATCATGCATCATATCATGCATTGCATTGATTGTATTCTTTCTGTGTTTGCTGGTCATTGTTCCCCCTCGGTAGACGTATGTTTCGACGATGTGATCAATGACACCGATGAAGAGTTATACTTTCTTCAGAAGTGCCAGGCAAGCAAAACCCCCTTGTTCATTCCGATACAATCCCACTCTCTCGCTCCTGCTCTCCTTTACTGCATTAGGACAACAAAGATTCAACTGTTACATGCTGCGGTAGTTGAACCCCTTTCCTCTGCATGACCTGTCATTGCCACAGTAAATAGATGAAACCCACTAGTATGAGTAGGAGTTGTTTGAGCCCTAATGTGCCTACTCATTCATGCTTGTTTGTCATGCCTGCTACTGCTTAGAGTTGAGTCAGGTCTGATCCATCGGGGATGAATTGGAAAGTTGTGAACATGTCCTACTGTGTGTGAGCTAAGTGTGTTGAACACGATTTGGTAAAGGTACTGATGAGAGGCCATGTAGGAGTACATGGTGGGTTGTTTCACTGGAACCGTCCTTAAGCACCGAGATCTGCATGTGTGTTTTAAGAACCAGTTACTACCATGCATTGGGATCCTTAATTGACCCTCTCGGCTTCTTAACCACCCTAGTCCTCTGTCCAGGAGTTGCAACTAATTTCTGGTGTTTGTAGGATATGTGTTGGCGGCCGTGCGTAGCGCTGACCCCAGGGGTGGGCTATGATGCAGTAGATACACCATGGCCGGGCATGCCGGACGCTCGTTTGGTGTCTCGGAACCCTGTACACATCATTCGGGGCCGTACGTGGAAACCTCGGCCGGACTCCCTGCGGATGGAACCTGGATAGACGATAAACCTGGACTAGAGACTTGAGTGTTTAGGTAGGCCGTGGCTGACACCCTCGTTGGGCTTCCTCTTGAAGGTTGCCGAGTACATGTCGTGTAAACGACGGTAAGTGGTGAGAGCGTGTATGAAGAAGTACACCCCTGCAGGGTTAACATCATCTATTAGAATAGCCGCGTCCGCGGTAAAGGACTACTTGGTTGCCTGTACAGTTCATAGACAAGTGAAAGTGGATACTCTAAAATGCGCAAGATAAGCGCGAGTGCTATGTATGGCGTTCTCGTAGGGAGACGGAAGCGGATCCATAGTGGTGTATTGATGTGGTGAATATGTGGACTCATGTGCGCCACCTCAAAAGAGTTACTTGCAGTCGTAGTTTAGGATAGCCACCGAGTCAAAGCTGGCTTGATGCAGTTAAACCCCACCATCCCTTTGTTGATAAGGATGCATATGTAGTTAGTTTTGATGTAAGTCTTGCTGGGTACATTTGTACTCATGTTTGCCTATTTTATGTTTTGTAGAGAGACGTCAGTCTCGCTAGTAGTTCCGTGTGGACTTCGACGTTTAGCTTGATACCTCAACTACGATCTTGTGCCCTCGGCAGGATCTGGTAGATAGTCAGGCTTCTCAGCCTTCTTCATTTGTAGATGTCTGTACCCAGACAAGTTAAGCTTCCGCATGTGCTTGTTGCTTGTATGCTCTGTATGTTGGGGTCATGAGACCCATGTTTGTAATGCTTGGCTCCTCGGAGTTTAATGAATAAATACTTTGAGTCGCAGAGTCTTGTTGTGATGACATGTCATATTTACACATATCGAGCATATTGTGTGTATGATTTGAAATGCTTGGTATGTGTGGGATCCGACAACCTAGTTGTTTATCCTTGGTAGCCTCTCTTATGGGGAAATGTAGTCTGGTGCTTCCATGAGCCATAGTAATCCGCTACAGCCCGATTCACTGGAGTCCTGCTAGCCCAGCACTACTGCTCTGGAACACTTGACTGGCCGGCATGTGATTCACTTCGTCCCTGTGTCTGTCCCTTTGGAGAAATGTCACACGGTGACATCCGGAGTCCTGCCTAGCCTGCTACAGCCCGGTTCACCGGAGTCCTGTTAGCCCAGTGCTACAGCCCGGATTCGCACACTGCTGACCGACATGCTCGATGTTGATTCATGTATGCCTGTCCCCGTGAGTTAGTGCCACTTTGGGTTCATGACTAGTCATGTCGGCCCGGGTTCTTTGTCATATGGATGCTAGCGACACTATCATATACGTGAGCCAAAAGGCGCAAACGGTCCCGGGCCAGGTAAGGTGGCACCCGTGGGAATACCGTGCGTGAGGCCGCAAAGTGATATGATGTGTTACATGCTTGATCAGTGTGACTTAGGATCGGGGCCCTGACATAGATTTTATTGTTCTTGACATAGATTGCAATCCTTCATGTCCTATTATTCTTAGTAGACCTTTCCTTAGAATGATTGGTGCAATTATTGATATGAAGGAAGGAAATATTAGATTCCAATTTCCGTTAAGGAAAGGCATGGAACACTTTCCTAGAAAGAAAATTAAATTACCTTATGAATCTATTATGAGAGCCACTTATGGATTGCCTACCAAAGATGGCAATACCTAGATCTATCCTTGCTTTTTATGCCTAGCTAGGGGCGTTAAACGATAGCGCTTGTTGGGAGGCAACCCAATTTTATTTTTATTCCTTGATTTTTGCTCCTGTTTAGTAATAAATAATTTACCTAGCCTCTGTTTTTGTTGTGTTTAATTAGTGTTTGTGCCAAGTAGAACCGTTGGGAAGACTTGGGGAAAGTCTTGTTAATCTTGCTGTAAAAAACAGAAACTTTAGCGCTCACGAGAACTGCTGCCATTTTTATTTGGAAAGTTCTATTTAGTTAATTCTTTTTTCAGATGATTAATAAATAAATTCCTCACGTCCAGCAATTTATTTTAGAATTTTTGGGTTTCCAGATCTTGCGCTAGCTACATATTACTACAGACTGTTCTGTTTTTGACAGATTCTGTTTTTCGTGTGTTGTTTGCTTATTCTGATGAATCTATGGCTGGTAAAATAGTTTATAAACCATAGAGAAGTTGTAATACAGTAGGTTTAACACCAATATAAATAAAGAATGAGTTCATTACAGTACCTTGAAGTGGTCTTTTGTTTTCTTTCGCTAACGGAGCTCATGAGATTTTCTACTTTAAGTTTTGTGTTGTGAAGTTTTCAAGTTTTGGGTAAAGATTTGATGGATTATGGAACAAGGAGTGGCAAGAGCCTAAGCTTGGGGATGCCCATGGCACCCCCAAGATAATCTAAGGACACCTAAAAGCCAAAGCTTGGGGATGCCCCGGAAGGCATCCCCTCTTTCGTCTACTTCTATCGGTAACTTTACTTGGAGCTATATTTTTATTCACCACATGATATGTGTTTTGCTTGGAGCGTCTTGTATTATTTGAGTATTTGCTTTTTAGTTTACCACAATCATCCTTGCTGTACACACCTTTTGAGAGAGCCATGCATGATTTGGAATTTGTTAGAATACTCTATGTGCTTCGCTTATATCATTTGAGTTATATAGTTTTGCTCTAGTACTTCACTTATATTTTTTAGAACACAGTGGTGGAATTGTTTTATAGAAACTATTGATATCTCATGCTTCACTTAGATTATTTTGAGAGTCTTAAATAGCATGGTAATTTTCTTAAATAATCCTAATATGCTTGTTATTCAAGAATAGTAAAAACTTTCTTATGAGTGTGTTGAATGCTACGAGAAGTTCGATGCTTGATAATTGTTTTGAGATATAAAGATGGTGATATTAAAGTTGTTCTAGTTGAGTAGTTGTGAATTTGAGAAATATTTGTGTTAAAGTTTGTGATTTCCGTAGCATGCACGTATGGTGAACCGTTATGTGATGAAGTCGGAGCATGATTTATTTTTTGATTGTCTTCCTTATGAGTGGCGGTCAGGGACGAGCGATGGTCTTTTCCTACCAATCTATCCCCCTAGGAGCATGCGCGTAATACTTTGCTTCGATAACTTGTAGATTTTTTCAATAAGTATATGAGTTCTTTATGACTAATGTTGAGTCCATGGATTGTACGCACTTTTCTTCCTTCCACCATTGCTAGCCTCTCTAATACCACACACCTTTCGCCGGTATCATACACCCACCATATACCTTCCTCAAAACAGCCACCATACCTACCTATTATGGCATTTCCATAGCCATTCCGAGATATATTGCCATGCAACTTTCCACCGTTCCGTTTATTATGACACACTCCATCATTGTCATATTGCTTAGCATGATCATGTAGTTGACATCGTATTTGTGGCAAAGCCACTATTCATAATTCTTTCATACATGTCACTCTTGATTCATTGCATATCCCGGTACCCCGCCGGAGACATTCATATAGAGTCATATTTTGTTATAAGTATCGAGTTGTATTGTTGAGTTGTAAGAAAATAAAAGTGTGATGATCATCATTATTAGAGCATTGTCCCAGTGAGGAAAGGATGATGGAGACTATGATTCCCCCACAAGTCGGGATGAGACTCTGGAAGAAAAAAAGGGAAAGAAAAGAGGCCATAAAAAAAGGAGAAAAGGCCCAAATAAAAAAATGTGAGAAAAAGAGAGAAGGGACAATGTTACTATCCTTTACCACACTTTTGCTTCAAAGTAGCAGCATGATATTCATGATAGAGAGTCTCTCATTTCGTCACTTTCATATACTAGTGGGAATTTTTCATTATAGAACTTGGCTTGTATATTCCAATGATGGGCTTCCTCAAAATGCCCTAGGTCTTCATGAGCAAGCAAGTTGGATGCACACCCACTTAGTTTCTTTTGTTGAGCTTTCATATACTTATAGCTCTAGTGCATTCGTTGCATGGCAATCCCTGCTCACTCACATTGATATCTATTGATGGGCATCTCCATAGCCCCTTTATACGCCTAGTTGATGTGAGACCATCTTCTCCCTTTTTGTCTTCTCCACAGCCACCATTCTATTCCACATATAGTGCTATATCCATGGCTCACGCTCATGTATTGCGTGAAGATTGAAAAAGTTTGAGAATGTCAAAAGTATGAAACAATTGCTTGGCTTGTCATCGGGGTTGTGCATGATTTAAATACTTTGTGTGGTGAATATAGAGCATAGCCAGACTATATGATCTTGTAGGGATAACTTTCTTTGGCCATGTTATTTTGAGAAGACATGATTGCTTTGTTAGTATGCTTGAAGTATTATTATTTTTATGTCAATATTAAACTTTTATCTTGAATCTTTCGGATCTGAATATTCATACCACAATTAAGAAGAATTACATTAAAATTATGCCAAGTAGCACTTCACATCAAAAATTATCCTTTTTATCATTTACCTACTCGAGGACAAGCAGGAATTAAGCTTGGGGATGCTTGATACGTCTCCAACGTATCTATAATTTTTGATTGCTCCATGCTATATTATCTACTGTTTTGGACATTATTGGGCTTTATTATCCACTTTTATATTATTTTTGGGACTAACCTATTAACCGGAGGCCCAGCCCAGAATTGCTGTTTTTGCCTATTTTAGGGTTTTGAAGAAAAGGAATATCAAATGGAGTCCAAACGGAATCCAAACGGAATGAAACCTTCAGGAATGTGATTTTCTCACCAAACATGATCCAGGAGACTTGGACCCTATGTCAAGAAATAAAGGAGGAGGCCATGAGGTAGGGGGGCACGCCTACCCCCCAGGCGCGCCCTCCACCCTCCTGGCCCCCCTGTTGCTCCACCGACGTACTCCTTCCTCCTATATATACCTACGTAGCCCCAAACGATCAGATACGGAGCCAAAACCCTAATTCCACTGCCGTAACTTCCTGTATCCATGAGATCCCATCTTGGGGCCTGTTCCGGAGCTCCGCCGGAGGGGGCATCCATCACGGAGGGCTTCTACATGAACACCATAGCCTCTCCGATGAAGTGTGAGTAGTTTACCTCAGACCTTCGGGTCCATAGTTATTAGCTCGATGGCTTCTAATCTCTTTTTTGGATCTCAATACAATGTTCTCCCCCTCTCTTGTGGAGATCTATTCGATGTAATCTTCTTTTTGTGGTGTGGTTGTTGAGACCGATGAATTGTGGGTTTATGATCAAGATTATCTATGAACAATATTTGAATCTTCTCTGAATTCTTTTATGTATGATTTGGTTATCTTTGCAAGTCTCTTCGAATTATCAGTTTGGTTTGGCCTACTAGATTGATCTTTCTTGCAATGGGAGAAGTGCTTAGCTTTGGGTTCAATCTTGCGGTGTCCTTTCCCAGTGACAGTAGGGGCAGCAAGGCACATATTGTATTGTTGCCATCGAGGATAACAAGATGGTTTTTTATCATATTGCATGAATTTATCCCTCTACATCATGTCATCTTGCTTAAGGCGTTACTCTGTTTTCATGAACTTAATACTCTAGATGAATGCTGGATAGCGGTCGATGAGTGCAGTAATAGTAGTAGATGCAGGCAGGAGTCGGTCTACTTGTCTCGGACGTGATGCCTATATACATGATCATACCTAGATATTCTCATAACTATGCTCAATTCTGTCAATTGCTCAACAGTAATTCGTTCACCCTCCGTAAAATACTTATGCTCTTGAGAGAAGCCACTAGTGAAACCTATGGCCCCGGGGTCTATCTTCATCATATTAATCTTCCAATACTTAGTTATTTCCCTTGCCTTTTACTTTTCTTTTATTTTACTTTGCATCTTTATCACAAAAATACCAAAAATATTATCCTATCATATCTATCAGATCTCACTCTCGTAAGTGACTGTGAAGGGATTGACAACCCCTTATCGAGTTGGTTGCGAGGAGTTATTTGTTTTGTGCAGGTACAAGGGACTCGTGCGTAGCCTCCTACTGGATTGATACCTTGGTTCTCAAAAACTGAGGGAAATACTTACGCTACTTTACTGCATCATCCTTTCCTCTTTAAGGAAATCCAACGCAGTGCTCAAGAGGTAGCAGCGTGTTGCCGCCCTCGATGTACTCGAGGACAGCCTCCAGCGTGCGGCCGGGCATGCCCCACCATCGGCGCTGCCCCTCGTAGTTGAGCCCGCCGGAGGGAACGACGCCGTTGGTGGCCTCGAGCTGCTCGGCGTGGCAGCGGCGGAAGTATGGCTCCCAGAGCGGGCTGTCGGGGACGTAGCGTGGCCCCTCCCTCGCCGCCCGCGGCAGGGAGGAGCGGATACACACGATCTCCGCGTTCCGCGCCGCCCCGGTGGGTGGTGGCGGCACCGGGACCCCGCCGGCGCTGGTTCTCCAGGCCCCGGGCACCCGCATGTCCGACGGGACCGGGTACTCGGCCTCGAAGAGGATCCGAGCTTTGTACTCGTGAAGGTGGTGACGGCCGAAGCCGTTCGCCACGGCGCCGTCGCCTGGGAAGAGTTCGACCATTGTTTGAGCTGGAGACGGGGAGAGGAGAGGGAGGAAGGGGAGAAAGGTGGCGCCGGCGGTGGAGACTCTGTGCGTGCCACCGACGCGCTGGGGGTCGGCTTTATGTAGGCGGAGGCGCCGCGCGTACGCGTGGTCGCCGCGTTACGCGTGGCATGCAAGGAGACGCGCGTCGTCTCATTTTCACTACGCCGCCTGTGAGGCATCAATGGCGGAGGCTGATCGGTGCGGCAGCGCGCGGCAGCTTTGGCATTGATTCGTCGCGGGAAACGAGGCGATGAGGACGACGAAGTGGCGAGAAGCGAGATGAGTCGCTGGCAAGGAGGGCCCATGGCTCTTTCGCGCCAAAAACTATTCGCCCGGCGCCCCCGAGCGCCCCCAGCACACCGGGGTCGGGTTGGGTCCGCCGGCGCTAATTTCGGCCCAGGTCGGCGAAAATTGGGCCCTTGGGGGCGCGATTGGGCCGATTTTTTGGCGCCGGTAGCCAAAAACTCGCCTGGGGGGCCTTGTTAGGGGCGCGGCTGGAGATGCTCTAACGCAGCAGCAAGCAAGGCAGTAGCAAGCAAAGCACCGGCAGCGTCACAAGCAGAAACAACGGCGATGGCAACAGGCAGCTGAGACGCGCCTGAGAGGCAGCGGTGGAAGGGCGCGGGCCGCGGCCAGACAGCAGCGGCGATTATAGCTGGTGGGGACAGCAACAGCCGGCAGCGGTGGCTGGTGCGCGCGTGCACGCGTGGGACGGCAGCAGCGGAGGGCAGCCACGGCACCGGCGCGCGGGACGCGTGCGCGACCCTAGTGAGCACGACGACCGCGGCCACTGGTGGGAGAACGGGCGGCGGAAGCGGAGGACTACCATGGGGCATGCGCGGTCGGGCGGAGCTGCAGCAAGGGGCGGATGGGAGCGGCGACAAGAACAACTAGCTATGGACACAGGATCGAGCTACGAGCATAAGGGAAACGTCGAGGATCTCACCGCGGAGCACAAGATGGCTCGGTGAGCGACTTAGGAGCAGCAGAGGCAGTGGATTCGGTGAGGAACTCCAGCAACCGAAGTGGGAAGAAACCATCAATCCCAAAGCTTGACGGCGCCCCAGCTAGATCTAGTGGCCGTAGTCGAAGTAGACGAGGCAGACGCGTCTCCTGGCGAAGTTTCAGCCGACGGGGATGGCAGTGGCTACGACGACGATGGCGAAGCGGTGGCGGCTATGTTCGGATGCGAGTTCTAGATCGAACGAGGAAAGGGGAGATAGAATTAGGAGCTAGGGTTTCGGTCGAGGGGTGCAGCGGTGTTTTGTAGGGCACTAGGGTGTGCGAGATGGCCGCCACGCACGGCATGTGTGACGCCCCAAGACCGGAGCTTCAGATGCCTTCCGTGGTTTCCGGGTTTCCTCGTGTGATTTGTTTGGTTCATTGCATTCATCATTGCATCATGTGCATTGCATCATGTCATCATGCCATCATGTCATTTCTTTTCTTAACTCAACTAAATAAATGGCATGGATCTTTGATCCATTTAAATCGATGTAGTTCACATGGTGAAATTCTCTTTATAACATATAAAAGTCTCCTACTATTATTAGGGAGCTATTGTAAATATTCCATTAACTTGGAATCACCCATCACACAATTGCATTACTCTTCAACTCTTCTTGTATCCGACTTAACTTCATATATTTTCCTTGTCATCTCTCTCTCAAGCCATACCCATGCATCATCACCTCTCACTTCCTTCTTCTTTCATGTCTTTGCAAGCGACCTTTTTCCTCCTCCATTAATGTTCATCTTTTCCCTATAAATCTTGCCTCTTTCCTACACCCTCTCCGCTAGATTTCATCCCATTCGAAGTTGTTTTGGTCAGGTTCAAAAATGATTGAAGTTTGAGAATAATTCAAACTCTAATTATTTTTCTACCTTCTAAAAATGCCAGAGCAATTTATTCAAACCCTACATAAATCCAGGATTCCAGATATATATTTATATATCTCATATTCCTAACCAAAAACCCCAGGATTTTCCCTTTTGTTGGTTGTTTATTTATATAAACAATAAATTAAGAAAGGAAAGAATTTGGAAGGGAGAGGGGGCCCAGCAGCCACACCAGTTGGCCAAGGCCCAGCTGGCGCCTTTCCCACTGGGCTGGCTCCAAGGCCCACTCCCCCGGCCCACCTACCTATAATTCTAACCTAGCCTGATCCCCACTCCCTTCCCTCGTCCTCCCACCAGCGCCGCCAGGAGAGGCCCGATCTCCATCTCCATTCGTTCGCAGTGCCCTCTCCCTCGATCCACTCCTTCCCTACTTCGCCAGAGAGAGGAGCGAGGCACCACGCCCCTGCCGTCCCCGCGCCACTCCTTCCATCCCCGCACGCGCCAGCAGACGCGCCCATCTCCATGTGCTCTTATCCATCTCCTCCCTCGCAGGATCCCTGCGTCGCCTTGCCTTGTCGCCGGCCCTTGATCCACCACGCCACCGCGCCTCCTTGCCATGGCCTCCTCCTCGCCTTGAAACCCCGACGCCCCTGCAGTTTCTCCTCCTCCGCCAAGCGCCGCAGGCCGCCACACTGCACCCTCGCGCCCCAAGCTCTGCACGCCGCCTCGCTGCGGAGGAGCTCTGCCGCAGCCGCCAACCTCCCGCGCCCTGTCCTCGCTGGGATCCACCAGGGAGCCGCTTGAACTCTCTTACGCCGCCGCTCCTTCTTTGATTCTGCGAGGTCCAGCCGTCCCAAGCACGCCGCCCGCCCGACCTCTTTTCCCTGCTCCTCCTCGTGCGCCCGAGGTCCGTGGCACCTCCAGCCTCCAGGAGCTTCGCCTCCCTTGCTCCACGCTAAGGGCGAGGGTAGCCATTCCGTCCTGCTGCCGCTCTTCCCGTGCAGCACCACGCGATGCGCCCAGTCTCCATGGCGCGCTTCCTCGCCGCCCGGACCCGTCGTCCTCAACACCGCCTCTCCTGCTCATTGACCAGCGCCATGAACCGCAACTCTTTGTACCGGCTTCCGAACCACAAGACCAAGAACATCCACCGACCTGAGCGTTCCCTGGACACGTCAAGGTCGACTCCATCGCAAAGAATGACTACATGTTTGACCCTGGATATCGATTTGCAAAATGCCAAGTACCTCTTTAGTTCGGCAAGACCGGCAAGTTCGTCTTCACTGAACGTTCACACGACCGCAACCGATACCTTGATCCGCTATGTTTTGGACACGCCGATTTCCTCGAAGGCACCGATGCCTAGTATGTCTCAAGACCCGGATCGACAAGCACCACCCCCGTCAAGTACTACTACAAACCCGGAGAATTCAGATGCATCAAGTCCCCGAGGAGACCCGTTTTTCGTCAAGTTCGACAACCGTAGCTCCGAAGTCCTTGGATGCTCGAACGAGTACCGAATGAAACGCCAAGTACCACTATCGCCGAGTACGAATACTTCCATGATGATACGAGAACAACTACTGTCGACCCTCAAAGCCTTCATGGATGTCAAGTCCCTCGTCGTGATCCCGAACATCTATGGAAAATTGTGCAACTAAGAACATGAAGGACTACCGCCGCCAAGATCACGAGTACCTCTACCGTCATCATGTACCCCTACTTCCACTACCGAACGTCTCGAGAACGTCTACTTCCCCTACAACGCATCGAACTTGAACCCCGCCGTTAACGCACGCTTCGAAGGTATAACCATCGAGACGACGCCCGTGTATGAACGCATGTGTGTTGTGTGAAATGCTCGTGTTTGCACCGTGCCCGACATGTTTTCTTGCATGTTCCCCGTTGCCATACTGTCGTCTTGTGGGACACTCGTTTGCCTGGATCACCCCACCATCCTTGCATGACATGCTCCCATCACCCTCTCTTTTGCACCGTCATTTCAATCGAGTTACCGGAACCGGAACATTGTCGTGGCACCGTTTTCGTTATCGTTGCCGTGGCACCCCTCTTTCTTTCCACCACGGTGACAAATGATTCATAATGCTCTTGTCACCTTTTAATAAATAATTGCATAAACTTGAACATGTCATCCGCATCATGATAATAACATTTAAAATGTTTAAATTGTTGTTTGCATTAAAATTGCTAATTGCACATGAGGATTTACCAGAATTGTTGTTTGATGTTTCCGGCCTCATTTAAAATGCCTAACTGTGTATTTTACTCATGTTTCACCTCTTGCCATGTTAACCAACCTTTAATATTGTTGAGTACCTAACCGGGAGAGAACTAAATAATTGATGTGGTGTTCCGTCAATATGCAACCCGTTGCATATTGAGCTCCACTTAATTTGTAGTTTTGTTTGTTGCACTTTGCCATGCCATGCTTCATTAAACCGGACATGCATCATACTTGGTTGTGCATCATGCCATGATTATGTGGTGGTTGTTTACTATGTTGTTTGCTTCTTTCCGGTGTTGCTTCTTCGGGCTAGTTTCATTAACATTGCGTTTGTGAGAATTCGTTCGACTTCCTCCGTTTGTCTTCTTCTTGGACCCGTTCTTCTTCCTTGCGGGATCTCAAGCAAGATGACCATACCCTCGAAATCACTTCTATCTTTGCTTGCTAGTTGCTCGCTCTATTGCTATGCCTATGCTGCGATACCTACCACTTGCTATATCATGCCTCCCATATTGCCATGTGAAGCCTCTAACCCACCTTTCCTAGCAAACCATTGTTTGGCTATGTTACCGCTTTGTTCAGCCCCTCTTATAGCGTTGCTAGTTGCAGGTGAAGATTGGAGTTTGGTTCCATGTTGGAACATGGATATTTGTTGGGATATCACAATATCTCTTATTTAATTAATGCATCTATATACTTGGTAAAGGGTGGAAGGCTCGGCCTTATGCCTGGTGTTTTGTTCCACTCTTGCCGCCCTAGTTTCCGTCATACCGGTGTTATGTTCCTTGATTTTGCGTTCCTCACGTGGTTGGGTTATAATGGGAACCCCTTGACAGTTCGCCGTGAATAAAACTCCTCCAGCATGGCCCGACCTTGGTTTTACCATTTGCCACCTAAGCCTTTTCCCTTGGGTTCTGCAGACTCAAGGGTCATCTTTATTTAAACCCCCGGGCCAGTGCTCCTCTGAGTGTTGGTCCAAACTAGAGCACCGTGCAGGGCCATCCCTTGGCAACATGGGTTACGTCGGCTCCTGTACGCTTAGCTTATCCGGTGTGCCCTGAGAACGAGATATGTGCAGCTCCTATCAGGATTTGTCGGCATAGCGGGTGGTCTTGCTGGTCTTGTTTTACCATTGTTGAAATGTCTTGTAACCGGGATTCCGAGTCTGACCGGGTCTTCCTGTGAGAAGGAATATCCTTCGTTGACCGTGAGAGCTTGTGATGGGCTAAGTTGGGACACCCCCGCAGGGTTTTGAACTTTCGGAAGCCGTGCCCACGGTTATGGGCAGATGGGAGTTTGTTAATATCCGGTTGTAGAAAACTTGACACTTAACTTAACTAAAATGCATCAACCGCGTGTGTAGCCGTGATGGTCTCTTTCTGGCGGAGTCCGGGAAGTGAACACGGTCTCGTGTTATGCTTGAACATAAGTAGTTTCAGGATCACTTCTAGTTCACGACCGTGCTTTGCTTCTCTTCTCGCTCTCATTTGCGTAAGTTAGCCACCATATATGCTAGTGCTTGCTGCAGCTCCACCTCACTCCCCTTTTCCTACCCATAAGCTTAAATAGTCTTGATCGCGAGGGTGTGAGATTGCTGAGTCCCCGTGACTCACAGATTACTTCCAAAACCAGTTGCAGGTGCCGACGATGCCCGTGCAGATGACACAACTGAGCTCAAGTGGGAGCTCGATGAAGATCGTGTTCGTTGTGTTGTTTCGTTTCCAGTTGATCAGTAGTGGAGCCCAGTCGGGGCGATCGGGGATCTATTTGCATTAGGGGTTGTCTTCCTTTATTTTGGTTCTGTAGTCAGACCTTGGTTGTATTCTGGATGATGTAATGCTATTCCTATGTATTGTGTGAAGTGGCGGTTGTAAGACAACTCTGTACCTCTTTCTTATTTAGTACATGGGATGTGTAAAGATTACCCCTCTTGCGACACGCCTACAATTCGGTTATGCCTCTAAGTCGTGCTCCGACACGTGGGAGATATAGCCGCATCATGGGTGTTACAGCATGGCACGGCCATGCCGGTGGATGGCCGCCACGATCCCCTCGCCTCCTCCTGTAGTGAGATTGGGGATGGCCCAAGTTGGGCTGGCTGGTTCCTGTAGCTAGTAGGACGTGAGTCCAAAGAGTAATTTAGTTTTTATATATTTCCACATTCTATTTTAGCCACTATTTTGTATTTAGCCTAGATACTAAACGACTTTAGTTAAAGTTGAAACTTCCCACAACATTACCTGCTGATATTTTGGTGTTGTCTAAAAAGTTTGAGGTTATTTGGAAAATGTTTGAAAATAGGTTTATATTTAAATGGGCATAATAAGTGTTGCTTGTCCACATTAATTATTCCTAGGGGCAATTTGAAAATCCATTTTAATGTTGGTTCCTACATGTTAAATACTTAGTGAATATTTGTAAACCCTCAAACATTTTTATTTGACAGTTTGAAGAAATACGAATTTGACTTGTTATTGAAAATTTTGAATTGTTTTTGAACCATTCGAGATTAATAACAGTAATCGCAGTGACGTGGCATCATTAGCAGAGATTCACTGTAGCTTAATTATCCAGGCGTCACAATTCTCCCCCACTACAAGAAATCTCATCCCGAGATTTAAGAGGCTGAGTAAAGGGGCAGGTTCTGGACACGAAATTATAGCGAGTGTTCTTGGTCTTGGTTGCTCTTCTCGAAGAGGTTGATCCAATACGTCGATGTCTTCATTTCTCTGCTTCTGGTTATCATGATGAAGTCGTCATCCTTTATTTGGGGATCCCATCATACTTCCAAAAGAATAAGGGGGGTGGTATTCCGAAAGAAGACCTCTGCAAGGTTGACTACCTGGCAGCTAACATCAGGGAAGGTGACAGAAAGTAACTCTCGAATTGAAACATAAGAAAATTTCTAGAGCAAAGTAGGAAGGTACCATGAGAAGTTTCGAGCGGTCAGGCAATCGTTCGATGCCTAATTGGAAGGTGAAAGGGGTTTCAGAGCAATGAGACAAATATTGCATTTGATACTAGAGTAGACCATCTCTAGGAAGGTGGCCCATAAATTACATACGAAGTCAAGCGCAAGGAATAACTTTGGCAAAAGGGGTGTACAAGAGAGTCAAGTTTCGATCATGTGGAATTGTGGGTTATGGGCCCACCATGTGGATTAAAAGAAGGAAAGGCATTGACATCTTCCACGGTCATGATAGCAAGGCATGTCAGAGAATAACCGATTAGTTATGTTGGCTGCATCATTGGTACAAGGGCGAGGGACGAAGAGAACCATTTTCCTGCTCGTTGAAACAAGGCGGACCAATAGGCAAAGTTCTCGTCCATCGGTGGTTACCAAAATGTTATCAACAATAGTAACACAGTCTCACTGACAAGGTTGTACACCAGGGTGTTTACATAAGCAACAAACCATTACTACTTAGATCGTATAAACCATGAGAAAGGTTAAAACAAGACAATGGAAAGGAAAATGTGAATATCAGATTAAACAGAACAATGATGAAAAAATGTGTTTAAACACATATTTCAGGGGTATATCCTTCCCAAGGATAAACAAAGCATGATATCCATGACATAATATAATGTAGAAAACTCTTTAGGTAAGTGGAGAGAAATTTCATGACATTACCCATACATCGGTGTTTGGATAATTGAGCAGGAACCATTTAGCATTGGGCTTCAAATGTTCTTGTTGAAAATTGGAGTACCACAAACATGCTTCGAGATAGCATTGACATAGTCAACAGGTAAAAAATTAGGCTATGGATACACAAAGGATTCATCAGGAACAACTTGTAGAATAAGTATTACAATTTCCTCATGGAAGAATGGACAACCTTGCTGAGAAGGAAACTATAACAATATGTATTATGGCCAGGTGTGCTAGGAATGACATCACCTTATCGGTTCAAATATTAATGTTATAACTCTTGGAAATATGTTACAACCATCATTTCTGACCGAGATTCAGATCTGATTGTTGTCAAGATACCTTAGACTCAGGATGCCTCAGAAGAAAAGGTGCAACACAAATTGACGAGATGTCATTGTAAGATTCTCGAGAAATGAACTATGGAAGCGAGTTTTGAAACAAGAGTTCATCATTTAACCAAGGAGAGGATGAGGAGGTGGCTGATGGAATCAGCGACAATTCATCGAGGTTTGCAAAAATATGGATTTCCACAATTATGTGAACAAGGGAATAATATTGGACATATCGAAGTAGATAATGAAGTATGTTTGAGGAAAGCATCCACAATTAAACATTGGTTGGAAGGTGCACCTGAAATATGGGCTTATGTAGCATGATCAATGTTAGTATTGTGATTTCATAACCAATACACCAAGAATGAAATCATCGTTCATTAACTTACAAGCAATAGGGTTGCTAGAAGTTTTGAATTGTACACATCATAGTCCATTTGTCGGTATTCCGGTTAAAAACAACACGGGGACCAAGAAATGAATGTATATGGCGAGATGTATCACTTGTATCAAGAATTCTTAAGAGGTGGTGAAATTCTCACAACATTCTGGGTGTATAAGATGGTAATATTCCAAGGTAGGACATAAGATAAGATGGATAGCCAGGAACTCAAGGTACAACCACAACATGAACATGTTTGTGTTGGAAACAAGGCAAGGAACTAGTCGATGACAACATAAATTACCAAGGGGCAAGGATGGTAATCCCCATCAGGAATTCGATTGATATCTTGGAAGAGCTCAGAATGTTGATGCTGATCATGACACATTTGTCAAGAGATTACCTGAAGATGTAATCGATTGGTGATGACATCAAGTCAAAGGAATAATGAGGCGAAAAGTTATTGGAACCATGGGTACGACACAAACTCGAAATCAAGCTTGCTGTTCAAGGTGAAATGATATGACAAGGAAAATCGACATAAGCATAGCTCATCGTCGAAAGTGGTGCTCCGGGAATAACGACCCGGTAGCACAGTTAAAATCATCACATAATGATATAGCCAAACAGGCTAGGAAAGACGTGATCGGGTACAAACTCGTAAGTAAAGAAGATTTCTAAGAGTTGTTGAACCATAGTGCATACTCGATTCAGTTATTGGTGTCTTTGATTGTTTAATAACTCAGAGTCCGTGAACAATTGGAATTAGTGAGAATGTA
The DNA here is from genome assembly GCF_002162155.2 of Triticum dicoccoides. Classification (NCBI taxonomy): domain Eukaryota; kingdom Viridiplantae; phylum Streptophyta; class Magnoliopsida; order Poales; family Poaceae; genus Triticum; species Triticum dicoccoides. Next base: position 236,601,329 of record NC_041386.1, on the reverse strand, counting down.
GCACTTGATGAAGAACCCATAAGAAGTTATGCAGTTCCATGATATTCTCGAGATACCAGAGTGTAATACTTGGCGCTAGAGCAGAGTAGAGGGTGGACACATGAAATGATCTGTAGAAGACAAGTACTTCATCTTGTCCAAGAAATGGAATCAAAGGAGAACATTCATGGTTGGAACCACGGTTGCAAAAGACCAAGCATAGATACCAGATGAACTTATATCAGGGAAATAGTTATTATTACAAGAAGCTTCCATGATAGGATCTACATTGTTTCCATGGGCATGAGCACAAAGTCCAAGGTCGACTCCCACTTCTCCAGTGCATAACCTTTCATTCACTTCTCGCGTTTGATGAAGTTGCAGCATTGAAATTTTATCTAGAAAAATACTAGAAGAGTATGACTCGTGAAAAATTTCGAGTTCACACAATTAAGGAAGGCATATGTTCAACCCATCAGGGCATCATGGAAACATATACCACAAGCTTCAATAGTAAATCTCACCAGCTCGAAAGCAGAGCATGGTTGGCCAAATCAAGGGATAGGATTTACCAATGGCATTATGTATCAGGGAAAGAACTTCCAAAGTGATTGAATATGAAGGACGTTGTTGGATAAAATATAACAAAGGATTCGATGGCCCACAAGGGATCTGATGTGAGCATCGGTACCCAACCAGAGGGAGAAAGAATGCAAGGAGAGCAGATTATAGAAACAACCGACTAATCCAAAGCTCAAATGTAAAGGAATTATCATTTCCAAATCAAGGGATTAGAAGTAGAGGCTCTGATCAAGATATAAGTAAGTTGAATAGACATAGAGGTGCATTCAACGACAACTTGATTGGTCGAGGGCCAGCTCATGTTCAAAATGACGCCTGAGCCGGAAGGATGATTTCTAGGCTGGTTGAGGATTGCGAGCATTCACAACATATTGAACCAACAGACTCAAAATGATAATGACAATGAATGCCAATAAGATTACCAGACTTATGGGATTAATCATAATGCAGGCAAGCAAGAAGTTCAAGAGCAATAGGTTCCTCAGGATTTTCGGGAAATTGAATAACATTTCGAAGACTTTTGTGGCCACATGAACAACTGGGGAGAAATGAATCCTTGGTAAGTGTGAGGATTAATTTATAGGTGTATTCAGGTGACAAGGAACTACAACGCAGTAAGCACAAAGTTTTCTCGGAGCAATAGAGAGAAGCACGGGGTATATTGTAATAACAAGATCAACTGGGAATAAAAGTAAGAACGACGGGTGTATGTATTTATCCATAGGGATATTTTGGTGGTACGGAATTGTAAAAGCAACGGGCACAAAGTCTTGAGAGAACATCTAAGAGTATCTTCGAAATCTTCGGGTGAAGAAGGTGATCATCTGTAATAAGGGGCTCTCCGGGTGGATGTGATCACGAGATCCTAATGTTAGAGTTAGCAAAATCTTTAACCCAAGAAGAAGAGAGATCAAAGTCCTAGAGTATAGACGAGGAATAAAAGATCCTAATACCACCCAATGGCGACGTGGGCCCATGGGCCGCACAACCAAGTTAGTAAAACAATTTTCATCGACTGGACTCAACTTCGGCCAAGGAGTGTGGAAGGGGGATTCCTGCAGGCAGTCGGCTCTGATACCAACTTGTGACGCCCCTGATTTGACCATACACTAATCATACATGCAAACGTGTACGATCAAGATCAGGGACTCACAGGAAGATATCACAACACAACTCTACAAATAAAATAAGTCATACAAGCATCATATTAAAAGCCAGGGGCCTTGAGGGCTCGAATACAAGAGCTCGATCATAGACGAGTCAGTGGAAGCAACAATATCTGAGTATAGACATAAGTTAAACAAGTTTGCCTTAAGAAGGCTAGCACAAACTAGGATACATATCGAAAGAGGCGCAGGCCTCCTGCCTGGGATCCTCCTACACTACTCCTGGTCATCGTCACCGGCATACACGTAGTAGTAGGCACCTCCAGTGTAGTAGGAGTCATCGTCGATGGTGGCATCTGGCTCATGGACTCCATCGTTTGGTCGCAACAATCGGGTATAGAAAGGGGGAAAAGGGGAGCAAAACAACCGTGAGTACTCACCCAAAGTACTCGCAAGCAAGGAGCTACACTACATATGCTTTGGTATCAAATGAAAGGGGTAGTATATGTGGACTGAACTGCAGAATGCCAGAATAAGAGGGGGATAGCTAGTCCTGTCGAAGACTACGCTTCTAGCAGCCTCCATCTTGTAGACTGTAGAAGAGAGTAGATGGTAAGTTCACCAAGTATCATCGCATAGCATAATCCTACCCGGCGATCCTCTCCTCGTCGCCCTATTAGAGAGCGATCACCGGGTTGTATCTGGCACTTGAAAGGGTGTGTTTTATTAAGTATCTGGTTCTAGTTGTCATAAGGTCAATGTACAACTCCGGGTCATCCTTTTACCGAGGGACACGGCTATTTGAATAGATAAACTTCCCCGCAGGGGTGCACCACATTTCCCAACACGCTCGACCCCCTTTGGCCGGACACACTTTCCTGGGTCATGCCCGGCCTCGGAAGATCAACACGTCGCAGCCCTACCTAGGCACAACAGAGAGGTCAGCACGCTGGTCTAAATCCTATGGCGCAGGGGTTTGGGCCCATCGCCCATTGCACACCTGCACGTTGCGAACGCGGCCGGCGAGCAGACCTAGCCTCCCTTATACAAGAGCAGGCGTTCCAGTCCAACCCGGCGCGCGCCGCCCAGTCGCTAACATCAAGAAGGCTTCGGCTGATACCACGATGTCGAGTGCCCATAACTATTCCCTCGTAGTTGGTTAGTGCGTATAGGCCAATGACCAGACTCAGATCAAATACCAAGATCTCGTTAAGCGTGTTATTTTGAAGTAATCACGGACGCCAACCAGGGCTAGGCCCACCTCTCACCTAGGTGGTCTCAACCTGCCCTGTCGCTCCGCGACAAAGTAACAGTCGAGGGCCGTCGGGAACCCAGGCCCACCTCTACCGGGATGGAACCACCTGCCCCTTCAGCCCCCACATTGGAATCAGTTGCAGGTACTCTACGAGCCGACCCGACTTTAGTCACCACATGTATCACATATTATGTATATAAGTATATACCTGTGATCACCTCCCAAGTGATCACGGCCCGATAGTATAGCATAGCAGACGGACAAGAATGTAGGGCCACTGATGGAATACTAGCATCCTATACTAAGCATTTAGGATTGCAGGTAAAGGTAACAATAGTAGTAGCAAAGACAGGCTATGCATCAGGATAGGATTAACGGAAAGCAGTAACATGCTACACTACTCTAATGCAAGCAGTAGAGAGAAGAATAGGCGATATCTGGTGATCAGGGGGGGGGGGGCTTGCCTGGTTGCTCTGGCAAGAAGGAAGGCTCGTCAACACTGTAGTCGAACTAGGGGTCGCCGTTAGTCTCGGGATCTACCGAAAAGAAGTAACGGAGGGGGAACACAACAAATAATAGAGCAATCAAAGCGTCACAAAGCATAACATGGAAATACGCGGTGCTAGGGGTGATCTAACGCAGGGATAGGTGATATCGGCAAAGGGGGGAAAACATCCGAGAAAGTATTCCCGGTGTTTTGCGTTTTCGGACAGATGGACCAGAGGGGGATGGTTGCAAGTTCTCTATGATAGGGACATACAGTGGACGAATGGACTGCGTATTCGGATTCGTCTCGTCGTTCTGAGCAACTTTCATATATAAATTATTTTCATCTGACTTACAGTTTATTTTCTATTAATTTTTGAAGTTTAAACAATATTCTAGATTTTCTGAATTTATTTATATTACGAATTTAAACAGTAAAATACTTTTTATACTTAGCGGCAGCTAGCCATGGTGGCTCACATGTGGGACCAGAAGGCTGGGTTGACCTAGTCAACTAGTCCAGTCAGTAGTTGACCAGTGAACTATTGACTGGCCAGCAAGGTCAAACCGGACCCACATGTCATGGACTGGGTCAAACCAGTCAACAGTTTGACTGGACAAACTGGACAGGGGACCCACATGTAATTCATTATAACTAATCTAGAGGTTATTTTGTTGAACTAATTACAGCAGGGCCTGGCAGTCACTGTCTAACTAGATTAGCTAATTAGATTAGCCCCTAACCTAATCCAATTAAGCACTAATAGGGCCGGCCTCTTGGACAGAGTCCGTAGCAGCAGCGATGCATGAGGCAAAGCAAGCAACAAGGACTTCAGGTAGAGCAAGCAGCAGCAAGTAACGCAACAGCAAGCAAGGCAGTATCAAGCAAAGCATCGGCAACGTCATGTGACGCCCTCGATTCAATCATACACTAATCATACATGCAAATGTGTACGATCAAGATCAAGGACTCACGATAAGATATCACAACACAACTCTAGACACAAATTAAAATAATACAAGCTTTATATTACAAGCCAGGGGTCTCGAGGGCTCGAATACATAAGCTCGAATACACAAGAGTCAGCGGAAGCAACAATATCTGAGTACAGACATAAGTTAAACAAGTTTGCCTTAAGAAGGCTAGCACAAAAGCAACAACAATCGAAAAGGCAAGGCCTCCTGCCTGGGAGCCTCCTAACTACTCCAAGTCATCAGCGGCCGTCACGTAGTAGTAGGCACCCTCGGGGTAGCAGTAGTCTTTAGTGGTGTCGTCTGGCTCCTCGGATCCGTCATCTGGTCGCAACAATCGGGTATGGGGGAAAAGAGGTAGCAAAGCAGCCGTGAGTACTCATCCAAAGTACTCGCAAGACTTACATCAGATCTAAACTAAGTATGCATCTGTATCAAACGAATGGGTTGTATCTGTGGACTAAACTGCAGAATGCCAGAAAGAAGGGGAAAGGCTAGCCTATCCAAGACTAGCATCTTCAAGCATCTTGCAGCATATAGAAGAGTACAGACCAACACAATGTAGAGTAGTAGAGTTATCAACCTCGGCTAGAGATCCTTTCTCGACTCCCTCCGAGAAATCAATCCCAGAGCCATACTATCCATTCATCATAATCATGTCTCATAACCATTTCTCATCTCAAGTATCCAGTTCTAGTTGTATCGATCGGGATACAACTCCAAGTGTCCGTTACCGTAGGACAGGCTATCGATAGATGTTTTCTTCCCTGCAGGGGTGCACCAACTTACCCACCACGCTCGATTAACTCCGGCCAGACACTCTTTCCTGGGTCATGCCCGGCCTCGGCCAAACAATACGCTGCAACCCGACCTAGGCTTAATAGAGAGATCAGCACGCCAGACTAAACCTATGCCCCCAGGGGTCATGGGCCATCTCCCCGGGAACTCCTGCACATTGCGTGGGCGGCCGGTGAGCAGACCTAGCTACCTCCTTCAACAAGGCAGGAGCTTACGCAGTCCAACCCGGCATGCGCCGCTCAGTCGCTGACATCTATTAAGCTTCGGCTGATGTATACGACGCAGACCGCCCATACAATGCCCACGTGATGGTTAGTGCTAACAGGCCAGAGGCCCCTCGGATCAAATATCCAAATCGTAGTGGATTAGGAACGCGCCGTAACGAGCAGAGACTCACGATCGATGTGACCCCGTCGCCCCGTGTCGAGTACTTGCGGCAAGGGCTAAGAATGCCCGGCCACGCCTCATAAGTATCTCACGGGCACCTTCCAGGTCAACCCGACTCCACATCACTCGCTATTAAGCTCGCGCGGGTACCCCTCAGGGCCGACCCGTCTTTAGTAACATGGCTTAGTGTAAAGTCATAGTAACCATAGTAACTGTGTGTCTAACACCAAGGGGAAAACCTGAGGAATCACCCCCGGTGAATTCCACTCGATGTTATCATCAAGGTGAACGTAAGAGGATCCACCCTCGAGGTTCACGCTTGAGGGGTTGCACAACAGAGCCGTATCGGAAGTGGTTAAGGAGGAAATCACCCTCAATGACCACGGCCAGATAGCTACACTACAGAGGTCTCATCAAGAGTGATGTAAGAGGTTCCACCCTCGGCACTCGATGGTAACTCTACAGAGTTGTACAACTAGGGGGGTGATGTGCGGTGTCGGGGCCTGGACGTCGATCACGTTGATCGAGTCATCGAACATAAAGCGAGGCAACTGCGACAAGATGGGGTCACTGATGGATCACTAACCAACCTATACTAAGCAGTTTAGGATAAGCAGGTAAGGTATGAAAGCAGGTAACAAAAATAGGCTATGCATCAGAGTAGGATCATACATAAAGCAGTAGCAGTTCTAATGCAAGCATAAGAGGGAAAGAAATGGGCGATATCGGAATGCTCAAGGGGGGTTTGCTTGCCTGGTTGCTTAGACAAGAAGGAGGGGTCGTCGGTGACATAGTCGATCACAGCGGCATCATCGGTCTCGGGGTCTACCGGAGAGAAGAGGGGGAAGAAACAGTAAATATAGAGCAATCAATGCATCACAAGGCATAACATGACGACGAGCAGAGCTAGGGTTGCCCTAACGTAGTACTACACGTTGCAGACGGAGGGGATAAACATCCGAGGATGAATTCCCGATGTTTGGCGGATTCTGACAGATGAAAGAGAGGGGAATGGTTCCATGTTCAGCATGCTAGGGGCATGTGATTGAGGAAAGGATCGCGTATTTAGATTCGTTGGATTTTTCTGAGCAACTTTCATGTAGAAAACATTTTCATCCGAGCGACGGTTTAAAAGTTACGAATTTTCGAAGTTTAAACCAATTTCTGAATTATTTTAAAAGCAGAAAAGGTTTATTGCGTCAGTAGTGACGTCAGCACTGCGTCAGCTCCGCTGACCAGTCAAACTGACATGTGGGACCAACCTATCAGCCTCTCTGTCTAACAGAGGCTTAACTAAACAAACAGGGTTAGTTAGGGGGCGTGGGCCCCAGCAGTCACTGACTAGTTAGTACTAATTAACTAACTAATTTAACTAACATTTTAATTAATCGTTTGTTTTTTAAATGTTTTACTCGCGGGACCCACATGTCAGCGAGCCAGAGCTGCCACGTGGGCAGTTGACTTGGTCAACTGGGCACACGGGGCCCTGCGGTCAGCGGCCCAACGCGTGGGGCCCACGGCCACGCTGGCGCCACGTCGGACGCGTCACTAGAGCTGCTCCGGCGACCCAAAGCATGGCGGCGCACGGCGGAGCAGCCCAGAAAGGTGCTAGAGGGCACCATTTGCCGCGCGGTTGGCTGCGTTCGGACGAGTCCTCGCCCGTGAGTCGAACGGTGGTGTTGACTTCGCCGGAGTTGGCCGGGAACGGCGCCGGCGACGAGGGGTGGTGGAGGCGAGGTTCGGGCGGCGACGGAACCGGCGTTGCGGTGCGCGTTTTGGTGAACTAAGGAGCTGGGCGAGGTCTACACGGTGCATGGAGCTTGTTGGACATGTTGGCGGGACCAAAGGTCACCGGGTCCGCGCCAGCGACGAGCTAGGCGGCAACGGGTTCAGCCACGCAAACGACGGTGGCTACGGGGCGAGAGAGAGCTAGCGGAGAGGGGGAGGAGGTGCGAAGCTCATCGGGAGGGCACAGGAAGGCCCGACGAGAGGCTTAGGAGCTGCAGGGTTCGCTGGTGACGACGAAGGTGGCCGGCGACAGACGCGGAAGGGGGGCGGCGGCGCTCGGTAGCTGTAGAGGTCCCCGGCTCCACCTGAAGGCTCCAGTCGAACGGGAGGACGAGGTGGCTCTCCTGGACAACGCGAGCGGCCAGAGCGGTGCCGGTCGCCGCGATGGCGACGGAGGACGGCAGCGATTCCGCTCGGCCGGAGAAGAGGACGATGATGATGCGGCAGCTACGGGGTTCCCCGACTCCAACCGAACACAACAGGGGAAGGGGAGGATGCTGGCGGAGCTTGCCGTTGCAGTCAGTAATCACGGGACCGCTGGTAGCCGGGGAAATGATGGAGCCGCAGCGGCGATGGCGTTCGGTGAGGGGGAGAGAAGGGGATCTGGGGGAGAGGGAGAGGCATGGGATGGATAGGCAGTAGGTGAGGGGGAGGACTCGAGGCGTCCAGGGGCGTGCAGGACTTATCCTCTCGCGGGGTTCATCGCCGGCGAGGTAGTTCGGCAGCGACCAGCCTCCTGTAGCGATGCGCACTGGGGGAACAGTGGGGGAGACGACCGGGGCGGCGAGCTGGGCCTGGCCGGCTGGGCCTGTCTCTGTGGCCTTTGGCCCAGGGGCAGGAGGGTTCCCTTTTCCTTCTTCCTTCCCCCTTTTGCACTTCTATTTCTTTTTAGCCAATAAAAAGTGAGAAAAAATTATGCCATTGGCCAAAATAATCTCAAAGAAGTATATTGCACTGCCACAAAATATTTGTGAGACTTTAGAAAAAGAATGCCAATTTTATAAATTAAAAAGGCATTTAATTTATTTCTTAGGTCACTATTTTAAGTAGTTTAGGCCACTTAAACCCTTTGCAAAAATGTTGGTTCACCACCAATATTAGTTGTGGAATATTTGGCACATGATGAACATTTTTGTTTTCATGTCTGAGCATTTTGAATTTCACACAGAATTTGAATTTGAATTCAACTGGAATTTGAAAGAACATGAGACAATAATGATCAGGCACATGTTTAGCAAAAAGATTAACTTATCCCCAGGGGTTACTGTAGCATCATTACACCGAGGTGTTACAACTCTCCTCCTCTAAAAGAAATTCTCGTCCCGAGAATTAAGAGGTAGAAGGGAACATGTCGGGGTATTCGGCACGGAGGTTATCCTCGCGTTCCCAAGTGGCTTCATCCTTAGAATGATTTGACCATTGCACCTTGAGGAACTTCGTAACCTTATGGCGTGTTCGACATTCAGCTTCTTCAAGAATGCAGATCGGATGCTCCTTGCATGTGAGATCATCTTGAACTTCAATCAATTCCGGATCCACTTCACGTTCCGGATCCTTGAAGCATCAATGAAGTTGCGACACGTGGAAGACATCATGAACATGAGAGAACTGAGGTGGCAACTCCAATTGATAAGCCACCAGTCCACGACGAGCCAGAATGCGGAAAGGACCAATGTATCACAGAGCTAGCTTGCCCTTGACTCCGAAACGATGAGTGCCTCTCAAAGGAGTGACCCGCAGATAAGCTTGTTCACCAGGTTGATAAGTTGAACCCCAGTGTTTTCGGTCATAGTTGCTCTTCTGGCGGGACTGGGCCGCCTTGAGATTATCCCGGATAATGCGAACCTACTCTTCAGCTTGTTGAATAATGTCTGGACCAATGAGCGTCCGTTCCCTAGTTTCTGACCAATTCAGAGGGGTTCGACACTTGCGTCCATAAAGCACTTCAAAGGGTGCCATTTTCAAGCTGGCTTGATAGCTGTTGTTATAAGAGAACTCCACATTAGGGAGAGATTCTTCCCACTTCTTACCGAAAGAAATAACACAAGCTCGAAGCATGTTTTCAAGAATTTGATTGACTCGCTCGACTTGGCCTTGGCATTGGGGATGATAAGCAGTGCTCCATGTAATATGAGTTCCCATTGCCTCTTGGAAACTATCCCAGAACTTTGAAGTGAATATACTGCCACGGTCTGAACTGATCTCCTTCGGAATGCCGTGGAGTGACACAATTCTGGAGATATACATGTTTGCTAATTGACTAGCAGTGATAGTCTCCTTGACTGGCAGAAAGTGAGCAACCTTCGAGAATTGGTCGATGACGACAAATATTGCATCGTCACCTTTCTGAGACTTGGGAAGGCTAGTGACGAAGTCCATTTGGATCTTATCCCACTTCCATTCAGGAATCAGAAGCGGTTGTAGAAGTCCAGCCGGTTTTTGATGTTCTGCTTTGACGCGATGACAAACGTCACATTCTTCAATATATCGAGCAATGTCTTGCTTCATATTGGACCACCAATACTTCCGACGAATGTCTAAGTACATCTTGGTACTTCCCGGATGAATAGAGAGAGGGGTGTCATGCGCTTCTTTCATCACCTTCTCTGTCATAAGCTCAAATCGGGGTACGACAATGCGATCTATGAAGTATAAGGTCCCATCTTCAGCAAGCGAGAAATCTCGGGATTTCTCTAAGGCAAGATCCTTTTTCATCAAATCCACGTGAGCATCTTTGGCTTGAGCAGACTTAATTGCTTTCAGCAGAGTTGGTTCCAGGACAAGGTTATTCAGAGAACCTTGTGGAACTAGTTGAAGGTTCAGCTTGCATAGCTCTTCATAAAGGCGGGGTTGAGCTTTGAAGACCATGTGATTGTTGCAATAAGACTTAGGGCTCAGGGCATCGGCCATTACATTAGCCTTACCAGGGGTATAGGATATACCGCAGTTGTAGTCAGCAATAGCTTCCATCCATCGCTGCTGATGGAGGTTTAGATCTGGCTGAGTAAACAAGTACTTCAGACTCTGATGATCAGTGAAGATCTCGCAAACCGAGAAGGTACTGTCGCCATAGCTTCAGTGCATAGATAACCGCAGCAAGCTCAAGGTCATGAACTGGGTAGTTCTCTTCATGAGAACGCACTTGACGAGAGGCATAAGCAATCACTCTGCGCTCTTGCATTAGGACACAGCCTAATCCTTGACGTGAAGCGTCGCAATAGATGACAAAGTACTTGCGAGAATCAGGGGGAGCAAGAACTAGGGCAGATGTCAGCTTGTCTTTGAGTGCCTGGAAACTTTCCTGACATTTGTCTGTCCAATCGAACTTAACGCCTTTGTGAAGCAGATTGGTCAGTGGCTTGGCAATCTTGGAGAAGTTCTCGACAAAGCGACGACAATAGCTGGCAAGACCGAGAAAGCTTATGACTTGCTTGACAGTCTTCGGAGGGGTCCAGTCAAGAATAGCCTGAACGCGCTCTCGGTTGATGGCAATACCATCCTTGGAGATGACATGACCAAGGTAGGTGACTTCAGGAAGCCAGAATTCGCACTTCGAATACTTGGCATAAAGTTGATGTTCTCGAAGCTTCTCTAGAACAAGTCGAAGATGTTCAACATGTTCTTCTTTGTTCTTTGAATATACCAGAATATCATCCAGATAGACTATGATGAACTTGTCGAGGTAATCCATGAATATGTAGTTCATCAGACGAGAGAAAGTGGCTAGAGCATTGGTCAAGCCAAAAGACATGACGGTGTACTCGTAAGAACCATAATGAGTGACGAATGCGGTCTTTGGAATATCCTCTTCACGAACACGGATCTGGTGGTAACCCAACCTCAAGTCGAGTTTAGAGAATATTGATGGACCAGCCAGTTGATCATACAGATCATTGATCCGAGGAAGCAGATATTTGTTCTGAATTGTAGCTTGGTTGATAGGACGATAGTCTTGGACCAAACGGTTCGTTCCATCCTTCTTCTTTACAAAGAGAGAAGGTGCTCCTCAAGCAGAGGAATTGGGACGAATGAAACCACTGCGAAGAGATTTGTCGATTTCCTCCTTAAGTTCAAGGAGTTCGTGATGCGGCATCTTGTAGGGTCGTTTGGCAATAGGAATGGTGCCTGGTTTCAAGTCGATGACGAACTCGACAGCCCGGGCAGGAGGTATTCCTGGAAGTTCTTCTGGAAACACATCTAGGAAGTCGCGAACAACTGGAATCTTTTCAATTCCCTCAAGAGGTGCCGCGTTCAACGCATTCAAAGCATAAAGTCGTGCTTCAGCATTTTGAACAATCTAAGCATGGTAGCTTACTATCTCATCGGAAGGATGTAGGAGATGAACGACTTTGGTGGCACAAACGATAGAGGCAGTATGTGCTTTCAACAATTCCATTCCCAGAATGAGGTCAATGTTGGAAGACTGCAGAATAATGGGAGAAACATGAAATTCCAACCCTTCAATTTCAACGGGGACGTTGCGACCAATCATGGTAGTTCGACACTGACCCGCAGGGGTGCGTACCACTATCGGAGTGTTCATGGGCTCGCATCGAATGTCGTGTGCATATGAAAAAATTTCTGACATGAATGAATGCGATGCTCCCGAGTAAAATAAAACAGATGCTGGTACTGAATTAACAAGGAGAGTACCCATCACAGTAGCAGGCTGGTCTTGAGATTCATTCAGATCAACATGATTAGCCTGACCACGACCATAAGGTCTGGCATTATTGTTGTGGGGCTGGTTGTTACGGCCAGTTGAAGGCAAAGCCAGCTGGTTCTGATTCTGAGGGCAGTTCCTGGAACGATGGCCCGGAAGGCCACACTTGAAGCACATACCATCATTGGGATTGTGAGCAGAAGCTTGGGGTGGTACAGCCCGAAGGGGCTGCCTCTGCGGTGGAGGAGGCAGACGAGGTGCGGCATATGTATGTCTTGGTGCAGGTGCAGCTGGACGATACATGTTGTGGGGAATCCATATCCGACGCTTCTGCGCTGACGGGCCCGAAGATGAGCCAGCGTCATGGCTGCGCCTAAGGGATCCCTGGTGTTCCTAAAGACCTGTCTCAACCTGAATAGCCTTGTTCACCAAGGTGGCGAAGTCGGCAAAGTCATGAGCGAGCAGCGCTAGCTTAATATCAGGGTGAAGTCCATCATGGAACTTTTCTTGCTTACGAGCATCAGTTGCAATGTCTTCTTCAGCATAACGAGACAAGTCCAGAAATTCCCGCCGATAAGCATCTACAGTATTGTTGCCTTGGGTGAGGTTGCGGAAATCTTGCTTCTTCCTGTCCATGATTCCTTGAGGAATGAAGCGGGCACGGAAAGCAGCTTGGAAATCTGGCCAAGTGATGACCGTTCCAGTAGGCAGGGTACGCATGTGGCTGTCCCACCATTGAGTAGCGGGACCCTTCAGGAAGAAATATGCAAAGGTGACATAGCTAGCAGGGGCCACACTAGCAGACTCCATTTCATATGCGATGTCGCGGAGCCAGTCATCAGCATCAAGGGGTTGAGTTGAGCTGCGGTAAATAGTTGGGTTGAGGCGCAGGAAGTCCTGCAGAGTTACTGGGGTTGGCTGTTGATTCATGTTCAGACGAGGAAACTGAGCCATCATTCCTTCCATGAACTGGCGGTTCAGCTCAAATTGTTGCATCATTCCAGCAAAGAATTCAGGCGGTGTAGGATCGTTAGCACCACGGCCACGACCAGCGGGTCTAACCATCCTGCTAACAAGTAACAGGGGGTAGTTCAGCATTGAGCATTTGCAAAAACAAAGGATCCTTCATGATGAAACATGCATAATGAAAGATGTACGATGGATACCACTTCGTTGTCATCACGACAGTGTGTGTACTATCCAGAATACTATTCTAAGGAAAAAACTATGGCTTATCCAGCTTTGGGGTGAATGTGGTCACGGGATCCTAATGTTAGAGTTAGTAAAATCATTTTGACCCGAATAGAAGAGAGATTAGAGTCCCAGAGTATAGACGAGGAATAAGTGATCCTAATACCACCCATAAGGCGACATGGGCCCGTAAGTCACACAACCAATGTTAGTAACAGTTTTTCAGTGACTAGACTCGACTTCAGCCAAGGAGTTGGAAAGGGGGCTACCTACAGGCAGTCGACTCTGATACCAACTTGTGACACCCTCGATTCAATCGTACACTAATCATACACGCAGATGTGTACGATCAAGATCAAGGACTCATAGGAAGATATCACAACACAACTCCAGACACAAATTAAAATAATACAAGCTTTATATTACAAGCCAGGGGCCTCGAGGGCTCGAATACATAAGCTCGAATACACAAGAGTCGGCAGAAGCAACAATATCTGAGTACAAACATAAGTTAAACAAGTTTGCCTTAAGAAGGCTAGCACAAAAGCAACAATGATCGAAAAGGCAAGGCCTCCTGCCTGGGAGCCTCCTAACTACTCCAAGTCGTCAGCGGCCATCACATAGTAGTAGGAACCCTCGGGGTAGCAGTAGTCTTCAGTGGTGTCGTCTGGCTCCTAGGATCCGTCATCTGGTCGCAACAATCGGGTATGGGGGAAAAGAGGTAGCAAAGCAGCCGTGAGTACTCATCCAAAGTACTCGTAAGACTTACATCAGATCTAAACTAAGTATGCATCTATATCAAATGAATGGGTTGTATCTGTGGACTAAACTGCATAATGCCAGAAAAAGGGGAAAGGCTAGCCTATCGAAGACTAGCATCTTCAAGCATCTTGCAGCATATAGAAGAGTACAGACCAACACAATGTAGAGTAGTAGAGTTATCAACCTCAGCCAGAGATCCTTTCTTGACTCCCTGCGAGAAAGCAATCCCAGAGCCATACTATCCATTCATCATAATCATGTCTCATAACCATTTCTCATCTCAAGTATCCAGTTCTAGTTGTATCGATCGGGATACAACTCCAAGTGTCCGTTACCGTAGGACAGGCTATCGATAGATGTTTTCTTCCCTGCAGGGGTGCACCAACTTACCAACCACGCTTGATTAACTCCGGCCGGACACACTTTCCAGGGTCATGCCCGGCCTCGTCCAAACAGTACGCCGCAACCCGACCTAGGCTTAATAGAGAGGTCAGCACGCTGGACTAAACCTATGCCCCCAGGGGTCATGGGCCATCTCCCCGGGAACTCCTGCACGTTGCGTGGGCAGCCGGCGAGCAGGCCTAGCTACCTCCTTCAACAAGGCAGGAGCTTACGCAGTCCAACCCGGCGTGCGCCGCTTAGTCACTGACGTCTATTAAGCTTTGACTGATGTATACGACGCAGAACGCCCATACAATGCCCACATGATGGTTAGTGCTAATAGGCCAGAGGCCCCTCGGATCAAATATCCAAATCGTAGTGGATTAGGAATGCGCGGTAAGGAGCAGAGACTCACGATCGATGTGACCCCGTCGCCCCGTGTCGAGTACTTGGGGCAAGGGCTAAGAATGCCCGGCCACGCCTCGTAAGTATCTCGCAGGCACCTTCCAGGCCAACCCGACTCCACATCACTTGCTATTAAGCTCGCAGGGTACCCCTCAGGGCCGACCCATCTTTAGTAACATGGCTCAGTGTAAAGTCATAGTAACCATAGTAACTGTGTGTCTAACACCAAGGGGAAAACCCGAGGAATCACCCCCGGTGAATTCCACTCGATGTTATCATCAAGGTGAACGTAAGAGGATCCACCCTCGAGGTTCACGCTTGAGGGGTTGCACGATAGAGCCGTATCGGAAGTGGTTAAGGAGGAAATCACCCTCGATGACCACAGCCGGATAGCTACACTACAGAGGTCTCATCAAGAGTGATGTAAGAGGTTCCACCCTCGGCACTCGATGGTAACTCTACAGAGTTGTACAACTAGGGGGGTGATGTGCGGTGTCGGGGCCTGGACGTCGATCACGTTGATCGAGTCATCGAACATAAAGCGAGGCAACTGGGACAAGGTGGGGTCACTGATGGATCACTAACCAACCTATACTAAGTAGTTTAGGATAAGCAGGTAAGGTATGAAAGCAGGTAACAAAAACAGGCTATGCATCAGAGTAGGATCATACATAAAGCAATAGCAGTTCTAATGCAAGCATAAGAGGGAAAGAAATGGGCGATATCGGAATGCTCAAGGGGGATTTGCCTGCCTAGTTGCTCAGACAAGAAGGAGGGGTCATCGATGACGTAGTCGATCACAGCGGCATCATCGGTCTCGGGGTCTACCGGAGAGAAGAGGGGGAAGAAACAGTAAATACAAAGCAATCAATGCATCACAAGGCATAACATGACGACGGGTAGAGCTAGGGTTGCCCTAACGTAGTACTACACGTTGCAGACGGAGGGGATAAACATCCGAGGATGAATTCCCGGCGTTAGGCGGATTCCGACAGATGAAAGAGAGGGGAATGGTTCCATGTTAAGCATGCTAGGGGCATGTGATTGATGAAAGGACCGCATATTTAGATTTGTTGGATTTTTCTGAGCAACTTTCATGTAGAAAACATTTTCATCCGAGCTACGATTTAAAAGTTACAGATTTTCAAAGTTTAAACCAATTTCTGAATTATTTTAAAAGCAGAAAAGGTTTATTGCGTCAGCAGTGACGTCAGCACTACGTCAGCTCTGCTGACCAGTCAAACTGACAGGTGGGACCAACCTTTCAGCCTCTCTGTCTAACAGAGGCTTAACTAAACTAACATGGTTAGTTAGGGGGCATGGGCCCCAGCAGTCAGTAACTAGTTAGTACTAATTAACTAACTATTTTAACTAACGTTTTAATTAATCGTTTTCTTTTTTAAACGTTTTACTCACGGGACCCACATGTCAGCGAGCCAGAGCTGCCACGTGGGCAGTTGACTTGGTCAACTGGGCCCGCGGGGCCCAGCGGTCAGCAGCCCAACGCGTGGGGCCCACGGCCTCGCTGGCGCCACGTCGGACGCGTCGCCCGAGCTGCTCCGGCGACCCAAAGCACGGCGCCGCGCGGCGGAGCAGCCCGGAAAGGCGCTAGAGGGCACCATTTTCCGCGCGGTTGGCTGCGTTCGGACGAGTCCTCGCCCGCGAGTCGAACAGTGGTGTTGGCTTCGCCGAAGTTGGCCGGGAACGGCGCCGGCGACAAGGGGTGGCGGAGGTGAGGTTCGGGCGGCGACGGAACCGGCATTGCAGTGCGTGTTTTGGCAAACTAAGGAGCTGGGCGAGGTCTACACGGCGCATGGAGCTTGTTGGACATGTTGGCGGGACCAAAAGGTCACCGGGTCCGCGTCGATGATGAGCTAGGCGGCAACGGGTTCGGCCACGCAAACGATGGTGGCTACGGGGCAAGAGAGAGCTAACGGAGAGGGGGAGGAGGTGCGAAGCTCACCGGGGGGGCACACGAAGGCCCGGCGAGAGGCTTAGGAGCTGCAGGGTTCGCCGGAAACGACGAAGGTGGCCGACGACAGACGCGGAAGGGGGGGCGGCGGCGCTCGGTAGCTGTAGAGGTCCCCGGCTCCACCTGAAGGCTCCAGTCGAACGGGAGGACGAGGTGGCTCTCCTGGACAACGCGAGCGACGAGAGCGGTGCCGGTCACCGCGGTGGCGACGGAGGACGGCGGCGATTCCGCTCGGCCGGAGAAGAGGACGATGACGAGCGGCAGCTACGGGGTTCCCCGACTCCAACCGAACGTAACAGGGGAAGGGGAGGACGCTGGCGGAGCTTGCCGTTGCAGTCAGCAATCTTGGGGCTGCTGGTATCCGGGGAAACGACGGAGCCGCGGCGGTGATGGTGTTCGGTGAGGGGTGGGAGAAGGGGATCTGGGGGAGAGGGAGAGGCAGGGTGATGGAGAGGCGGGAGTGGCGGTAGGTGAGGGGGAGGACTCGAGGCGTCCAGGGGCATGGAGGACTTATCCTCTCGTGGGGTTCATCGCTGGCGAGGTGGTTCGGCGGCGACCAGCCTCCTGTAGCGATGCGCACTGGGGGAACAGTGGGGGAGACGACCGGGGCGGCGAGCTGGGCCTGGCCGGCTGGGCCTGTCTCTGTGGCCTTTGGCCCAGGGGCAGGAGGGTTCACTTTTCCTTCTTCCTTCCCCCTTTTGCACTTCTATTTCTTTTTAGCCAATAAAAAGTGAGAAAAAATTATGCCATTGGCCAAAATAATCTCAAAGAAGTATATTGCACTGCCACAAAATATTTGTGAGACTTTAGAAAAAGAATGCCAATTTTATAAATTAAAAAGGAATTTAATTTATTGCTTAGGTCACTGTTTTAAGTAGTTTATGCCACTTAAACCCTTTGCAAAAATGTTGGTTCACCACCAATATTAGTTGTGGAATATTTGGCACATGATGAACATTTTTGTATTCATGTCTGAGCATTTTGAATTTCACGCAGAATTTGAATTTGAATTCAACTGGAATTTGAAAGAACATGAGACAATAATGATCAGGCACATGTTTAGCAAAAATATTAACTTAACCCCAGGGGTTACTGTAGCATCATTACATTGGGGTGTTACACGTCACAAGCAGAAACAGTGGCGATGGCAACGGGCAGCTGAGACGCGCACGAGAGGCAGCGGCGGAAGGGCGTGGGCCGCGGCCAGAAGCAGCGGCGACTATAGCTGGCGGGGACAACAACAGTCGGCGGCGGTGGCCGATGCATGCGTGCACGCATGGAACGGCAGCAGCGGAGGGCGGCCACGGCGACGGCGCGCGGGACGCGTGCGCGGCCCTAGTGAGCACGACGACCGCGGCCACCGGTGGGAGAATGGGCGGCGCGAGCGGAGGACTATGACGGGGCATGCGCGGTCGGGCGGAGCTGCAGCAAGGGGCGGATGGGCGCGGCGACAAGAACAACTAGCTATGGACACAGGATCGAGCTACTAGCATAAGGAAAACATCGAGGAGCTCACCGCGGAGCACAAGATGGCTCGATGAGCGACTTAGGAGCAGCAGAGGCAGTGGATTCGGTGAGGAACTCCGGTGACTGAAGTGGGAAGAAACCGTCGATCCTGAAGCTTGACGGCACCCCAGCTCGATCTGGTGGCCGTAGTCGAAGTAGATGAGGCAGATGCGTCTCCTGGCGAAGTTTCATCCGGCGGGGATGGCAGTGGCTACGACGACGACGGCGAAGCGATGACGGCTACGTTCGGATGCGAGTTCTAGATCGAACGAGGAAAGGGGAGATAGAATTAGGAGCTAGGGTTTTGGTCAAGGGGTGCCGCGGTTTTTTGTAGGGCACCAGGGTGTGCTGGATGGACGCCACACACGGCATGGCACGGCCATGCCGGTGGATGGCCGCCACGATCCCCCCGCCTCCTCCTGTAGCGAGATTGGGGATGGCCCAAGTTGGGCTGGGCTGGTTCCTGTAGCTAGTAGGCTGTGAGTCCAAAGAGTAATTTAGTTTTTATATATTTCCACATTCTATTTTAGCCACTATTTTGTATTTAGCCTAGATACTAAACGATTTTAGTTAAAGTTGAAACTTCCCACAACATTACCTGCTAATATTTTGGTGTTGTCTAAAAAGTTTGAGGTTATTTGGAAAATGTTTGAAAATAGGTTTATATTTAAATGGGCATAATAAGTGTTGCTTGTCCACATTAATTATTCCTAGGGGCAATTTAAAAATCCATTTTAATGTTGGTTCCTACATGTTAAATACTTAGTGGAATATTTGTAAACCCTCGAACATTTTTATTTGACAGTTTGAAGAAATAAGAATTTGACTTGTTATTTAAAATTTTGAATTGTTTTTGAACCATTGCGAGAATAATAACAATAATTGTAGTGACGTGGCATCATTAGCAGAGATTCACTGTAGCTTAATTATCTGGGCGTCACAGCTTCAATATTATGAATATGTGTACCACTAGAATTGAGATTCAACAAAAATAGACCACTCATCAAGGGTGCATGACCATAAAAGATATTAATCATTTAAATAGAATAACCATTATTCTCTAATTTAAATGAATAATCTCGCTTCAAATAAGATCCAGATATAATGTTCATGCTCAACGCTGGCACCAAATAACAATAATTTAGGTATAAAACTAATCCCAACGGTAGATGTAGAGGTAGCATGCCGACGACGATCACATCGACTTTGGAACCATTTCCCACGCGCATCATCACCTCATCGTTAACAAATCTTCATTTAATCCGTAGCCCCTATTTCGAGTTGCAAATATGAGCAACAGAACCAGTATCAAATACCCAGGCGCTACTATGAGCATTAGTAAGGTACATGATACGTCTCCGTCGTATCTACTTTTCCAAACACTTTTGCCCTTGTTTTGGACTCTAACTTGCATGATTTGAATGGAACTAACCCGGACTGACGCTGTTTTCAGCAGAATTGCCATGGTGTTATTTATGTGCAGAAACAAAAGTTCTCAGAATGACCTGAAACTTCACGGAGATTATTTTTGGAAATAATAAAAAATACTGGCAAAAGATCAAGACCAGGGGGCCCACACCCTAGCCACGAGGGTGGGGGACGCGCCTGCCCCCTGGGTGCGCCCCCTACCTCATGGGCCCCCTGGAGATCCTCCGACCTCAACTCCAACTCTATATATTCGTGTTCGGAGAGAAAAAAATCAAGAAAGATTCATCGCATTTTACGATACGGAGCCGCCGCCAAGCCCTAAACTCTCCCGGGAGGGCTGATCTGGAGTCCGTTCGGGGCTCCGGGGAGGGGAATCCATCGCCATCGTCATCATCAACCATCCTTCATCACCAATTTAATGATGCTCACCGCCGTGCTTGAGTAATTCCATCGTAGGCTTGCTGGACGGTGATGGGTTGGATGAGATTCATCATGTAATCGAGTTAGTTTTGTCAGGGTTTGATCCCTAGTATCAACTATGTTCTAAGATTGATGTTGCTATGACTTTGCTATGCTTAGTGCTTGTCACTAGGGCCGGAGTGCCATGATTTCAGATCTGAACCTATTATGTTTTCATGAATATATGAGAGTTCTTGATCCTATCTTGCAAGTCTATAGTCACCTACTATGTGTTATGATCCGGCAACCCCGAAGTGATAATAATTGGGACCACTTCCGGTGATGACCGTAGTTTGAGGAGTTCATGTATTCACTATGTGTTAATGCTTTGGTCCGGTACTCTATTAAAAGGAGGCCTTAATATCCCTTAGTTTCCGCTAGGACCCCGCTGCCACGGGAGGGTAGGACAAAAGATGTCATGCAAGTTCTTTTCCATAAGCACGTATGACTATGTTCGGAATACATGCCTACATTACATTGATGAATTGGAGCTAGTTCTGTGTCACCCTAGGTTATGAGTGTTACATGACGAACCACATCCAGCATAATTCTCTATCACCGAGCCATTGCCTACGAGCTTTCCATATATTGTTCTTCGCTTATTTACTTTTCCGTTGCTATTGTTATGATCACTACAAAATACCAAAAACATTACTTTTGCTATTGTTACCTTTTGCTACCGTTACCACTACTATCATATTACTTTGCTACTAAACACTTTGCTGTAGATACTAAGTTTCCAGGTGTGGTTGAATTGACAACTCAACTGCTAATACTTGAGAATATTCTTTGGCTCCCCTTGTGTCGAATCAATAAAGTTGGGTTGAATACTCTACCCTCGAAAACTGTTGCGATCCCCTATACTTGTGGGTTATAAAGACTATTTTCTAGCGCCGTTGCCGGGGAGCATAGCTCTATTCTTTGAGTCACTTGGGATTTATATCTGCTGGTCAATATGAAGAACTTGAAAGACGCGAAAACCAAGATTTATCCCTCAACTACGAGGGGAGGTAAGGAACTGCCATCTAGCTCTGCACTTGATTCACCTTCTGTTTTGAGTAAGCTTGCGACACCTAAATCTGCTTCTACTATTAATTCTGATATGTCGCATATTATTGATGATGCCACTTCTGCTATGCATGATACTTATGATGAAACTACTTCTATGCTAGATACTACTGTACCACTTGGTGAATTTCTTGATGAACAACTTGCTAGGGCTAGAGAGAATGAAATTATTGAAACTGATAATATTGATGAAAGTGATGATGAAGGCTCTCCTAATAAATATGAATTGCCTGTTGTGCCTGAGGGCTATGTTATGGATGAAGAAACTAAAAGAGACTTTCTTGCATGCAATGATAGAAGTATCTTAAGAAATTATTAGCTAAGCTGAAACAAAAAACTCTGAATGCTAGAATGAAATATGATCCTGCTTATGCTACTTCACCTATCTTTGTTACTGATAAGGATTATGAATTCTCTATTGATCCTGATATAATTACTTTGGTTGAATCTGATCCTTTTTATGGCTATGAATCTGAAACTGCTGTGGCACATCTTACTAAATTAAATGATATAGCCACCCTGTTCACTAATGATGAGAGAACTCGCTACTTTTATATCCTTAAAATATTTCCGTTCTCATTAAAGGGTGATGCTAAGATATCGTTTAATTCTCTTGATCCTGGTAGTGCGCGCAGTCCCCAGGATATGATTTATTACTTCTCTGCTAAATATTTCCCTGCTCATAAGAAACAAGATGCCTTAAGGGATATATATAATTGTGTGCAAATTGAAGAAGAGAGTCTCCCACAAGCTTGGGGGAGGCTTCTCCAATTACTTAATGCTTTGCCTGATCATCCTCTTAAGAAAAATGAAATACTTGATATCTTTTATAATGGACTAACCGATGCTTCCAGAGATTACCTGGATAGTTGTGCTGGTTCTGTTTTCATGGAAAGAACACCGGATGAAGCTGAAATTCTATTGAATAATATGTTGACAAATGAAAATAATTGGACACTTCCTAAGCCAGCTCCTGAGCCTACTCCTAAACCAACTCCGAAGAAAAGGGGTGTTCTATTTCTCAGTCCTAAAGATATGCAAGAGGCAAAGAAATCCATGAAAGAAAAGGGTATTAAAGCTGAAGATGTTAATAATTTACCTCCTATTGAAGAAATACATGGTCTTAATTTACCACCCGTTGAAGAAATATATGGTTTTAATCCATCACCTATTGAAGAAACACACGGTCTTGATAACCCGACACAGGTAGTAAAGGTGAATTCTCTCTATAGATATGATAAAGCTGAAATCCCTCCTACGAAGTTTGCTAGCTAATGTTTGGATGAGTTTGATAACTTTATGGTTAAGCAAGAAGGCTTCAATGCTTATTTTGGTAGACAATTGAAACAAAATGCTTATATGATTTAACACTTGGGTGATTATATGTCTAGAGTTAAAGGTGAACTTAAACTCATTAGTAAACATGCTTCTATGGTTACCACTCAAGTAGAACAAGTACTTAAAGCTCAAAATGATTTCCTCAATGAATTGAATAGTAAGAATAAGGACTATGCTGTTAGAGTGGCTACTAGAACTGGTAAAATGACTCAGGAACCTTTGTATCCTGAAAGCCACCCTAAGAGAATTGAGCAAGATTCTCAGAGAAATAATATAGATGCACCTAGTCCTTCTAAGAGGAAGAAAAAGAAAAATGATAAGACTTTGCATGCTTCTAGTGAACCTATTGCTGAAACACCTGAGAATCCAAATGATATCTCTATTTCTGATGTTGAAACACAATCTGGTAATGAACCTGAAACTAGTGATAATGTTGATGATAATGTTCATGATGATGCTCAACC
The DNA here is from genome assembly GCF_002162155.2 of Triticum dicoccoides. Classification (NCBI taxonomy): domain Eukaryota; kingdom Viridiplantae; phylum Streptophyta; class Magnoliopsida; order Poales; family Poaceae; genus Triticum; species Triticum dicoccoides. Next base: position 236,578,339 of record NC_041386.1, on the reverse strand, counting down.
TAGTAATGATAATGATATAGAAAATGAACCAGTTGTTGATCTTGATAACCCACAATCAAAGAATCAACGTTATGATAAGAAAGACTTTGTTGCTAGGAAACACGGCAAGGAAAGAGAGCCATGGGTTCAAAAACCCATGCCTTTTCCTCCCAAACCATCCAAGAAAAAGGATGATGAGGATTTTGAGCGCTTTGCTGAAATGATTAGACCTATCTTTTTGCATATGCGATTAACTGATATGCTCAAAATGAATCATTATGCTAATTACATGAAAGAAATTGTTACTAATAAAAGAAAGATACCGGAAGCTGAAATTTCCACCATGCTTGCTAATTACACTTTTAAGGGTGGAATACCTAAGAAGTTAGGAGATCCAGGAGTACCCACTATACCATGCTCCATTAAAAGAAATTATGTTAAAACTGCTTTATGTGATCTTGGAGCCGGTGTTAGTGTTATGCCTCTCTCTTTATATCGTAGACTTGATTTGAATAAGTTGACACCTACTGAAATATCTTTGCAAATGGCTGATAAATCAACGGCTATACCTGTCGGTATTTGTGAGGATGTGCATGTTGTGGTTGCTAACGTTACTATTTTAACAGACTTTGTTATTCTTGATATTCCCGAGGACGATAGTATGTCTATTATTCTTGGAAGACCCTTCTTGAATACTACAGGGGCTGTTATTGATTGCCCCAAAGGCAATTCACTTTTCATGTTAATGGTAATGAGCATACAGTACACTTTTCGTGGAAACAACATGAAGTTCATAGTATTAATTCTATTGGAAAAGTCCCATCGATTATTTTTGGAGGTTTTGAATTTCCTCTTCTTACTGTCAAGAAGAAATATGATATTCTAATTATTGGGGATGTGCATATCCCTGTTGAGGTAACATAGTGTTATTCGAAATTTCTCCGGTTCCATGTTATTCGGAATGAGTTTGTTAACTAGACTTGATCAACCTTGTTAATGGATTCCTTTTGATGATCATGAGATGGATGAAGTTAGAAAGCACAACCTTCTGTGCCCTCCTTTTACTTTATGTTATTTATATTAAATAAAGTAAAAATAGTATTTTCTGTCTGTTATCTGAATTATACGTGCAATATAAAAATACCCCGAAAATAAAAGTTCTCCAAATGCCCTGAAATTTAAATATGATTTTTTTCTAGAATATTTGAGAATATTTGGCACTGAGAACACAGCAGGGGGCATCCACCTGGCCACGACGGTGGAGGGCGCGCCCTACCCCCTGGACGTGCCCCCTTGCCTCGTGGGCCCATGTTGGCCCTCCTCCACTTATTCCTGCACCCACACACTCCTTCTTCCTCCCACAAACACCATTATCCAGCTCAAGCATGAGTTCTAGCTCATTTTGCTGCAATTTTCGATCTCCTTGCTCAAAGCACCTCTCACAAAACTGCTTTGGGGGATTGTTCCTTGGTATGTGACTCCTCCAATGGTCCAATTAGTTTTTGTTCTAGTTCTTTATTCATTGCATATTTTTGCTGCTTAGGTGACCCTGTTCTTGAGCTTGCATGTCAAATTTATGTGGTTCCAAGTAGTTTTGATGCATGATATAGACTTTAGGCACTTGTAGGAGTAGTTGCTATCAATTTTGTTGAGTTTGGTTCACTTTTATTTTGAAGATACTAAAAAAATTCAGAAATTTTTCAGAGGCAGAAATATGTTTAGGAAAATGTACCAAGGGGGTTCTTAAAGGAAACAAGGACCCAGGCTTGCAATGCGTGATGCTGATGATGAGCCACCAAGGGACGCTCCAGTGCGACCTTGTGAATGGCCTTCAGAGGACTTCATGGATCGAGCAGGAATTAAGGAAGAATTTAACGCATATTTGCATAATGCTGATCTTGTGAGCTTCGAGGCAGAAAAGTGCCGCCAGTACCACTATCTCACTAGTTCCTTTGTGAGGAGGTTTGAATTTTCATCTTCACGCAATTCTCAAACTGTCCTATTTGATCTTTATGAAAATTCTTATACTATGGACTTAGAGGATTTTACCACTGCTTGCAAACTTCCACAATGGGGTAGTGCTAGTGAACCTCGCAAATCTGAATTTAGAGATTTTCTTGCTAATATGACTGTGGGGGAATCTAGAGATATAGCACAAGCTACCATAGGGAGCATTCAATTTCCTTCTATACATTATTTTGCTCTCTTCATAGGTAGATGCATTAATGGTAAAGATGAAGCATGTCACATGTGTGTCTCTGACCTCAGTATTCTTAGGAGTGCTGTGTTAGGAGATAAATCTTATAATTTGAGAGCCATTGTTGCACGTAGGTTGCATATTAATATATTTAATGGAGATTTCTTTGGTGGAATTTATGCAACCCAGATAGCTAATTTCCTTGGTATAACCATAAGTGAGGATGATATTGAGTTGCCCCCTGCTTATTTGGATTATGAGGCTATGGTTCGTCATCAATTTGTTGAGAGGAACGATCAGTTCCTCCTGTATCGACTAATCTTTGACAAACGACGCACCTATCACGTCGCTCTCCTTGCTTCTACTTTCTTTGACTTTCAGGCAAAAGGGAGATATTTTATAACCAGAGAGGAGGCGAAAGAGTATAAGAGGAGGGCTGAGATAGCTCGCCTCCAAGATGCAGCCCATGATGCAATGACTGCTGCATCTCAGTACGACCCCAACTACAACTTTGGATATCTGCCAGGCCATCCGTGGCATTAGACCAACTTAGGCCAAAAGCCTAAGCTTGGGGGACTACGTATTTCCCACCGACATTACATTCATGTTCACACACTCATTGCTAGTTGTCGGTGCTCATACTTTTTCATTATAATATCCATGCTAGTTTATTTCCTTTTTATGCTTTCTTCTTGTGTGTTTGATAAACCTTAAAAAATAATTAGTTGTAGCTTCCAGGTAGTTTTAATGTCCATGCTTGTAGTAGTAATTAAAAAGAAAACCCAAAAAGATTTCCTGTTCTTCTTTTTGCTTGTTGGGAGCTTTCCTATGTAAATAGTTTTGTTTCTTTTGTTTTCTTTGGGGGTCGATAGGAGAAGACCATGATTAAATTGTTAAAGTGGCTCTTATATGCATTATTATTGATCTGACAAAAGAGCCCATATTGCCTTGTCTTCTCCTGTTTATTGAATGCTTGTAGATTCCAGCTTAGTCCAATGCACGCGCACTATTATTATTATTCACATCATTCGGTCGTGCAAGTGAAAGGCAATTATGACGATATATGATGGACTGATTGAGATGGGAGAAGCTAGTATGAACTCGACCTCTCTTGTTTTTGTAAATATGATTAGTTCATCGTTCCTGATTCAGCCTATTATGAATAAACATGTTTTCGATGACAATTAGAGATTATAGTTGCTTATGCCATGCTTAATTAGCTAGGAGCTTATAATGGTTTACCTTGCGTGCCAACATGTTATTAAAATGGTTGTGATGTGGTATGGTAGGGTGGTATCCTCTTTTGAACGATTCGAGTGGCTTGACTTGGCACATGTTCACACATGTAGCTGAGACAAAATCAACATAGCCTCTACGATATTTATGTTCATGGTGCATTATATCCTACTAATGCTTGCATTCGGTTTTGATTAATTTTAATGCATGGTCATGACTATTGTCGCTCTCTAGCTGGTCGCTTTCCAGTCTTTTTCTAGCCTTCGCCTGTACTAAGCGGGAATACTGCTTGTGCATCCAATCCCATAAACCCCAAAGTTATGCCATATGAGTCCACTATACCTTCCTATATGCGGTATCTACCTGCCGTTCCAAGTAAATTTGTATGTGCCAAACTCTAAAACTTCAAATAAATATCCTGTTTTGTATGCTTGAATAGCTCATGTATCAACTAGGGCTGTCCGTATCTTCCATGTTAGGCAGGTTATTCTCAAGAGGAGTGGACTCCGCTCCTCACTCACGAGAAAGTGGCTGGTCACAGGGATGCCCAGTCCCATGTTTTATGCAAATCAAATCAAAATAATTGCAAACAAAACTCCCCTGGGACTCTTGTTAGTTGGAGGCACTCGTTGTTTCGAGCAAGCCATGGATTGATGCTTATTGGTGCAGGGGGGGTATAAACTTTACCATTCTGTTTGGGAACCGCCTATAATGTGTGTAGCATGGAAGATATCACCATCTCTTGGTTGTTATGTTGACAATGGAAGTATATCGCTCAAAATATTATTCATCTCTATTTCAAAACCAAGCTCTGGCACCTCTACAAATCCCTGCTTCCCTCTGCGAAGGGCCTATCTATTTACTTTCATGTTGAGTCATCATCCTCTTATTAAAAAGCACCACTTGGAGAGCACCGCTATCATTTGCATTCATTACTGTTAGTTTACATTGAGTATGACTTGACTGGATCTCTTTTACCATGAATTACAATGTCTAGTCAGTCCTTGATCTTTAAAGGTGCTCTGCATTTATGTTTTGCGGTCTCAGAAAGGGCTAGCGAGATACCATCCTGTTATATCATATTATGATTGTTTTGAGAAAGTGTTGTCATCCGAGATTTATTATTATTGCTCACTATTAGATTATGCCATTGATATGAGTAAACATGAGACCTAAGAGTTATTGTGAATATGGTTAGTTCATAATCTTTGCTGAAAACTTGAATTCTGGCTTTACATATTTACAACAACAAGAGAAAACAGAGTTTGTAAAAGTTTTTCTTTATCACTTTCAGTTTGTCAACTTTATTGCTTGAGGACAAGCAAAGGTTTAAGCTTGGGGGAGTTGATACGTCTCCGTCGTATCTACTTTTCCAAACACTTTTGCCCTTGTTTTGGACTCTAACTTGCATGATTTGAATGGAACTAACCCGGACCGACGCTGTTTTCAGCAGAACTGCCGTGGTGTTATTTATGTGCAGAAACAAAAGTTCTCGGAATGACCTAAAACTTCACAGAGATTATTTTTGGAAATAATAAAAAATACTGGCAAAAGATCAAGACCAGGGGGCCCACACCCTAGTCACGAGGGTGGGGGGGGGGGAGCGCCTGCCCCCCTGGCGCGCCCCCTATCTCGTGGCCCCCCTGGAGCTCTTCCAACCTCAACTCCAACTATATATATTCGTGTTCGGAGAGAAAAAATCAAGGAGAAAGATTCATCGCGTTTTACGATACGGAGCCGCCGTCAAGCCCTAAACTCTCTCGAGAGGGCTGATCTGGAGTCCGTTCGGGGCTCCGGAGAGGGGAATTTGTCGCCATCGTCATCATCAACCATCCTCCATCACCAATTTCATGATGCTCACCGCCGTGCGTGAGTAATTCCATCATAGGCTTGCTGGACGGTGATGGGTTGGATGAGATTTATCATGTAATCGAGTTAGTTTTGTTAGGGTTTGATCCCTAGTATCCACTATGTTGTGAGATTGATGTTGCTATGACTTTGCTATGCTTAATGCTTGTCACTAGGGCCCGAGTGCCATGATTTCAGATCTGAACCTATTATGTTTTCATGAATATATGAGAGTTCTTGATCCTATCTTGCAAGTCTATAGTCACCTACTATGTGTTATGATCCGGCAACCCCGAAGTGACAATAATCGGGACCACTTCCGGTGATGACCATAGTTTGAGGAGTTCATGTATTCACTATGTGTTAATGCTTTGGTCCTGTACTCTATTAAAAGGAGGCCTTAATATCCCTTACTTTCCGCTAGGACCCCGCTGCCACGGGAGGGTAGGACAAAAGATGTCATGCAAGTTCTTTTCCATAACCACGTATGACTATATTCGGAATACATGCCTATATTACATTGATGAATTGGAGCTAGTTCTGTGTCACCCTAGGTTATGACTGTTACATGATGAACCACATCCGACATAATTCTCTATCACCGATCCATTGCCCACGAGCTTTCCATATATTGTTCTTCGCTTATTTACTTTTCCATTGCTATTGTTATGATCACTACAAAATACCAAAACATTACTTTTGCTATTGTTACCCTTTGCTACTGTTACCACTACTATCATATTACTTTGCTACTAAACACTTTGCTGCAGATACTAAGTTTCCAGGTGTGGTTGAATTGACAACTCAACTGCTAATACTCGATAATATTCTTTGGCTCTCCTTGTGTCAAATCAATAAATTTGGGTTGAATACTCTACCCTCGAAAACTGTTGCGATCCCCTATACTTGTGGGTTATCAGTACACATCAATAACATGTATATCAAATATACCTTTCACTTTGCCATCCTTCTTATCCGCCAAATACTTGGTGTTGGGAAACGTAGTAATTTCAAAAAATTTCCTACGCACACGCAAGATCATGTGATGCATAGCAACGAGAGGGGGGGAGTGTGATCTACATACCTAGTAAATCGACAACGGAAGCGTTTGGTTGATGTAGTCGTACGTCTTCATGGCCCGACCGATCAAGCACCGAAACTACGGCACCTCCGAGTTTTAGCACACGTTCAGCTCGATGACGATCCCCGGACTCCGATCCAGCAAAGTGTCGGGGAAGAGTTCCGTCAGCACGACGGCGTGGTGACGATCTTGATGTACTACTACAGTAGGGCTTCGCCTAAACTCCGCTACAATATTATCGAGGACTATGGTGGCTGGGGGCGCCGCACACGGCTAAGGAAAAGATCACGTGGATCAACTTGTGTGTCTCTAGGGTGCCCCTGCCTCCGTATATAAAGGACTAAAGGGGGGAGGCTGGCCGGCCAAGGAGGGCGCGCCAGGAGAGTCCTACTCCCTCTCGGAGTAGGATCCCCCCCCAATCCTAGTTGGAATAGGATTCGCGGAGGGGGGAAAAGAGAGAGAGAGGGGCCGACCCCCTCTCCTTGTCCTATTCGGACCAAGGGAGGGGAGGGGCGCGCGGCCCATGAGGGGCTGCCTCTTCTCTTTTCCACTAAGGCCCATCATGGCCCAAATAGCTCCCGGGGGGTTCCGGTAACCTCCCGGTACTCTGGTAAAATCCCGATTTCACCCGGAACACTTCCGATATCCAAACATAGGCTTCCAATATATCAATCTTTATGTCTCGACTATTTCGAGACTCCTCGTCATGTCCGTGATCACATCCGGGACTCCGAACAACCTTCGGTACATCAAAATGTATAAACTCATAATATAACTGTCATCGTAACCTTAAGCGTGCGGACCCTACGGGTTCGAGAACAATGTAGACATGACCGAGACACGTCTCCGGTCAATAACCAATAGCGGGACCTGGATGCCCATATTGGCTCCTACATATTCTACGAAGATCTTTATCGGTCAGACCGCATAACAACATACGTCGTTCCCTTTGTCATCGGTATGTTACTTGCCCGAGATTCGATCGTCGGTATTCCAATACCTAGTTCAATCTCGTTGCCGGCAAGTCTCTTTACTCATTCTGTAATACATCATCCCGCAACTAACTTATTAGTTGCAATGCTTGCAAGGCTTAAGTGATGTGCATTACCGAGAGGGCCCAGAGATACCTCTCCGACAATCGGAGTGACAAAACCTAATCTCGAAATATGCCAACCCAACATGTACCTTTGGAGACACCTGTAGTACTCCTTTATAATCACCCAGTTACGTTGTGATGTTTGGTAGCACCCAAAGTGTTCCTACGGTAAACGGGAGTTGCATAATTTCATAGTTATAGGAACATGTATAAGTCATGAAGAAAGCAATAGCAACATACTAAACGATCGGGTGCTAAGCTAATGGAATGGGTCATGTCAATCAGATCATTCACTTAATGATGTGATCCCGTTAATCAAATAACAACTCATTGTTCATGGTTAGGAAACATAACCATCTTTGATTAACGAGCTAGTCAAGTAGAGGCATACTAGTGACACTTTGTTTGTCTATGTATTCACACATGTATTATGTTTCCGGTTAATACAATTTAGCATGAATAATAAACATTTATCATGATATAAGGAAATAAATAATAACTTTATTATTGCCTCAAGGGAATATTTCCTTCACTTGGGGCAGTTCCGCTTCCAGTGACCAGTCCCTTTTGCAGTAGAAGCACTCAGTTTCAGGCTTAGGTCCAGACTTGGGCTTCTTCCCTTGAGCAACAACTTGCTTGTTGTTCTTCTTGAAGTTCCCTTATTACCTTTGCCCTTTTTCTTGAAACTAGTGGTCTTGTTAACCATCAACACTTGACGCCCCTTCTTGATTTCTACCTCTGCAGCCTTTAGCATCGCGAAGAGCTCGGGAATTGTCTTTTCCATCCCTTGCATATTATAGTTCATCACAAAGCCTTTATAGCTTGGTGACAGTGATTGAAGAACTCTGTCAATGACACTATTGTCAGGAAGATTAACTTGCAGTTGAGTCAAGTGGTGATGGTACCCAGACATTCCGAGTATGTGTTCACTGATAGAACTATTCTCCTCCATTTTGCAGTTGTAGAACTTGTTGGAGACTTCATATCTCTCAACTCGTCAATTTTCTTGAAATATTAACTTCAACTCCTGGAACATCTCATATGCTCCATGATGTTCAAAACGTCTTTGAAGTCCCAATTCTAAGTCGTAAAGCATGGCACATTGAACTATCGAGTAGTCATCAGTTTTGCTCTACCAGACATTCATAACATCTGGAGTTGCTCCTGCAGTGGGTCTTGCACCTAGCGGTGCTTCCAGGACGTAATTCTTCTATGCGGCAATGAGGATAATCCTCAAGTTATGGACCCAGTCCGTGTAGTTGCTACCATCAGCTTTCAACTTAGCTTTCTCTAGGAACGCATTAAAATTCAAGGGAACGGTAGCACGGGCCATTGATCTACAATAACATAGATATGCAAAACTATCAGGTACTAAGTTCATGATAAATTAAAGTTCAATTAATCATATTACTAAAGAATTCCCACTTAGATATACATCCCTCTAGTCATCTAAACGATCACGTGATCCATATCAACTAAACCATGCTCGATCATCATGTGAGATGGAGTAGTTTTCAATGGTGAACATCACTATGTTGATCATATCCACTATATGATTCACGTTCGACCTTTCGGTCTCAGTGTTCCGAGGCCATATCTGCATATGCTAGGCTCGTCAAGTTTAACCCGAGTATTCTGCACATGCAAAACTAGCTTGCACCCGTTGTATGTGAACGTAGAGCTTATCACACCCGATCATCATGTGGTGTCTCGGCACGACTAACTTTAGCAACGGTGCATACTCAGGGAGAACACTTGTACCTTGAAATTTAGTGAGGGATCATCTTATAATGCTACCGCCGTACTAAGAAAAATAAGATGCATAAAAAGATAAACGTCACATGCAATCAAAATATGTGACATGATATGGCCATCATCATCTTGTGCCTTTGATCTCCGTATCCAACACACAGTCAATGATCTCCATCATCACCGGCTTGACACCTTGATTTTCATCGTAGCGTCGTTGTCGTCTCGCCAACTATTGCTTCTACGACTATCGTTGCCGCTTAGTGATAAAGTAAAGCAATTACATGGTGATTGCATTTCATACAATAAAGCAACAACCATATGGCTCCCGCCAGTTACCGATAACTGTTACAAAACATGATCATCTCATACAACAATTTATATCTCATCATGTCTTGACCACATCACATCACAACATGCCCTGCAAAAACTAGTTAGACGTCCTCTACTTTGTTGTTGCAAGTTTTACGTGGCTGCTACAGGCTTCTAGCAAGAACCGTTCTTACCTACGCATCAAAAACACAAAAAAATTTCGTTAAGTGTGATGTTTTAAACTTCAATAAGGACTGGCCGTAGTCAAACTCGATTCAACTAAAGTTGGAGAAACATACATCCGCTAGCCACCTATGTGCGAAGCACGTTGGTAGAACCAGTCTCATGACTGTGGTCATGTAATGTCGGTCCGGGCCGCTTCATCCAACAATATCGCCGAATCAAAGTAAGACGTTGGTGGTAAGTAGTATGACTATTATCGCCCACAACTCTTTGTGTTCTACTCATGCATATCATCTACGCATAGACCTGGCTCTGATGCCACTGTTGGGGAACGTAGCATGCAATTTCAAAAAAATTCCTACGATCACACAAGATCTATCTAGGTGATGCATAGCAATGAGACGGGGAGAGTGTGTCTACGTACCCTTGTAGATCGAAAGCGGAAGCGTTATGTTAACGCGCTTGATGTAGTCGAACGTCTTCGCGATCCAACCGATCCAAGTACCGAGCGTACGACACCTCCGTGTTCTACACACGTTCAACTCAATGACGTCCCTCAAGCTCTGTCTCCAGTAGAGGATCGAGGGAGAGTTCTGACAGCACGACGGTGTGGTGACGGTGATGGTGATGTGATCCACGCAGGGCTTCGCCTAAGCACTATGACAATATGACCGATGGAGTAAACTGTGGAGGGGGGCACCGCACACGGCTAAGAGATTTCTTGGTGTGCCTTTGGGGTGCCCCCTGGCCACGTATATAAAGGAGGGGGGAGAGAGGCCGGCGTCCAGAGGGGCGCGCCATGGGGGGAGTCCTATTTGGACTCCTAGTCCAAGTAGGATTCACCCTCCCTTTTCCATTCTTCCACCGGAGGGAATAGGAAGGAGAGGGAGAGGGAAAGGGGGGCGCCGCCCCTCCCCCTAGTCCAATTCAGACTGCCATGGGGGGGGGGGGCGGCCACTCCTTGCGGCCCTTCTCTCTTCTCCACTAAAGCCCACTAAGGCCCATTATTTCCCCGGGGGATTCTGGTAACCCCTCGATACTCCGGAAAAATGTCCGAATCACTCGGAACCATTCCGATGTCCGAATATAACCTTCCAATATATGAATCTTTACCTCTCGACCATTTCGAGACTCCTCGTCATGTCCGTGATCTCATCGGGGACTCCGAACAAACTTCGGTCACCAAAACACATAACTCATAATACAAATCGTCATCAAACGTTAAGCATGCGGACCCTACGGGTTTGAGAACTATGTAGACATGACCGAGACACATCTCCGGTCAATAACCAATAGCGGAACCTGGATGCTCATATTGGCTCCTACATATTTTATGAAGATCTTTATCGGTCAAACCGCATAACAACATACGTCATTCCCTTTGTCATCAGTATGTTACTTGCTCGAGATTCGATCGTCGGTATCTTCATACCTAGTTCAATCTCGTTACCGGCAAGTCTCTTTACTCGTTCTGTAATGCATCATCTCACAACTAATTCATTAGTCACATTGCTTGCAAGGCTTATCGTGATGTGCATTACCGAGAGAGCCTAGAGATACCTCTCCGATACACGGAGTGACAAATCCTAATCTTGATCTATGCCAACTCAACAAACACCTTCGGAGACACCCATAGAGCATCTTTATAATCACCCAGTTACGTTGTGACATTTGATAGCACACAAGGTGTTCCTCCGGTATTCGGGAGTTGCATATTCTCATAGTCAGAGGAATATGTATAAGTCATGAAGAAAGCAATAGCAATAAAACTAAATGATCATTATGCTAAGCTAACAGATGGGTCTAGTCCATCACATCATTCTCTAATGATGTGATCTTGTTCATCAAATGATAACACATGTCTATGGTCAGGAAACTTAACCATATTTGATTAATGAGCTAGTCAAGTAGAGGCATACTAGGGACACTCTGTTTTGTCTATGTATTCACACATGTACTAAGTTTCCGGTTAACACACTTCTAGCATGAATTATAAACATTTATCATGATAGAAGGAAATATAAATAATGACTTTATTATTGCCTCTAGTGCATATTTCCTTCACACGTCATGGTCCTCGCCGCCCTCGCCGTCCTGCTCATGAGCAATGTAAAGTCGTGGCGAGGTGGCTCAACGCCGGGACGGTTGAAAGCAAAGAACCAACATCGTCTGGAAGGCTATTGCATGCTCTACTCCGACTACTTCGCCGACGTGCCACTGCACGGCGACAAAGTATTTCGGCGCCGTTATCGGATGAGCCGAATGCTTTTCCTCAGGATTGTGAATTCCATCCAGGAGTTCGACAACTACTTCAAGTGCAAGAAGGATTGAACCAATGAACTTGGATTCACCTCAATCCAGAAGTGCACGAGAGCTATGAGGATGCTTGCATACTGATATGTCTCCAACATATCTATAATTTATGAAGTATTCATGCTATTATATTATCATTCTGGGGTGTTTTACAATCATTTTATAGCAACTTTGTATCATTTTTTGGGACTAACCAATTGACCCAGTGCCCAGTGCTAGTTGCTATTTTTGCTTGTTTTTTACATCACATGAAATCAATATCAAACGGAGTTTAAACACCGTGAAACTTTACGGAGATTTTTTTTGGACCATAAGGAACCCAATGGGCCAGAGCTGCACCTGGGGGGTGCCCCGAGGGGGGCACAACCCACCAGGGCACGCCAGGGCCCCCTAGCGTGCCCAGGTGGGTTGTGCCCACCTCGGTGGCCTCCCGTACCCCTTCTTTGCACTATAAATTCCCAAATATTCCGAAACCCTTCGGCGTTAACCTAGATCAGAAGTTCTGGCACCCTACCGTAGGGGGGAATCATCTCCGACGGCCATCTTCATCATCCCGGCGGCCACCACGATGAGGAGGGAGTAGTCCACCCTCGGGGCTGAGGGTTTGTACCAGTAGCTATGTGATTAATCTCTCTCTCTCTCTCTCTCTCTCGTGATCTATATCATGGGCTTTGTTAATATAGTCACATCATATGATGTTTCTCCCCTCTATACTCTTGTTGTGATGAATTGAATCTTTACCCTTTGAAGTTTTGTCTTGTCAGATTGAATATTCAGAGATGAGCACACACGATATATGTCTTGCGGTATGAATACTTGAGGTGACAATTGGGGTATCTTATTGATTCATTTGATATATGTTATGGCATTCAACTCGCGGATTCCCGCGGTGATATTGGGGTAATCTATTCATAGGGGTTGATGAACGTTTTTATTATCTTTTCTCCGACGAAAACTTGGTCTCTTTATAGTTCTTTGTGTGGATTGAGTATTATGAATATGAATTTGCTTTGGTGTTATTCTAGTACAAACTCTAGGATAGATCGAACGAAAACAATAGCTTTCTGTTATTTTAGTATGAACTCTTGAATAGATCAAATGGAAAGAATAGCTTTGAGGTGGTTTAGTACCCTACAAACAATTTCTATCTTTGTTCTCCGCTATTAGGAACTCGGGAGTGATTCTTTGTTGCACTTTGAGGGATAATCATATGATCCAACTATGTTAGCACTGTTGGGAAATTGCACTAGTGAAAGTACAGACCCTAGGCCTTGTTTTTAAGCATTGAAACACCGTTTTTGTGCCCATTTACTATTTGCTACCTTGCTGTTTTTATTTATTCAGATTATAAAAATATATTTCTACCATCCATATTATACTTTTATCACCATCTCTTCGCCAAACTAGTGCACCTATACAATTTTCCATTGTATTGGGTGTGTTGGGGACACAAGAGATTTCTTGTATTTAGTTGCAGGGTCGTTTGAGAGAGACCATCTTCATCCTACACCTCTCACGGATTGATAAACCTTAGGTCATCCACTTGAGGGAAAATTGCTACTGTCCTACAAAACTCTGCGCTTGGAGGCCCAACACGTGTCTACAAGAATAAAGTTGCGTAGTAGACATCACATACGGAGCTCCCAGTGATTCAGTCGACGACTATGGGCGCATGGCCGAGTCTTGAGTGTTTATACAAGTTCTGCAGCGCAGTGGTGGCAGTGTTTGGACCGCAATACTTGCGAACACCCAATGCGGAAGACACTTCTCGGATCCTAGCACAGAATGCAGCAAGAAGATGTCCTGGGATGCTTGGAATCATCGACTGCATGCATTGGAAATGGTAGAATTACCCATTTGCTTGGCAGGGGATGTACAAAGGCGCCAAAGGCGGTTGCAGTGTGGTACTTGAGGCGGTGGCCACACAGGACCTCTGGATTTGGCACTCCTTTGGTATGCCAGGAACTCACAATGGCATCAATGTGCTGCAGTGCTCCTCTATCTTTGCCAAGCTTGTTGAAGGCCATTCTCCTCCGGTGAACTTCGAGGTCAATGGGCGGCACTACAACAAGGGGTACTACCTAGCTGATGGCATCTATCAGATATGATCTACATTTGTGAAGACTATCTCAAACACTGTGCCAGGAGGCAAGAAGTCCCACTTTGCGAAGGTTCAGGAGGCTTGCAGGAAGGATGTTGAGCGGGCATTTGGTGTTCTCCAATCTCGATTTGCTGTTGTCCGGTACCCTGCTCAGACATGGTCGAAAGATCAAATTTGGGAGATCATGGCTTGCTGTGTCATTTCGCACAACATGATCATTGAGAGCGAGCAGGAAGAGCCAGTGTTTGACACTGAACCATATTACAGGCAGGGTCCTCTTTCACAAGTTGATCATTAGCTACCGGCAACCTGGACTGCCTTCCTCAATATGTGTTAGGAGATCCAAGATCCACAGGTGCATCAACAACTGCAGCAAGATCTGGTGGAGCACCTATGGAGGCTCAAGGGCAACACCTAGCTCGACGTGTGATGAAATATGAGTTTTTTGTTGAACTATAGAATTTGTATTGAACTATTTGTTGTTGAACTATTCAATTTATATTGATTTTCTGTGATGAACTATGTGATAAAAAAATTACTTATGTTGAATTCACGTCGAACCATGGTGAACATGGGCCGATTCACTCCGATATCGGGATATTTTTCGCCGAACGTGGGCCGAAAAGCGGGCACATTTGTGCCAAAAATGGGCTGATATCGACGCTTGGGGGCGACGGCTGGGTACCCAACTGCCCCAGAGCCGATTATACCGCCGGCTCGCCCCAGGCGGCGATTTTTATGCCTCCTGGGGGGCAACGGGTGGAGATGCTCTAAGGGAGCACGTCTTCAAATCAAAATCCTTCTTCCTATCATAAACTGCGGTTAATCTATGCTGTCAAAGAAAAAACTATGGTTAATCTATAACACGCATACAAACACTTCATCGTGTAACCTCGACGTCAAGCACCATACATAAGACATGCGCTCGAAATGTGATACGCAAGACACGCCGACGAGGTCTTTTTAAAGATTTGAATCCCCACAAGCCAAGGAGGTATCTGTTAGTGCGCGAGGAGGCTATGGACTGCTCTAGTTCGACTGAATCACCACTACAGCCTCGAGGTTCGCTGCTGTCAAACACGAAAAATTAAAAAGAATAAAACGAGGGAAAGAAAAAAGGCAAAAGATAAAATTGATCGATTTGTGGTGGCCATTATTTGGGATGTGGCTACCGATTCTCATATTCCTGCCTTTCAAAACCAGAGTCTCAAACGAACACTTTAGATTTACTTAGCTTCCAAATTGTCACGATTTCTTGAAACTCATGGAATGGGCGACGAAATCATACAATCAAGAGGTGGTTGTGATGATACTAGGGTGTGAGGTGACGCAAGTAACCTGCCGGTAATTCGGGCATCATCGATGTGCGGGGTGAGGTGCTTGTTCTCACAACCAGGGAAGTCGTTACTCTTGAGGACGGTCTTCGTCCCGAGCACAGAGCCACTTGTTGATGACCTGCTCTCGCACCACATGAACATCGTCCATCGTACCCATTTCCATCCCACCCTCCATGAATCCTCCTCCTCTAAAGGCGCACTTGACTTCTAAGGCACGGGCAGGGTGGCAAGGTGCATGATGCATATGCGGGATAAGAGGAGGAAGGGAGAACATGACTGAGAGAAGAGAAGGGCGGAGGCAGAGGAGGCAAGGAGCCAGTAGGTGAGAAGAAGATGATGTGATAGGGGAAGAGGCGAAGCAGAAGTATGGGAAGTCAGATGGGAAGGCCAACCTGCCAGGGAGCACGTCTTAATTTGAATAAAAAATGCTTCTTTGTATCCATAAATTGCAGTTAATCAATAACTCTACTCGCATAGAACACAACACTGTGTACCCCTGGCGTCGAGCATGGTACACATGACACATCGCCAGAGGAGCCTCACCAGGAGCACGAATGCAAGACACGCCAACAAGATCTTTTGAGGACCCAAAATCCCGCACGCGAGAGAGGGACCCGTCAGGGCATGCGGTGGCTATGGTTGTCCTAGGTTGACTGATACGTCTCCAATGTATTTACTTTTCCTAACGCTATTCCTCTTGTTTTAGACTCTAATTTGCATGATTTGAATGAAACTAACCCCGGACTGAGACTGTTTTCAGCAGAACTACCATGGTGTTGTTTTTGTGCAGAAATAAAAGTTCTCAGAATGGAACAAAACTTTGCGAGGATTTTTACACAATAAAACCGAATTTCTGGAGCCAAGAATCACCGGAGGGGGGCACCTGGGTGGGAACAACCCACTAGGGTGCGTCTGCCTCCCAAGCGCGCCCAGGTGGGTTGTCCCCACCTGGTGGCCCCGCAGACCCTGAAACCGCCGCTATAAAATCCTATTTTTCTAGAAAAAATGAGGGAAAAAGAATTATCATGTTCCATGAGATGGAGCCACCGTCACCTCCTGTTCTTGATTGGGAGGACAGATCAGGAGTCCATTTGGGGCTCCGTAGAGGGGGATCTTCGATCTTCATCATCACCAACCCTTGTCCATCGCCAATTCCATGATGCTCCCCACCAGGAGTGAGTAATTCCTTCATAGGCTCGCTGGTCGGTGAGGAGTTGGATGAGATTCATCATGTAATCTAGTTAGTTTTGTTAGGGCTTGATCCCTAGTATCCACTATGTTTTGAGATTGATATTGCTATGACTTTGCCATGCTTAATGCTTGTCACTTTGGGCTTGGGTGCCAGGATTTCAGATCTGAACCGTTTATGTTATCACCATTATATCCATATTCTAGATCCGATCTTGCAAGTTATAGTCACCTACTACGTGTTATGATCCGGCAACGCCGGAGTGACAATAGTCAGGACCACTCCCGGTGATGACCGTAGTTTGAGGAGTTCATGTATTCACCATGTGTTAATGCTTTGTTCCAGTTCTCTATTAAAAGGAGGCCTTAATATCCCTTAGTTTTCAATTGGACCCCACTGCCATGGGAGGGTAGGACAACAGATGTCATGCAAGTTATTTCCATAAGCACGTATGACTATTTCCAGAATACATGCCTACATTCTATTTATGAACTGGAGCTAATGCTGTATTGCCCTAAGTTATGACTATCACATGATGAATATCACCCAACAAATCGCCGATCCAATGCCTACGAATTTCTATCATATTGTTCTTGCTAAGTTACCACTACTATCGTTACTGTTACACTTGCTACAAAATCATTGCTATGTCTATTACCGTTGCTATTGTTGCTGCTACTATGACCAAAACTATCATACTACTTTGCTACTGATCACTTTGCAGCAGATAATTAATCTCCAGGTGTGACTGAATTGACAACTCAGTTGCTAATACTTGCAAATATTCTTTGGCTCCCCTTGTGTCGAATCTATGAATTTGGATTGAATACTCTACCCTCGAAAATTGTTGTGACCCCCTGTACTTGTGGGTTATCAAGACCTTTTCCTAGCGCCGTTGCCAGGGAGCATAGCTATATTTGTTGAGTCACTTGGGATTATTATTAATTTATCACTATGAAGAATTCGAAGGATGCTAATACCAAGATATTTCCCTATAAGACGAGCCGAGGTAAGGAACTGCCATCTAGTTCTGCTTTAGATTCACCTTCTGTTATAAGTAAACTTGCAACACCACCACATGCTATTAATCCTAATATGTCGCAAGTTGTTGATGATGCTACTTCTGCTAAGAATGATACTTATGATGATGCTAGTACCTTGCTGGATGATGATGTGCCACTAGGTGAATTTCTTGGTGAACAAATTGCTAGAGTAAGAGAGCATGATGTTGTTGAAACTGATGATGAGCTTGAAACTGAAAATCTTAAAACACCTACTAGAACTAGCCCTCCCAGATATGGATTGCCTAAGGTACCAGAAGGTTATGTTATGAATGAAGAGACAACTAGAGACATTCTTGCTTTTAAGGATAGAGATGATCTAGAGAAATTATTATGCAAGTATAAAGAAAAATCTTTGAATGCTAGAATGCAATATGATCCTAAGTTTGCTACTTCACATATCTTTATTGATGATAAGGATTATGAATTCTCCGTCGACCCAGAGTTAATTACTTTGGTTGAATCTAATCCTTTCCATGTGTGACGCCCCGATTTGACCGTACACTAATCATACACGCAAATGTGTACGATCAAGATCAAGGACTCATGAGAAGATATCACAACACAACTCTAGACACAAATTAAAATAATACAAGCTTTATATTACAAGCCAGGGGCCTCGAGGGCTCGAATACATAAGCTCAAATACACAAGAGTCAGCGGAAGCAAAAAATATCTGAGTACAGACATAAGTTAAACAAGATTGCCTTAAGATGGCTAGTACAAAAGTAGCAACGATCGAAAAGGCAAGGCCTCCTGCCTGGGACCTCCTAACTACTCCTCGAAGTCGAACTCCATGTAGAATCATCCTCGGGATCCTCTGGCTCCTGGACTCCATGATATGATCGCAGTAACCGAGAAAAGGGGAAAAAGAAGAAGGAAATCAACCGTGAGTACTCATCCAAAGTACTCGCAAGCAAGGATCTACACTACATATGCATTGGTATCAATGAAATGGGTAGTATCTATGGACTGAACTGCAGAATGCCAGAATAAGAGGGGGATAGCTAGTCCTATTGAAGACTATGCTTCTGGCAGCCTCCATCTTGAAGCAGTAGAAGAGGGTAGATGGTATGTTAACCAGGTATCATCGCATAGCATAATCCTACCCGGCGATCCTCTCCTCGTCACCCTGTGAGAGAGCGATCACCGAGTTTTATCTAGCACTTGAAAGGGTGTATTTTATTAAGTATCTGGTTCTAGTTGTCATAAGGTCAAGGTACAACTCCGGGTCGTCCTTTTACTGAGGGACACGTCTATTTGAATAGGTAAACTTCCCTGCAGGGGTGCACCACATTTCCCAACACGCTCGATCCCCTTTGGCCGGACACACTTTCCTGGGTCATGCCCAGCCTCAGAAGGTCAACACGTCGCAGCCCCACCTAGGCACAACAGAGAGGTCAGCATGCCGGTCTAAATCCTATGGCACGGGGTCTGGGCCCATCGCCCATTGCACACCTCCACGTTGCGAGGGCGGACGGAAACATACCTAGCCTCCCTAATACAAGAGCAGGCGTTCCAGTCCAATCCGGCGCGTGCCGCTCAGTCGCTGACGTCACGAAGGCTTCGGCTGATACCATGATGTCGAGTGCCCATAACTGTTCCCGCGTAGTTGGTTAGTGCGTATAGGCCAGTGGCCAGACTCAGATCAAATACCAAGATCTCGTTAAGCATGTTATTTTGAAGTAACCGCGAACGCCGACCAGGGCCAGACCCACCTCTCTCCTAGGTGGTCTCAACCTGCCTTGTCGCTCCGCCACAAAGTAACAGTCGGGGGCCATCGGGAACCCAGGCCCACCACTACCTGGATGGAACCACCTTCCCCTTCAGCCCCTACATCAGAATCACTTGCGGGTACTCTACGAGCCGACCCGACTTTAGTCACATCATGTAATCTATATAATATGTATGTATGTATAAACCCGTGATCACCTCCCGAGAGATCACGACCCAATAGTATAGCATGGCAGACGGGCAAGAATGTAGGGCCACTGATGGAAAACTAGCATCCTATACTAAACATTTAGGATTGCAGGTAAGGGTAACAACTGTAGCAACAATGACAGGCTATGTAGTAGAATAGGATTAACGGAAAACAGTAACATGCTACACTACTCTAATGCAAGCAGTAGAGAGAAGGAGTAGCCGATATCAGGTTGATCAAGGGGGGGCTTGCCTGGTTGCTCTGGCAAGAAGGAGGGGTCGTCGGTGATGTAGTCGTAATCAGTGGCATCAACACTGGTCTCGGGGTCTACCGGAGAAGAAGAGGGGGAAGAAATAGTAAATACAGAGCAAACAAAGCATCACAAAATATAACAAGGCAATACGCGGTGCCAGGGGTGATCTAACGCAGAGATAGGTGATACCGGTGAAGGGGGAAAACATCCGGGAAAGTATTCCCGGTGTTT
>NC_041386.1:236535045-236558025 GCF_002162155.2 Triticum dicoccoides | reverse complement strand
AGGTTTGCGATGCTAGGGACGTGTGGCGGATGAATGGACTGCGTCTCCAGACTCGTCTCGTTGTTCTGAGCAACTTTCATGTACAAAGTTTTTTGATCCGAGCTACAGATGAATTTCTACAATTTTCTGAAGTTTTTATACATTTTCTGGAATCCTTGAAAATTGGCTAAGTCCTTAGTTTTAAACATGAGGTAAATACACTGCAAGTCATAGAACTTGCACGCGACGGTCGGTTTGGTGCATAAACTTGTAAAATACGTGTTTCTGGTCATCTAACTTGTCCCTCCGTTCATATACGATGCTTTCTACCGTATTCAGCTGTATCATGTCAATACATGGCGTGCCAACGTGGCAGGGATCCATTGTCAGCGGTGGGTAACCCGTGTGCACTATTTTTTTTCTTCAGGAAGCACCCTTGCATTTTTTTATGCAAAAAATCCTCAAATAAAATGAAAAATGATGAACGAACATTGGGATTCGAACAGAACACCTGCTATGATCCGCCACGCTTCGATAACCAATTGACCTACATATTGTTCACACTCTTGAAGCACAACTAGCTTTATATAAGAAATATTGTACAGCCTTAAAAAAAGACAGTACGAGTTAAAATAGAAACCAAAACGAGAAAAAGGGAAGGCACCGGTTCGAACCTATGACCACATTTTTTTAGAAGAACCTATGAACACATAAGCTCGCCGCATGTGGGAGCATCAACCATCCGGCCACAATGAGTTAAAAAAAACATCAGCCACAATGACATTTAAATAGATAAACACAATTTATCTTATGTATTCTTTTTTTTTCTATTTACAATAAAATATAGTTCATAATGAATATACGTCAATTTCTTTCGGACAATCAACAGAACTCATTATAAATTCGAAAATCTAGATAAAAATTATATGTAAAAAATAATGTACATAAATTTTTCGGAGAAATTAACTATTTTTTGTTTGAATTCAAATAATTTAAAAATTAAAAATATGGAAAAGTGAATATAGTGCACAATGAATATACACATTTTATGGGGACAAATCAGAAAAACTTTGTTTCAAATCGAATAATTCGAAATTTGAAAATCTAGAGAAAAGGAATGTGGCTCAGAATAAATGTAAGTATTGTTCGGACAAATCATCTAATTTTTGTTTGAATTTGAATAAGCTATATAAAAGAAATACAGTTCATAATCAATGTACGCAAATTTCTTTCGAACAAATCACTGGATATTTTGTCTGAATTCGAATATATTAAAATTGGAAAATCTTGATAAAAGAAAATACAGGTCCGAATGAATTTACGTAATTTTTTCCCGGAAAAATCAAATAATTTTTTTTCTTTAAATTCGAATTTTAAATTAAAAATCTAGATAAAAGAAAATGTTGTGCAGAAGGAATGTATGTAATTTTCTTTCAAACAAATCAGTGGAAATTTTGTTTGAATCTGAATCATTTTGAATTGGAAAATGTAGAGAAAAGAAAATATATTCAGAATGTGTACTTTTATCCAAGAGGTGATATACCTTAGTAGTCCAAATGAAACAGCAAGCAAGATCAGTTGTGGTGGTTAGGTTGTTAGCGCCATTACAACAGTTTGCAGTTTCGAACTCGCTCCGTCCCATTTTTTCCAACCAAATGTTTTTACAGCGAATACTGACGGCTGAGACCCAGCGGACAACTATTGTTGGAGTGCTTTTGTACAAAGTAAAAAAACGAGGGTGTTTTTGCAGAAAAAACATCACATGCACTAGGCACTGACAATGCGCCCTTGCTACACTGGCATTGCCAGTGTAGGCAACAAATACATCCACGTACGGGAAATATGACCGTATTTGCACACCCGTACAAGTTTAATGACCAGAAACATGTATTTTGCAAGTTTATGCACCAAACTGATCGTCGCGCGCAAGTTGTAAGACTTCTAATGTATTTAACTCTTTAAACATCACTTAGTTGTTTTGCAGAGGCTATAGCTAGCATTATGTACATCCTTTGAATTAGTACCTTATATCAAATCTGGGCACTCTGCTGTGATCTACATGACAGTCTCAGGTCCATCTATATTAGTGTCCATTTGCTTGCTCAAATATTTGTTTGAAAAGTGCTATTGGATGTCAATTCCAGAATCTGTTTTTCAGCTCTTCCGGTTAACAGAACATAGATATTTGTCATTTTCATAGGAATTAATCCACGCATTATCTGAAGTAGGTCTAATGGAACAAAATGAAGCTTGTTACATCTACTTTCCGTTCATATAATTTTTAACCATGTTAGGACTTGTCTTATCGCTGTTTAGGGGCTGTTTAGTAGGCTAGTCATTGTAGAAATACAAAAGCTAGCTAGTAGCTACAGTAGCTAGAAGTACATAGTAGTAGGATGCAGCAGCAGCGCCGTTGTAGCAAGCAGCAGCAGGCGAGCGGGAGCAGCAGCGTAGTAGCAGAGAGCAGCGGCAACGTAGGAGCGGACAAGGCGGGCGCGCACGGGGAGCACTGTCGGGGTTGTCAGGGCATGGCCCGGGCGCAGCAGGGGCTCGCCGGCGAGCGCGTGCGGCGGGAGCGGAGCTCCGGTCACGGCGCCATGTATGGGGGTCGTCGGGGTTGCGCTACAGGCGCCCATTTGACACGCGCCTGGTCGCGTTCGAATGTACGCGGGGAGCCGCGTCTAACAGTGGCGTTTACAACAGCTGGAGTGGCCGGAGTTGAGCACTCCGACGACGGCAAGGGGCGGCGGTTTCGAACGAGCTTGGTTTCAAAGGCGTGGAGCACAACAGGAGCTGCAAGTGGGCGCGTTGTCCTCGTGGGAGCTCCAGGAGCTCGAGACCAAGCTCGGGTGCAAGCGACAGTAGCTGTGAGCTTTGTGACCACATGGCCGGCGGCGACGAGCTTCGGACGCAGCGGGAACAACGGCTACAAACACGGATTCGAGAACTAGGGAGAGGGCTTTTGAGCGGGAGCTCACCAGGGAGCGCACGAAAGGCTCCGTGAGGGCCGGGAGTGTAGGATGACGACGGGGTCGACGGAGGTGCGCTCATGGCCGAAGGTTGAAGAAGAATTCGATCCGCTCGATGTAGTGTCCTCGGGCTCGAATGGTGGTGCGTAGACGATGTAGGGGACGACGGCGAACATCCCGGACGCCAATGGATGACAAACGGTAGCCGGTGGCCACGTGTACGGCTACGGCGCGGTGACGGCTATGCTCGGGCGTCGAAGAAATCGAGGAGAGCGGGGCAAGGGGGAAATGTGCGGGGGCTAGGGTTGACGACGGGGTGCCGGGGACTTGTAGGGCGAGGCCTTAGCCACCGGGGGAGCCGCGGGATGGCTGCCACCGCGGCCATGGCGCCGTGGATGGCCGTCACGCCTCCCCTGTCTCCTGTAGCAATAGGTTGAAGGAGCTGGGGATGGGCTGGGCCTGTTTTGCTAAATGGGCCATGGCCAGTAGATTAGGTTTCTTTTCTTTTTATTAGTAGGTTCCCCCTTTTCTTTCCTATTTTCTTAGTTACGACAGTTTTATATTAAGTTTAGGTACTAAATGGTTTTAGTTAAAGTTGAAACTTCCCACAAAATTATCTACTGATATTTTGGTGTTGTCTAAAAAGTTTGAGGTTATTTGGAAAATGTTTGAAAATAGGTTTACATTTAAATGGGCATAATAAGTGTTGCTTGTCCACATTAATTATTCCTAGGGGCAATTTTAAAATCCATTTAATGTTGGTTCCTACCTGTTAAATACTTAGCGAATAATTCTAAACCCTTGAACATTTTTATTTGACAATTTGAAGAAATAAGAATTTGACTTGTTATTTGAAATCGGTAAATTGTTTTTGAACCATCGCGAGATTAATAACAGTAATCACAGTGATGTGGAATAATTAGCAGAGATTCACTGTAGCTTAATTATTGGGGTGTCACACCATGGTTATGAAACTGAAACTGTTGTGGCACATCTTACTAAGTTGAATGACATAGCCACCCTTTTTACTCATGATGAGAAAACTCGCTATTATTATATCCTCAAGTTATTTCCATTCTCATTAAAGGGTGATGCTAAAGGTTGGTACAATACTCTTGCTCCTGGTTGTGTGCGTAGTCCCCAGGATATGATTTATTACTTCTGTGAAAAATATTTCCCTACTCATAAAAAACAAGCTGTCTTGCAGAAAATATTTAGTTTTGTGCAAATTAAAGAAGAGAGTCTCCCACAAGCTTGGGGGAGTCTTTACCAATTCCTTAATGCTTTGCCTGATCATCCACTTAAGAAAAATGAAATACTTGATATCTTCTATAATGGACTAACCGATACTTCTAGGGATTTCCTAGATAGTTGTGCTGGTTGTGTTTTCACGGAATGAACTATTGGGCAAGCTGAAAAATTATTGACTAATATATTGAAAAATTATGATGATTGAACTCTACCTGAACCACCACCTAAACCCACTCTAAATAAGAGGGGTATCTTATATCTCAGTCCTGAAGATATGCAAGAGCCAAATAAATATATGAAGGAAAAAGGTATTAAAGCTAAGGATGTCAAAAATTTACCTCCTATTGAAGAAATACATGGGCTTGATACACCACCCCCCCCCCCTAAGGTGGTAGAGTTAAATTCTCTAATGAAATTCAATGATAATGAAAATCCTCACAATATGCATCCTAGCCAATGCCTTTATGAGTTTGAAAATTATATTAGAAAACAAGATCACTTCAATGCAAATGTTATGTAACAACTGAAGTATAATTTTTATATGATTGCTCACTTGAGTGACTTGTTATTTAGAATCTCAAATGATGTTAGAGGTGTGGGAAAACATGCTTCTATGGTTCAAACCTAGTTAGAACAAGTTGCTAAATCTCAAAGAGAGGTGCTAGATGAAATGAGCAATAACATATACGACTTTGCTGTTAGAATAGCAACTAGAGGAGGTAAAATGACTCAGGAACCACTTTATCCTGAGGGACAGCCAAAAAGAATTGAACAAGATTCTCAAAGAGCTAACACTGATGCATGTAGTCCTCCTAAAAAGAAAAAGAAGAAAAATAATAGGATTCTGCATGCCTCTAGTGAACATGAAGTAGAAAACCCTCCTGACAATGAAGTCTCTATCTCTGATGCTGAAACTCATCCTGGTAGTGAACACTCACCTTCTTATAATGAAAAAGTTAATGATGAGGTTCATGAAGATAGTCAACCAAATAATGAAGAACCAGACAATGATGTTGAGATAGAACCTGCAGTTGATCTTGATAACCCACATCCTAAAAATAAAATATATGATAACAGATACTTTGTTGATAGAAAACACGATAGGGAAAGAGAACCGTGGGTTCAAAAACCTATGCCCTTTCCACCTAAGTCAACTAAAAAGAAAGATGAGGAAGAATTTGAACGCTTTGCTGAAATGCTAAGGCCAGTCTTTTTGCGTACTCGCTTGACTGATATTCTAAAAATGCCTCCTTATGCAAATTATATGAAAGACATCATCACCAATAAGAGAAAAATACCGGAAGCTGAAATCTCCACTATGCTTGCTGATTATACTTTTAAGGATGGAGTACCTTAAAAATTTGGAGATCCGGGAATACCAACTGTCGGTGTACAAAAGTAGGAGCCTTTCTATACCCCTTTACTTGTGCACGAGCAGTCGTAGCCACATCTGCGGCCATGCTCGGCGGGGCATAGGAAGGAAAGGTACGAGAATGCCAAGGCAGCACTCAAGCCAGAGGCATGAAGAGCAAAGGGGCAAGATGGACT
This sequence comes from Triticum dicoccoides, assembly GCF_002162155.2. NCBI lineage: Eukaryota > Viridiplantae > Streptophyta > Magnoliopsida > Poales > Poaceae > Triticum > Triticum dicoccoides. The sequence goes on along the minus strand of NC_041386.1, from coordinate 236,552,278 downwards.
TCCCCCGGCAACACCCTTGCAGGGGCGGCCTACATAGCCCCGGCAAGAGCCTTGCCGGGGCAACTTGCCCAACACCAGCAAGGCCGCCACCCTTGCGCCCGAGAGTTCTGACGCCATCGACAATGTCGAGACCAAGACTCAGGGGCGCCTGCGTGGTGGCGTGCAGATCTTTGTGAAGACCAAAGGCCTGCGAGTCTAGATAAGAACCAGAAGACGAAGACCCCCGGCAAGATCCTTGCCGGGGACGACCGCGAGACCCCAGCAAGACCATTGCCGGGGGCATCTGCGGGGCCACGGCCAGGCCCGCACCTACCAAAGTTTCGCTGCCCCGCGGCCATTCCGACGCGGCAACCAGCCCGCCAACTAGGCAAGCACCTACGTGGCAGCATGCAACTTCTAGGCCAACTAGTAGAGCACGTGCGTGGTGGCATGCAGATCTTCGTGAAGGCCTTGTCACCGCACCAGTACAGCGACCGGCCGGCCATCATGGCGCTGCATGCCTCGTCAGCTTGGATGCGCGTCGAAGCAAGGCGAGGCGGCGACGGACGGGACAAGCTCTGCTGCCATTCCCGATATAGCAAGAGGGCACGTAGGCAGCGCATTAAATGCGTTTTTCCTATGATGTCAGGTGGTGTCTACTACACAACCTTCTTCTTGTAGACGTTGTTGGGCCTCCAAGTGCAGAGGTTTGTAGGACAGTAACAAATTTCCCTCAAGTGAATGACCTAAGGTTTATCAATCCGTGGGAGGCGTAGGATGAAGATGGTCTCTCTCAAACAACCCTGCAACCAAATAGCAAAGAGTCTCTTGTGTTCCCAACACACCCAATACAATGGTAAATTGTATAGGTGCACTAGTTCGGTGAAGAGATGGTGATACAAGTGCAATATGGATGGTAGATATAGGTTTTTGTAATCTGAAAATATAAAAACAGGAAGGTAACTAATGATAAAAGTGAGCACAAACGGTATTGCAATGCGTTGAAACAAGGCCTAGGGTTCATACTTTTACTAATGCAAGTTCTCTCAACAATAATAACATAATTGGATCATATAACAATCCCTCAACATGCAACAAAGAGTCACTCCAAAGTCACTAATAGAGGAGAACAAACGAAGAGATTATTGTAGGGTACGAAACCACCTCAAAGTTATCCTTTCTGATCGATCTATTCAAGAGTCAGTAGTAAAATAACACAAAGCTATTCTTTCCGTCCGATCTATCCTAGAGTTTGTACTAGAATAACACCTTAAGACACAAATCAACCAAAACCCTAATGTCACCTAGATACTCCAATGTCACCTCAAGTATCCATGGGTATGATTATACGATATGCATCACACAATCTCAGATTCATCTATTCAACCAACACAAATAACTTCAAAGAGTGCCCCAAAGTTTCTACCGGAGAGTCAAGACGAAAATGTGTGCCAACCCCTATGCATAAGTTCACAAGGTCACGGAACCTGCAAGTTGATCACCAAAACATACATCAAGTAGATCAGGTGAATATCCCATTGTCACCATAGATAAGCACATGCAAGACATACATCAAGTGTTGTCAAATCCTTAAAGACTCAATGCGATAAGAGAACTTCAAAGGAAAAACTCAATCCATTACAAGAGAGTAGAGGGGGAGAAGCATCATAAGATCCAACTATAATAACAAAGCTCGCGATACATCAAGATCATGCCGAATCAAGAACACGAGAGAGAGAGAGAGATCAAACACATAGCTACTGGTACATACCCTCAGCCCTGAGGGTGAACTACTCCCTCCTCGTCATAGAGAGCACCGGGATGATGAAGATGGCCACCGGAGAGGGATTCCCCCCTCCGACAGGGTGCCGAAACGGGTCTAGATTGGTTTTCGGTGGCTACAGAGGCTTGCGGAGGTGGAACTCCCGATCTAGGTTATTTTCTGGAGGTTTTAGTATTTATAGGAATTTTTGTTCGTCGGGAACAAGTCAGGGAGGTGCCCGAGTCGTCCACGAGATAGGGCGGCGCGCCCGGGGGGAGGGGGGGTAGGTGCAACCCCACCCTTGTGGATGGCCCGGGACTCTTCTGGCCCAACTCTTTTACTCAGGGGGCTTCTTTTGATCCATAAAAAATCATCAAAAATTGGCACGTCAATTGGACTCTGTTTGGTATTCCTTTTCTGTAAAACTCAAAAAACAAGGAAAAAAACAGAAACTGGCATTGGGCTCTAGGTTAATAGGTTAGTCCCAAAAATCATATAAAATACCATATAAATGCATATAAAACATACAAGATGGATAATATAATAGCATGGAACAATAAAAAAATTATAGATACACTGGAGACGTATCAAGCATCCCCAAGCTTAATTCCTGCTCGTCCTCGAGTAGGTAAATGATAAAAACAGAATTTTTGATGTGGAATGCTACCTAACATAATTTTCAATGTAATTTTCTTTATGGTGGCATGAATATTCAGATCCATAAGATTCAAGACAAAAGTTTAATATTGACATAAAAACAATAATACTTCAAGCATACTAACCAAGCAATTATGTCCTCTCAAAATAACATAGCCAAAGAAAGCTCATCCCTACAAAATCATATAGTTTGGCCATGCTTCATTTTCGTCACACAAAATGCTCCCATCATGCACAACCCCGATGACAAGCCAAGCAATTGTTTCATACTTTAGTATTCTCAAACTTTTTCAACTTTCACGCAATATGTGAGCGCGAGTCATGGACATAGCACTATAGGTGGAACAGAATATAACGATGGAGGTCGTGTGGAGAAGACAAAAAAGGAGAAATTCTCACATCGACGTGGCTAATCAATGGGCTATGGAGATGCCCATCAATTGATGTCAATGCGAGGAGTAGGGGTTGCCATGCAACGGATGCACTAGAGCTATAAATGTATGAAAGCTCAACAAAAGAAACTAAGTGGGTGTGCATCCAACTTGCTTGCTCACGAAGACCTAGGGCATTTTGAGGAAGCCCATCATTGGAATATACAAGCCAAGTTCTATAATGAAAAATTCCCACTAGTATATGAAAGTGAAAAAATAAGAGACTCTCTATCATGAAGACCATGGTGCTACTTTGAAGCACAAGTGTGGAAAAAGGATAGTAACATTGTCCCTTCTCTCTTTTTCTCTCTTTTTTGGGCCTTCTCTTTTTTTATTTGGCCTTTCTCTCTTTTTTGGGGGCCTTCTGTTTTTTTGCCTTTATCTTTTTTCCTCACATGGGACAATGCTCTAATAATGATGATCATCACACTTCTATTTATTTACAACTCAAGGATTACAACTCAATAATAGAACAAAATATGACTCTATATGAGTGCCTCCGGCGGTGTAGCGGGATGGGCAATGAATCAAGAGTGACATGTATGAAAAATCATGAATGGTGGGCTTGCCACAAATACGATGTCAACTACATGATCATATAAGGCAATATGACCATGATGAAGCATGTCATAATAAACGGAACGGTGGAAAGTTGCATGGCAATATATCTCAGAATGAATATGGAAATGCCATAGTAGGTATGGTGGCTGTTTTGAGGAAGATATAAGGAGGATTGTGTGTGATAGAGCGTATCATATCACGGGTTTGGATGCACCGGCGAAGTTTGCACCAACTCTCGAGGTGATAAAGGGCAATGCACAGTACCGAAGAGGTGTAACATCCCAAATTTTCAATTTGGAATGTTATACATTAGATCATCATGCATATCGTATTTTCTTGCATTTTGGTCGATCCTAGAAATTTCACGCAACTCAAGGACCTTCGGAGAGAGTTGGAGATTTCGTTATTTTCATATTTGAGAGTTTTCTCGAATTGAAAAGAGGATCATTTGATTTATTTATTTCATCTTCAATAATTTTTCTGATATAAAAAATATAAGAGAGGGAATAATATGACTTTCCCAAAATTGAGGAAAAATGAAGATTTAATAAATAGATCAAATTTTGTTTGCCGGAGTTTATTTGCATTTTATTTGGATAGGGAAAAATGCGTGTTTTCAAAAATTGCATTTTAGGACCGGAGAAAAGTTCATTTTGTTCGGCTCATTTTTAGGAGTCGGGGAAAATTTACTTTAGAATTTTTGGAGTTCGTTTAGATTTTCTTTTCTTTTGTTTTCTGCGCGCGAAACCGTTAAAAAAAAAGTGAGCCAGGCCAGCCGGGCCAAAGGCCCAGCCAGCCGCCCGCCCTCCCCAGCTGCGCGCGTGCGCAGGCGCCAGGCGCCAGTGCGCCAGGCCGCCGCCTCGCCTCTAGCCGAGTCCGGCTTGGACTCTAGGCCGTAGCCCCTCCCCTTTCCTTTGTTTTGTTTTTCTTTCCTAGTCTATTTCTTGTCCCCTACCCCAAGTCTCCTCTCCCCTCACCTATATAAATACCAACACCCCCCCTCCAAAACATCAAGTCAAACCCCAAGCCCCACACCACCCCGCGCCTCCCCACCCCGCGCCCCTCACCGCCCCGCGCCCCTCACCCGCCGCCGCCGCCCCTATAGTGCCGCCACCGCCGCCCCTATAGCGCCGCCGCCGCCGCCCTAGCACGCCGCCGTTGCCACCGTTCACCCCGCCTCGCCGGAGGTAGCCCCGCGCCTCTCTTTTTCTTCCCCGCGGTTCGGTTCTTTTAAAAGAAACCGTTCCAGTTTTCTTTTCCGGTTTTTCTCTCTGATTCTTTGTTTCGGTTTCTTTTCCGAAACCCCTAGATCGGTTTTCCGTTTTCTTTTTTGGTTTATTTTCCGAATACCCTAGATCGGTTTTCGTTCTTCTTTCGGACCATTCGTCTCAACGAACGTGATCACCGATTATTTCCGGTTAACGACGCCCGTTCATTTAACCATTCGTCTCTTTCTTTTCGTCGGATTTATTCCGCGATCGCAATCTCAGATCCGATCTTCGTTCTAGTTTATATTCTCGCCCGTTTATCGGAATCAGGTGATTCAAGCGCCTGGAGTTTCGTCTCGAAACCGCCGTTCCGTCTAATCAACTTGAACAAGTTTTTGCTATGGTAAAATTTGACCTAGTTTCAACTTGCTAGAACCGAGTTGTTTTCTTCCGCCGTTTGTTTTCCGTCATTTGTTCGGTTCGTTCTTTCTTTGCAACCGGAGTTCTTAAGTTGAATTTTCTGGTTCGTCCTCTCGTTCGAGTTTTACTTGTGCATTAGATGAGTACTTGTGTGGTTACTATTGTTTGCTTACGATAGATTGACCGGAGTGTGACGAGTAGATCTATCAAGAGTTTTAAGTGCGAATCATCTTCATCTATATTGCAGGCAAGTTCGCACTTTGATCATACCTTTTCTACAACCCAGTTTTATTGCATTAGATCAATCCTCACACATTGCATGATTAGGATCTAATTAAATTGTGGGATGGGAAGTAGATGAGGTAGTACCTATTACCTGTTTATTATCAAACCTTTGGGAGTTACTTCTACGTTTGCTTATTTTGCCATGCTATGCTAGTAGACGTGGATTGGGTGAGTGATATCCATGACAGATGTGAGATTGATAATTCGAATGGTTTATCTAAGGTGGCAACCTAACACACATCTGGGTGGATTGAGGCACCTGATGTCTATCAGGACTTGCCTGTTTTTTTGGACCGCCACCCAGGCTCAAAGGGATCATAAGATCTTTCATGCTAGAAACTTCCGTGTGCAGCCACAAGCCATTATGGGCTCTGGCATAGTTGACTAAGTCGTGCGAACTCTTACGGGTAGACTAGCAGATGTAGGGGAAGTAGGCGTACCGGTCTACCCACATGTAAGGTGCTAGTGCTTCTGAAAGACTGTGTCTCGGTCATCTGTCTTCTCAAACACCATGTAGTGCGAGAAACCAAACGGAGGCGATCGAGTCTTGTGGGGAAAAGTGCGCAAACCTCTGCAGAGTGTACAAACTAATCATGATTAGCCGTGTCCCCAGTTATGGACAACTTGAGTATCTAGTACTTGAATATCATGTGAATCTCAACATGTTACTTCTAATTAATGTTGTTGGGTTTTAATTATTTTTAATTGGGATTGAGAATGCTGTCAACCATTCTCAATGTTTCACAACCACCATGATAGTTAAATAAATTATTCCTTTGCAGTAGGGAAAAATTGGCTTTACGCAAAACCTTATAACCATAGAGCTTTTCCACCAGCCATATATGCATGTAGTGATAGCCTTTATTCATTATTCTCTATGGTGTGAATTTGCGAGTACATTCAATGTACTGACCCATTTCGGGCTGCAACGTCTCATGTTGCAGGATTATCTTACGACGAGTAAGTGATACGTTAGGGTTACGATTTCTACACTCAACTTTGCCGTTGGTGTTGATGGGAATCCACAACCTTGTTGCTTCCGCTATATGGATTGAGGTAATAGTATTTACGTTACTTTATACATGTGATTTACCTCTGTTATAAATCCTTCGAGTACTGTGTGTGTCAGCATACCGATCCAGGGATGACACTTAAGCACAAAGACTTGACCCATTCGGGTCGGGTCGCTACAAGATGGTATCAGAGCACATGTTGACTGTAGGACATGACCCTAGAAACTGGCAAGCCCATAGCAAAGATTTTTCTCTACAAATTTCCCTTTCAAAAGAGATCTTTTACCTCTCTTCTCTTCTGAGCTTATTCAAATATTCCCTTTTAGTGAGACCATACCCCTTTCTCCTTTTGACCCCACGAAGATTAGACTGAGGAGACCACTCCAAGAAGTACAGGATATCAGACAAGTAAGACCATTCGGAATGAAGAGGATTTTACCATACATTATGATAATGGAAACTACAACGGTTGAAGACTCCGAAGACTAGGAGAATTGAAGGCTCTGTAGAATTTCCAGATTGAGTATGACCTAGGAAGGCTACCCTTATGGAACTTGGCAGACTATGGAAGTTGTCAATACCCGAGATCAAGGTGTATCGGAGAAAGACTGAAACAAGGAGCATGAGAACTCAAAGTTTTATCGAGAAAACCCTAAGGCAGGAGATATCAACTATGGAATGATAGCTCATGGAAATGACAAGAGCAGAAACACAGCTATCCAAGAAGTTATCTCGCGCTGATGCTATTGTCACCATGCTGAGTTAAGGATGCATGTCATCAGAATGGATTTGATGGAAGAAGGCTGATGGAGCACCTATTAGTAAGATGAAGTTTTAACCTTAGCCGGTGTATCACCAGGATCTGGAGTAGTACATAAAGAAGTTTAAGGTGGAGCTCCATGAAAGCATATTAGACAAGGAAGCATTTCGTGAAGAACTCAGGAACCAAAAGCTGAAAGTAGCCAAGATGGAGGAGCTACAACCTCGAGATACCGGAGATTTGTCAGGAACTGAAGGATAGTATGACCATGGCTCATGCCAAGGATGTTGAAACCTAGAAGTTTGGAATGCAATTCCAGAATATTCAAGGATGTCACGAGAGACTTCGCATCAAACGAGTTGATCTGGCAAAAGAACTTGAGAAGACAAGCATGATCGGAAGAAGCCATTGGAGGCATGAACAAGGCTTGAAGAGTTTGGAGACGTTGAAGATTTATTGACCTTTAGAAGACCAAACCCCTGTTATATACCTACGTTAGATGCGACGATTGTGAGCTGTCATTTGTTTGATGTTTTTTTCGACAGCCACAACAAAAATATGTCTTTTCAAAACCGTTGTTTGCATTGTGTGCATCCCTCTCTCTTGATCTCTCTTATCTCACCCCGAACCCATGGACCCAATAGAGGATGAATGGAGATGAGCTTGTATTTTCTGGACCGATGAATCAATTGGAGACAGACCGATGGATTCGGAACATGGAGGATCATATGGAGGATAACCCTATAGTTGGAAATGATATGACCTAGCATGCTCTTCAATGCTTTGAAAGAGGTGCTGCTACTTGGTGGAGGATATACCAAACCATGAATGGATGGCAAGGAGTAACCACTTGGAGAGAATTAAAGTTGACTCTGCAAAGATCTCACCTGGTGTCCCAGAAGTTGAAGTCTTATGGAAAGGATATAAGGAAACCTTGTGCATGCAAGATTTGTGGAGAAATCGGACACACCCATAAAGAACACAAGGATGAATGCCCTAACTGTGAAGGAGGTCACCCAGCTGAAGAATGCCCAACTAGGAAGATCACTTGTTTCTTGTGTGAAGGGACTACCCATTACCCTGCTCAGTGTCACATTTACCCCTTGGTACAAAGAACCATCCAGCAGAAGGAAGAAGCAATGAAAGGAGCTCTTATGGAAAGTTTAGAAGAACCCGTGATGAAGGAAGATGTGGAAGACACACCTAAAGAGGACCCGAGTAAACCCTGCACTAAATCTTGCTATTCATGTGGAGAAGAAGGACACATCTCCCAAAATTGTATAAAGGGGGATCTAGTAGAATTCCCAACGGAGGAAGTAGCATATGACCCACAGGAAATAGAAGCCCTGATTGGAATGGAAAAGTCTAGGAAGAGAAACCGATTGGATTCCAGGAGGAACCTGAGTCATATCACCTGTTACAGGTGCAAGGAGTCAGGGCACTACCTCAGCAGTTGCCCAAAAAGGAAACCTCGATACTTGTCAGAAGTAATATGTTTTAGTTGTAATAAAGCATGGCACCTTGCCAGAGATTGTCCGAAGAAGAAGGAGACTTGTGATAAGTAGTTGAGTTTGCAACAAAAGTAATGGAGTAGTAGAAGTGAGAACATTTTCTTGAGGTGTTGAGTTGAGACATGTAATGGAAAAGCGAGAGATTGTAATTAATTGAGAGTGAATAAAGTGAGCATCATTGGTACTGATATGGATCTTATGAGTTGTTACTCTATGAAGAAGAATTTTGACCCTTTTGAGGATAAGACAAATATGTTCTATGTAAGATTGGTGCATTTTAAGGGTGGTAGTACCCTGTAATGGATTTCGGACAAAATGAATACGAGTTTTGTCTCGATATGTGTGATGCCCCAAGAGTATGTGGGATGAAGTTGGAAACCGTCATTTGTTTGGACCAAATGTGATCAAGGAGTCGGAAGAGAATGTTAAGTTGATTCGAGATAGACTGAAGGTAGCTCAGTCCAGGCAGAAGAGTTATGTAGATGCAAGGAGGTAGTCTATGAAATTGGAGACAGAGCATGTCTTCATGTGTTCCCTCTGCGAGGAGTTAAACGAATTGGAGTTAAGGTAAAAGTTAGCCCCGAGATTTGTAGGACCATACCGAGTTTTGGAGCGTATGGGAGAAGTGGCCAACAAGTTGGAGTCACCCGAAGGACTGTCAGGAGTTCATGATGTGTTTCACATTTCCCAGTTGAAGAAGTGCCATGCAGAGATGGCCAATATTTCCCCTGTAAAGACGCTTGACCCTGGAAAGGATAATGTTGTTCCACGAAGTAGAGTATGGACTTCATAAGTATAAGTTTTTATCTCGGTATGAGGGATATCCCACGAGGATGAAGAGATAAATTACTATTGGATATAAAGGAGGTATGATGTTGGAAATATGGATCAATGGAAAATTCCATGATGAGTTTGAGTAATCACGTTTTAGTTTGGTTCCAATAGAAGGAAGGGAGACAATACAATTGGATGGATTTAAGAATACTAGGAAGTTGGAAGTTGGACTAATGATCAGTTGCCCGAAGATGAGTTCAAGGATTACAAGTGAGGAGATGGGCTATAACCCACAGGCTCCAGAACCTGCCAAGAAGCAAGCACATACTTGCTGAAGGAAGGACCCTGGAAGAGGATATACCTTTGCCGATAGACGATCTTATAGGAGTTACGCAAAACCTGAGGGTTGGGAAGGAACGATGGATGTTTGTTTGGCTTGCAGAATCAATGGATTTATTCGAACTTGGTTCGTCGACAAGAGAAATTCTGCAATGCTTGTGAGGATAACCGAGTGTTAGAATGCGAGATTCACTAAACCATATACAAGGTAATGATTTGGGTGCGGGATGGATTGATCACCATACCGACTTACTCTTATTATTCGCCTTGCTATATGGGATGGTAAATCTGAGTGACTTACCTATAGTAGAGAGACGACGATATTAAACCTTGTTAAACCTTAGAATGGTATAAGAATTTTTTCCCTTGTACACGGCAGTTGTGCCAACCGTAGGTTATACGGTGAGGATCAACCAAGACCCATTTCCTGCAGGAGAAACCATACATTGTTGACTACCATGAGATATCGATAGTTGTTTAGTTTTGGCGCTAGACCCGTCAGCTAAGAAGACCCAATCTCGGAATAACCTTACTAAGAGGAAATGACAGAAGAATTGAGTAAAAGGTTATGCCACTACCTGAAGAGCCTAGAGAAGGAATTATCCTTACGATATGAGAAGACGGCACTGTCAAGAATAAGGATGGAGTATATGAGTTTTGATGAAACCGTAACAATGATTCTAAGGGTGGTAGCACCCCAGACACCGTGTGATGATCGATGGATTTTGAGAAGACCCCCAAACCCTAACCTTTTCTTGCTAGCCTCTCCGAATCTCGAGGACGAGATTCCTTTTAAGGGTGGTAGGTTTGTAACATCCCAAATTTTCAATTTGGAATGTTATACATTAGATCATCATGCATATCGTATTTTCTTGCATTTTGGTCGATCCTAGAAATTTCACGCAACTCAAGGACCTTCGGAGAGAGTTGGAGATTTCGTTATTTTCATATTTGAGAGTTTTCTCGAATTGAAAAGAGGATCATTTGATTCATTTATTTCATCTTCAATAATTTTTCCGATATCAAAAATATAAGAGAGGGAATAATATGACTTTCCCAAAATTGAGGAAAAATGAAGATTCAATAAATAGATCAAATTTTGTTTGCCGGAGTTTATTTGCATTTTATTTGGATAGGGAAAAATGCGCGTTTTCAAAAATTACATTTTAGGCCCGGAGAAAAGTTCATTTTGTTCGGCTCATTTTTAGGAGTCGGGGAAAATTTACTTTAGAATTTTTGGAGTTCGTTTAGATTTTCTTTTCTTTTGTTTTCTGCGCGCGAAACCGTTAAAAAAAAGTGAGCCAGGCCAGCCGGGCCAAAGGCCCAGCCAGCCGGCCGCCCTCCCCAGCTGCGCGCGTGCGCAGGCGCCAGGCGCCAGTGCGCCAGGCCGCCGCCTCGCCTCTAGCCGAGTCCGGCTTGGACTCTAGGCCGTAGCCCCTCCCCTTTCCTTTGTCTTGTTTTTCTTTCCTAGTCTATTTCTTGTCCCCTACCCCAAGTTTCCTCTCCCCTCACCTATATAAATACCAACACCCCCCCTCCAAAACATCAAATTAAACCCCAAGCCCCACACCACCCCGCGCCTCCCCACCCCGCGCCCCTCACCCCCCACGCCCCTCACCCGCCGCCGCCGCCCCTATAGCGCCGCCGCCGCCCTAGCACGCCGCCGTCGCCACCGTTCGCCCCGCCTAGCCGGAGGTAGCCCCGCACCTCTCTTTTTCTTCCCCGCGGTTCGGTTCTTTTAAAAGAAACCGTTCCGGTTTTCTTTTCCAGTTTTTCTCTCCGATTCTTTGTTTCGGTTTCTTTTCCGAAACCCCTAGATCGGTTTTCCGTTTTCTTTTTCGGTTTCTTTTCCGAAAACCCTAGATCGGTTTTCATTCTTCTTTCGGACCGTTCATCTCAACGAACGTGATCACCGATTATTTCCGGTTAACGACGCCCGTTCATTTAACCGTTCGTCTCTTTCTTTTCGTCGGATTTATTCCGCGATCGCAATCTCAGATCCGATCTTCGTTCTAGTTTATCTTCTCGCCCATTTATCGGAATCAGGTGATTCAAGCCCCTGGAGTTTCGTCTCGAAACCGCCGTTCCGTCTAATCAACTTGACCAAGTTTTTGATATGGTAAAATTTGACCTAGTTTCAAGTTGCTAGAACCGAGTTGTTTTCTTCCACCGTTTGTTTTCCGTCGTTTATTCGGTTCGTTCTTTCTTTGCAACCGAAGTTCTTAAGTTGAACTTTCTGGTTCGTCCTCTCGTTCGAGTTTTACTTGTGCATTTGATGAGTACTTATTGTGTGGTTACTATTGTTTGCTTACGATAGATTGATCGGAGTGTGACGAGTAGATCTATCAAGAGTTTTAAGTGCGAATCATCTTCATCTACATTGCATGCAAGCTCACACTTTGATCATACCTTTTCTACAACCCAATTTTATTGCATTAGATCAATCCTCACACATTGCATGATTAGGATCTAATTACATTGTGGGATGGGAAGTAGATGAGGTAGTACCTATTACCTGTTTATTATCAAACCTTTGGGAGTTACTTCTACGTTTGCTAATTTTGCCATGCTATGCTAGTAGACGTGGATTGGGTGAGTGATATCCATGACAGATGTGAGATTGATAATTCTAATGGTTTATCTAAGGTGGCAACCTAACACACATCTAGGTGGACTGAGACACCTGATGTCTATCAGGACTTGCCTGTTTTTTTGGACCGCCACCCAGGCTCAAAGGGATCATAAGATCTTTCATGCTAGAAACTTCCGTGTGCAGCCACAAGCCATTATGGGCTCTGGCATAGTTGACTAAGTCGTGCGAACTCTTACGGGTAGACTAGCAGATGTAGGGGAAGTAGGTGTACCGGTCTACCCACATGTAAGGTGCTAGTGCTTCTGAAAGACTGTGTCTCGGTCATCCGTCTTCTCAAACACCATGTAGTGCGAGAAACCAAACGGAGGCGATCGAGTCTTGTGGGGAAAAGTGCGCAAACCTCTGCAGAGTGTACAAACTAATCATGATTAGCCGTGTCCCCGGTTATGGACAACTTGAGTATCTAGTACTTGAATATCATGTGAATCTCAACATGTTACTTCTAATTAATGTTGTTGGGTTTTAATTATTTTTAATTGGGATTGAGAATGATGTCAACCATTCTCAATGTTTCACAACCACCATGATAGTTAAATAAATTATTCCTTTGCAGTAGGGAAAAATTGGCTTTACGCAAAACCTTATAACCATAGAGCTTTTCCACCAGCCATATATGCATGTAGTGATAGCCTTTATTCATTATTCTCTATGGTGTGAATTTGCCAGTACATTCAATGTACTGACCCGTTTCGGGCTGCAACGTCTCATGTTGCAGGATTATCTTACGACGAGTAAGTGATACGTTAGGGTTACGATTTCTACACTCAACTTTGCCGTTGGTGTTGATGGGAATCCACAACCTTGTTGCTTCCGCTATATGGATTGAGGTAATAGTATTTACGTTACTTTATACATGTGATTTACCTCTGTTATAAATCCTTCGAGTACTGTGTGTATCAGCATACCGATTCAGGGATGACACTTAAGCATAGAGACTTGACCCATTCGGGTCGGGTCGCTACAAGAGGCTAGCAATGATGGAAGGGTGAGAGTGCGTATAATCCATGGACTCAACATTAGTCATAAAGAACTCACATACTTATTGCAAAAATCTACAAGTCATCAAAACCAAGCACTACGCGCATGATCCTAGGGAGATAGATTGGTAGGAAAAGACCATCGCTCGTCCCCGACCGCCACTCATAAGGAAGGCAATCAAAGAACACCTCATGCTTCAAATTTGTCACACAGCGGTTACCATACATGCATGCTACGAGACTTGCAAACCTCAACACAAGTATTTCTCAATTTCACAATTACTCAACTAGCACGACTCTAATATCACCATCTTTATATCTCAAAACAATTATGAAGTATCAAACTTCTCATAGTATTCAATGCACTCTATATGAAAGTTTTTATTATATCCCTCTTGTATGCCCATCATATTAGGACTAAATTCATAACCAAAGCAAATTACCATGCTGTTGTAAAAGTCTCTCAAAATAATATAAGTAAATCATGAGAGTTCATCTATTTTTTCAAAATAAAATCACCGCCGTGCTCTAAAAAGATATAAGTGAAGCACTAAAGCAAACGACAAACTACTCCGAAAGTTATAAGTGAAGATCAATGAGTAGTTGAATATAATTATGTAACTATGTGAAGACTCTCTAACATTTAAGCATTTCGGATCTTGGGATATTATTCAAACAGCAAGCAAAAAGTAGAATAAAATGACGCTCCAAGAAAAACACATATCATGTGGTGAATAAAAATAGAGCTCCAAGTAAAGTTACCGATGAACGAAGACGAAAGAGGGGATGCCATCCGGGGCATCCCCAAGCTTAGGATCTTGGTTGTCCTTGAATATTACCTTGGGGTGCCTTGGGCATCCCCAAGCTTAGGCTGTTGCCACTCCTTATTCCATAGTCCATCGAATCTTTACCCAAAACTTGAAAACTTCACAACACAAAACTTAACAGAAAACTCGTAAGCTCTGTTAGTATAAGAAAATAAATCACCACTTTTGGTACAGTTGCGAACTCATTCTAAATTCATATTGGTGTAATATCTACTGTATTCCAACTTCTCTATGGCTCATACCCTCCGATACTACTCATAGATTCATCAAAATAAGCAAACAACACAATGAAAACAGAATCTGTCAAAAACAGAACAGTCTGTAGCAATCTGGAGGTTTTGAATACTTCTGTAACTCCAAAAATTCTGAAAATTAGGACGATCAAGAAAATTTGTATATTGATCTACTGTAGTTGGAATTGGTATTTTATCACTCTCTGGTAAAAAATGAAAATTATCTTTGCGAGAGCATACTTTCTGTTTTTATCAGCAAGATCAAACAATAATCACCCAAGAAGATCCTAAAGGCTTTACTTGGCACAAACACTAATTAAAACAGAAAAACACAATCATAACAGAAGATAGATGAATTATTTATTACTACACATGAACAAAAATCAAAGAACAAAAATAAAATTGGGTTGCCTCCCAACGAGCGCTATCATTTAATGCCCCTAGCTAGGCATGACGATTTCAATGATGCTCGCATAAAAGATAAGAATTGAAACATAATGGGAGCATCATGAAGAATATGACTAGCACATTTAAGTCTAACCCACTTCCTATGCATAGGTATTTTGTGAGCAAACAACTTATGGGAACAATAATCAACTAGCATAGGAAGGCAAAACAAGCATAACTTAAAACTTTAAGCACATAGAGAGGAAACTTGATATTATTGCAATTCCTACAAGCATATATTCCTCCCTCATAATAAATTTCAGTAGCATCATGAATGAATTCAACAATATAACCATCACATAAAGCATTATTTTCATGATGCACAAGCATAGAAATTTTACGACTCTCCACATAAGCAAATTTCTTCTCATGAATAGTTGTCGGAGCAAACTCAACAAAATAACTATCATGTGAGGCATAATCCAATTGAAATTTAAAATCATGATGACAAATTTCATGGTTATCATTGTTCTTTATAGCATACATGTCATCACAATAATCATCATAGATAGCAACTTTGTTCTCCTAATCAATTGGAACCTCTTCCGAAATAGTGGATTCATCACTAAATAAAGTCATGACCTCTCCGAAACTACTTTCATCAATATAATCATCATAAATAGGAGGCATTCTTTCATCATAATAAATATTCTCATGAAAACCCGGGGGACTAAAAATATCATCTTCATCAAACATAGCATCCCCAAGCTTGTGGCTTTGCATATCATTAGCATCATGGATATTCAAAGAAATCATACTAAAAACATTGCAATCATGCTCATCATCCAAAGAATTAGTGCCAAAGATTTTAATACATTCTTCTTCTAACAATTTGGCACAATTATCGGAATCCTTATTTTCACAAAAGACATTAAAAAGATGAAGCATATGAGGCAGCCTTAATTCCATTTTTTGTAGTTTTCTTTTATAGACTAAACTAGTGATAAAACAAGAAACTAAAAGATTAGATTGCAAGATCTAAAGATATACCTTCAAGCACTCACCTCCCCAGCAACGGCGCCAGAAAAGAGCTTGATGTCTACTACACAACCTTCTTCTTGTAGTCGTTGTTGGGCCTCCAAGTGCAGAGGTTTGTAGGACAGTAGCAAATTTCTCTCAAGTGGATGACGTAAGGTTTATCAATCCATTGGAGGCGTAGGATGAAGATGGTCTCTCTCAAACAACCCTGCAACCAAATAACAAAGAGTCTCTTTTGTCCCCAACACACCCAATACAATGGTAAATTGTATAGGTGCACTAGTTCGGTGAAGAGATGGTGATACAAGTGCAATATGGATGGTAGATATAGGTTTTTGTACTCTGAAAATATAAAAACAGCAAGGTAACTAATGATAAAAGTGAGCACAAACGATATTGCAATGTGTTGAAACAAGGCCTAGAGTTCATACTTTCACTAGTGCAAGTTCTCTCAACAATAATAACATAGTTGGATCATATAACAATCCCTCACATGCAATAAAGAGTCACTCCAAAGTCACTAATAGCGGAGAACAAACGAAGAGATTATTGTAGGGTACGAAACCACCTCAAAGTTATCCTTTGTGATCGATCTATTCAAGAGTCCGTAGTAAAATAACACGAAGCTATTCTTTCCCTTCGATCTATCCTAGAGTTCATACTAGAATAACACCTTAAGACACAAATCAACCAAAACCGTAATGTCACCTAGATACTCCAATGTTACCTCAAGTATCCGTGGGTATGATTATACGATATGCATCACACAATCTCAGATTCATCTATTCAACCAACACAAAGAACTTCAAAGAGTGCCCCAATGTTTCTACCGGAGAGTCAAGACGAAAACGTGTGCCAACCCCTATGCATAAGCTCACAAGGTCACAGAACCCGCAAGTTGATCACCAAAACATACATCAAGTAGATCAGGTGAATATCCCATTGTCACCATAGATAAGCACATGCAAGACATACATCAAGTGTTCTCAAATCCTTAAAGACTCAATCTGATAAAATAACTTCAAAGGGAAAACTCAATCCATTACAAGAGAGTAGAGAGGGAGAAGCATCATAAGATCCAACTATAATAGCAAAGCTCGCGATACATCAAGACCGTGTCGAATCAAGAACACGAGAGAGAGATCAAACACATAGCTACTGGTACATACCCTCAGCCCCGAGGGTGAACTACTCCCTCCTTGTCGTGGAGAGTGCCGGGATGATGAAGATGGCCACCGGAGAAGGATTCCCCCCTCAGGCAGGGTGCCGGAACGGGTCTAGATTGGTTTTTGGTGCCTACAGAGGCTTGCGGCGGCGGAACTCCCGATCTAGGTTATTTTCTGGAGGTTTCAGTATTTATAGGAATTTTTGGCGTGGGGAACAAGTCAGGGAGGTGCCCGAGTCGTCCACGAGATAGG
>NC_041386.1:236477753-236534817 GCF_002162155.2 Triticum dicoccoides | reverse complement strand
GGACGGCCCGGGACTCTTCTGGCCCAACTCTTTTACTCCGGGGGCTTCTTTTGGTCCATAAAAATCATCAAAAACTGGCACATCAATTGGACTCCCTTTGGTATTCCTTTTCTATAAAACTCAAAAACAAGGAAAAAACAGAAACTGGCACTGGGCTCTAGGTTAATAGGTTAGTCCCAAAAATCATATAAAATACCATATAAATGCATATAAAACATCCAAGATGGATAATATAATAGCATGGAACAATCAAAAATTATAGATTCGTCGGAGACGTATCATCAGGCGATAAACTTGTACACCGTAGATACTTTCCACCTCCTGTGTGCCACTGTGGCGACCCCTTTGACATATAAAAGGAGGCCCGGGGCATACTGTGGAAGGATTCAGACTTTTTGGACTGGGCACGCATAATAGCTATTCCAAGAACTGAAGAACACAAGATAAACACTGACAAGCAGGACTAGGGTTTTATGCATCATTTGCGGCCCGAACCTGGGTAAAAAATCCCCTTGCGCTAATCGTTAGATCTGCTCTTTGCACAACTCTTCACCCCCGCCAGTCGTAGAAGGGGTCCTCGGGATCCCATAGGTGTCGTTTCCCCGACATCTTTGGCGCGCCAGGTAGGGGGCGTGAGGCAGTGAAAATCTGGTCTAGAAGTTAGCGCATCGACTTCTTCATCGCCATGGCCCCCAAGAAGAAGGGGATCATAGTGATCGGTTCATCTGGAACCGAATAGCCCGTACCAGCATGGGCAGGCGACGAGGCGGACGCGGATGGTGGCGGAGGCGTGGCCCGCGAGCATGCATGACACTTTGGCAATCAGAGCTAGGCGAGCGACGTCGTTCGTGCCCAAGACGACGAGCCGCACGCCGCTGGGTCCAGGGGCGTGGCCGTGCTGCCCACGGGTGGCGCGGCGACCTCCAGGATGCCCCAGTCGGTGCTCGCGCCGCGGCCTGGGATGAGCAATGCTGCGACGTCGGTTCCCTCAGGCGCCACCACGGGAAGAGCCCTTTGCGTCACTCTCGAGATGCACCGGGCCAGCATGCGCGCCCAGATGCTGGCGGAAATGGCGCGCGACCACGAGACCGTGGTAGAGCTCCTTCTAACGTGGTTAGAAGTCAGAGCACGTCACGGTCCACGCAGCTTTCGCCGCCACCCATGCCAGAAGAAGTGTTGGCGCGCATGCAACTGCCCTCGACTTTCCTCCTGTTGCGGAGAAGCTCGACAAGTGGAGAGCCACCATCCGGAGCCTCATCAGCTTGGCCAATAAAGATGAACCGCGACCAGCGGGACCCTTGTGCTGGCGCTCTATCGAGCCGGTCCACGCCGGTGGTGGAAGGACCAGAGATGCTGCGACCATGGTGCACTCTCCTCCCCCACACCAGCAACAGCAACCATCGGCTTGTCGGGCCGACGCTTGTGACAACGTTTCCACAGCATCGTTCGATCCACGAGCCCGCTACGACCAACGTCAAGTTCTTCGAGAGCAAGCCCAGGAAGATGCTCGGACCACTATCGAGCGGCGACGGGAAGCGCGCCATCAGTCAGATAGGCGTGCAGGGCCCACTCTGGACGGCCCAGCACCGGGGGGTTCCAGTGACTTACCTTACGAGGTGGGTTGTCTAGCCTTTACCCGTGAGTTGCGGCAATTCCAGTGGCCCACCCACCGCACATTCAAGCCCGAGGTTGGAGAAAAGTACAACAGTAAGATTCACCCGTCGGAGTTCCTCAGCATCTACACTATCGCGATGCAAGCCGCCGGGGCTCGCAACGACAAGGTGCTTGCGAACTACTTCCCATTGGCACTTAAGCCCAACATCATGTCATGGTTGATGCACCCGCCAGTGGATTCCATTTATTCTTGGTCGGATCTGTGCCACGAGTTTGTTGGCGCCTTCACCGGGGGCCACCAAGCTCCTGGGCAGGCAAGTGATTTGCATGTCATCCCCAGAAGGATGGCGAAACCCTGCGCAAGTACATACAAAGGTTCAGCCGTGTGCAGTACAACATCCAAGATGTTTACCCCGCCGCCGTCGTCAGTGTCAGAATGTGCGCAACCGCAAGATGCGTGAGGACTGGCGATGAACAAGGTTAGGGATGTAGCTGAGCTTTATGTTTTGACCGATAGATGTGCTCAGGCTGAAGAAGGGAGGAAGTACCCCAGCAAAGATGTCGGCGCGGAAACCGACTCCACAGACGAAGACGCCGTCGCCCCGGCAAAGAAGGGCCGATGCCGCAATAGGAAGCGTAAGGGCAAGACCGTGCTTGTCGTCGAGGGATCCGGTGACCCCGGCGCTGCCAAGAAGGCCAAGGCTGACGACACCGACAAGGAAGTTGCTAGGTGCGCCGCCTGCTGGGCCTTGGCGGTTGCCGACAAGCCAGAAGGCTCTGACAAGCAGTACTGCAAAATCCATTGCACCAAGGGCCATGACCTCCAGAATTGCCGGTAGGTTGAGCTGCTTGCAGAGAAGCAGAAGGCTAAGTATGAGAGGCGCGATAAGCAAAAGGGCCAGGATGGTGCTGAGGCGTCCGGCAAGAAGCATGGCGACCGAAAAGGTCACTGCGGCAAAGATAATCAACCGGAGATGCCCGCTCGGGGCGGCGACAAGAAAGA
This sequence comes from Triticum dicoccoides, assembly GCF_002162155.2. NCBI lineage: Eukaryota > Viridiplantae > Streptophyta > Magnoliopsida > Poales > Poaceae > Triticum > Triticum dicoccoides. Next base: position 236,532,200 of record NC_041386.1, on the reverse strand, counting down.
GGGAGACGATGATCATGATGAGGATGACGAGTCCAGCGAGCACGTGTTCCAGAAAGCTACGGGGCCATGTGCGTCGACGGTGGCACCTCGTTGCATACCTCTCACCGCAAACAGAAATAGTGGGCGCGTGAAGTCACGACGGCAGAGCCATCATTCGACGGCCACAGGCCACTGAAGTGGTCCAGCACGCCTATCATTTTTGACATGGAGGATCACCCTGATCGCACAACGGCAGTCGGGTGTTTGCCGTTGTTGGTTTCGCCAACAATACGCAACCTCAAGGTGACGAAAGTGCTAGTTGACGGTGGGGCCAGTCTGAACTTGATCTCGCCCGCTGTGATCGAGAGGCTGCAAATCCCCGATGGAGATCTCGAGGAGACGGGCACGTTTCAAGGGTCAACCCGGGGAGGAGTCAGCTGAAGGGTAAGATCACGTTGCTCGTTACATTTTGGGGCGAGCTGAACCATAGGACGGAGAAGATTGTTTTTGATGTTGCCAAGATCCCCTTGCCCTATAATGGATCCTCGGCCGCCCAGCGCTGGCCAAGTTTATGTCGGCATCACATTACGCCTACAACACGTTGAAGATGCCCGGGCCAATGAGCATCATCACCGTCCCCTCCGACAAGAAAGACGCGCTCATCTGCGCCGACCAACTCTACCAGGAGGTAGTTGCAGCAGCTGCCGCCAAGGCACTTGCTCCTACCACTGGGACCCTGGGACAGAAGAAAACCGGCAAGGCCTCTACCCCTGCCGGCAAGGCCCCTTCCTGCAAGACTTCTGATCCCGGCAAAGACTCCTGCACCTCCTCCGGAAAACGCGCCTCTTCGGAGTGCCGCGTTCCCATTGGGGACGTGCCAGAGAGCTCTGCCAGCGGGAGCAAGAGGTCCAAGGCGGCCCCACTAGAAACCAAAAAGGTGCCCGTCATGGAGGATGGCACGGGTGGAGCTTTTACCGTAAGCTCCACCCTTGACAGCAAATAGGAAAGCGCGCTCGTCGCCTTCCTGCGGGCGAATGTCAACGTGTTTGCATGGCAAGCATCTGACATCCCCGGTGTTCCCAGTGAGGTGACTGAGCACCACATTGCTGTCTGTCCCCATGCGCGGCCCGTCAAGCAGAAGGTCAGGAAGCAAGCTTTGGAGCGACAAGAGTTCATCATCGAGGAGATCAGGAAGTTGGAGGCGGCAGGCTTGGTCAGAGGAGTGCTCCACCCCACGTGGTTGGCCAATCTAGTGGTAGTGCGTAAGGTAAATGGGAAATGGAGGTTGTGTATTGACTATACAGATATCAATAAAGCCTGTCCAAAGGATCCTTTCCCTCTGCCACGCATTGACCAGATAGTGGACTCCACTGCCGGGTGTGACCTACTGTCATTCCTCGACGCCTACTCAGGATAGCACCAGATCTTCATGATGAAGGAAGACGAAGAAAAGACTGCGTTCATCACCCCATGTGGTATGTACTATTTTGTAAGGATGCCTTTCGAGTTGAAAAGCGCTGGTTCGACATTTGCCCGAGTAGTCCAAATTGGTTTTGAGCCCCAGTTGCATAGAAATATGGAAGCTTATATGGATGATATAGTAGTCAAAACCAAGGACAAGGCCATGCTCGTGCAGGATCTGGAGGAAACATTTGCAAACCTGCGCAAGATCAACCTCAAGCTCAACCCAGAGAAGTGCGTGTTCGGCGTCCCATCCAGCAAACTTCTTGGGTTCTTTGTGTCTCAATGCGGAATCGAAGCAAATCCCGACAAGATCAAAGCGATTGAGCAGATTGAGGCACCAAGACGAGTCAAAGACATCCATAGGCTTGCCGGCTGCGTTGTTGCTCTAAGTAGGTTCATCTCCAAATCTGCTGAGCGCGCCCTCCCCTTTTTCAAAGTTTTGAAAAAGGCGGGTCCAATGAAATGGACTCCAGAGGCAAAGGCAGCGCTGCAAGATTTGAAGAGGTACCTCTCCTCCACGCCAATACTAGTCGCGCCAAAGCCGCAAGAGCCGTTGCTGCTATATCTAGTAGTGACGAATCAAGTGGCCAGTGCTGCACTAGTGGCACAGAGAGAATTTGAGGAAGAAGCAGCGGCAGCGGCGAAGCCGTCAGATGATGGGCCGGAGCACTCCCCGGTAGGGCCTGATGCCGGCAAGGCGGAACCCCTGGCAAAGCCCGGTCCTGGCAAGACAGAGTCTGCTTAAGTGGGCGAAGTCGAACAGAAGAAGAAGGTGATGCAACACCCGGTTTATTTTGTCAGTTCCCTCTTGCAGGGGGCTAGATCAAGATATTCTAGTATACAAAAGCTACTTTTTGGCCTCCTTATGACCTCGAGAAAGCTACGCCACTATTTTCAAGCGCATGAGATCACCGTCATCACCCGCCTCCCTTTGCAATGAATCTTGCACAACCCGGATGCAACCGGGAGGATTGTGGAGTGGGCGTTGGAACTGTCAAGCTTTGGCCTCAAGTTTGAAAGTACTTCAACAATCAAGAGACGAGCCTTGGCAAAGTTCATAGTAGAATGGACCTCAACGCCCGACGAAGAAATTCAAGAAACCGCCCTTCCCGACAAGGAGACAAGCCGTGATTGGATTATGTACTTTGATGGAGCTTTGTCACTGCAAGGTGCTGGTGCCGGCGTGCTACTCGTCGCACCCACCGAAGAGCGCCTCAAGTATGTAGTCCAGATGCACTTTCCCTAGGAAAAATCAACGAACAACACTGCCGAGTATGAGGGATTGCTTGCTGGTCTCAAGATTGCGGCAGACCTCGGAATCAGGAAGCTCATCATCTGGGGTGATTCGCAGCTTGTCGTCAAGCAAGTTAACAAGGATTACCAGAGCCCATTGATGGGGGCCTATGTGGATGAAGTGAGGAAGTTGGAGGAGCATTTTGATGGTCTACAACCAGAGCATGTCCCCCGAGCAGAGAACAGCATTGCCGACGACTTGTCGAAACACGCTGCCCTCAAGTTGTCTATGGAACCAGGTACCTTTGTGCTTCAATTAACCCAGCTATCCGTTGAGCCATCGGCGGGACAGAACAAGCGAAGGAAGGCAGGCCCCAACAAGTACTTTCCCGCTGAGCTCCCATAAGCCGCCAGCAAGGAAGTTGTCGGGTACTCCGAGCTTGCCGGGGAGCAGCAGCCTCCGACAGGGCCCCAAGCCCTGACCGTAGAAGCAGCTGCCCCTACGGCCAAAGATGAGCCTTTACTCCTTGTCGTCGAGCCCCAGGCTCTGGCATGGGAGCAGCGCACTGTCCGTTCCCTCCAAACAGGGGAACTCCCTGATGAACAGGAGGAGGCAGAGAAAGTAGCCCGTCGGTCCAACATGTACCAGTTCGTGGATGATGCTCTATACAGAAGGAGATCGAACGACGTGAAATTGAAGTGCATTCCTCAGGAAGACAGGCTGGAGCTGTTGGCAAAGATACATGGAGGCATGTGTGGCTCCCACATAGGGTCAAGAGCCCTTGCCGGCAAAGCGTTCCGGCAAGGTTTCTTCTGGCCCACCGCTCTCTAGGATGCAACTGCACTAGTAACCAAGTGTGAAGCGTGCCAGTTTCATTCAAAGAAGCTCCATCAACTAGCCCAAGCTCCTCGGATAATCCCTCTTTCCTGGCCATTTTCGGTCTGGGGGCTCGACATACTGGGCCCATTTCCCCGTGTTGCCGGGGGCTTTGAGTACTTGTACGTCGCAATCGACAAGTTCACAAAGTGGCCGGAAGTGGAACCGGTGAGAAAGGTGATAGAACAATCAGCCATCAAGTTCTTCAAGGGACTAGTCTACCATTTTGGTGTGCCAAATAGAGTCATCACCGACAATGGCACGCAGTTCATGAGCCGGACCTTCATGCAGTACATCCAAGACTCGGTGGCAAGGTTTGTTTTGCTTCTGTTTCTCATCCCAGAAGCAACATCCAGGCTGAGAGGGCGAATGCAGAAGTGTTGCGAGGCCTCAAGACCAGAACTTTCGACATGCTACATAAGTGCGGAAGGCCCTGGATTGATGAATTGCCAACGATTCTTTGGTCGATCAAAACGACACCAAATTGAGCCACTGGCCAGACACCCTTTGCCCTGGTATACGGGGCAGAAGCAGTTCTCCCCGTGGAAATCATATACGGGTCACCTCGAGTGCTCGCTTATGATGGGCTTGAGCAAGAGCCGTTGCGCCAAGATGATGCGACACTCCTTGAAGAAGATCGTCTTCAGGGTGCTGTGCGAGCCGCTCGCTACCAGCAAGCGTTGCGCTGCTACCATAGCCGCAAGGTTCATGCCCGAAGCCTTGAGGAAGGCGACCTTATTCTTCGGCAAATCCAATCCGCCAAGAGTTCAAACAAGTTGACGCCATACTGGGAAGGCCCTTATCGGGTAATACGAGTCACCAGGCCCGGCGCAGTCCGCCTGGAGACAGAAGATGACATTCCGGTGAGCAATTCCTAGAACATCGAACATCTTCGCAAGTTTTACCCCTAAGGCACGGTTGCCGGGACGCCCGCCAACCCCATTTTTTGTACTAGCCTTGCCAACAAAGCATGTAACCCTATGTACAAAAGCCAGGCACAGACCCTGTCCGCAGTACAAAAACCTTAGTATGTACAGTTTCCCATTGATTTCCATGTTTATGTGTACGTATATACATACTTGTCTAGGATATTGTACTTCTTTTTGATTCCAATAAATGTTAATGGACCGCCAAGGTTCCTGATACGTCTCCAACATATCTAATTCTCCAAGCACTTTTTCCCTTGTTTTGGACTTAACTTGCATGATTTGAATGGAACTAACCCGGGCTGACGTTGTTTTCAGTAGAATTGCCATGGTGTTATTTTTGTGCAGAAATAAAAGTTCTCGGAATGACCTGAAAATCCACCGAGACTCGTTTTGGTATTAATAAAAATACTAGCGAAGGAATCAGCATCAGGGGGCCCACACCCTGTCCACGAGGGTGCAGGGCGCGCCCCTGCCTCGTGGGCCCCCTAATACTCCACCGACCTCAACCCCAACTCTATATATTCACTTTCGGGGAGAAAAAATTAGAGAGAAGGATTCATCGCGTTTTACAATACGGAGCCGCCGCCAAGCCCTAATCTTCCTCGGGAGGGCTGATCTGGAGTCTGTTCGAGGATCAGGAGAGGGGAATCCATCGCCATCGTCATCATCAACCTTCCCCCATCACCAATTTCATGATGCTCACCGCCGTGCGTGAGTAATCCCATCGTAGGCTTGCTGGACGCTGATGGGTTGGATGAGATTTACCGTGTAATCGAGTTAGTTTTGTTAGGGTTTGATCCCTAGTATTGTCACATCCCTAGCTTCTGGTAATGCTCTAGGCTAGCTTCATGTGTGCATCATGTCTATATTCTGAAAGTTGAAATGAGGAAATTGAAAGCCTCGGAAATCATTTTAATAAAGGGGCAAGAAACCCTAAAAATTGCAATCAGTAAATCCAAAATGCCCTAGAAATAGCTCTGACAATTTTGGCAAGAGTTATAAATCAAACCAAAATTTTGGGACATTTCTAAGGAATTATTTGGGCTCTGATTTTAAATCAATATTTTATTTGAATTTGGAGTTATATTCATAATATATAATGAATATATTTTCAAATGCCCTGAGATATTTTATGTTTATGAGAAGTAGACCTTAAGTGACATAAAATTATCTAGGGGAGTTTTGGCATTGTTTTCAAATTTGTTTGAATTTGAATTCAGTGGCAATTAAATAGAAAACAGAACAGAAATATAAAAAAATAAAAGAGAGAAGCCCAGCCACTTACCTGGCGCCTACCTGTGCGGCCTGCTGCAGAAACCGGCCCAGCCCATCTCCACTCCCCCCCTGTCGTCTTCCTCCTCGCCAGAAGGACCGAGGCGTGGCGCGCGCCCGAGAGCCCCGGCCACCTCCTGCTTGCCGCTCTCCTTCCTCGACGCTCTGGACGCCTCCCCCGAGCGCCACGCACCTCCCTGCCTCTCTCCCTCACTCTCCCGCGCTCTCGCCCCTTCCCTGGATCTCTCCCTCTCTCGCCCGACCGCTGCCGCCGCCGCCGTCCACTACCACCGCAGCCACCGCCGTCGTTTCGCCCTACTAGAGAGTCCATCGGCTCCGCCTAGTTCCCTGCTACCTCTCCGTTGAGACACGCGTCGCCGGATGCCCTGCTGCCTCGCCAGCGACCCGTCTTCTCCACGCACGGCCGTCGGACGCCGTCTGTCGATTCGCCATCTCCGCCGCCTCCCCGAGCACGTCGACCTGCTCTGCAACCTCACAGTGAGCCCCCGCTCCGAACCCCTCTCTCCCCGCCAAAGTTCTCCTCCTCCAGCCGCCTTTTCCACCAAAGCCACGAGCTCCTCGCCGCCGGTGATGGTGCAGACGAGGCCATGGGCACTACAACCCGTATCTGAGCACACCAGTGTGCTCAGCGCGCCTCCACGAACCTGCAGCTACCAGTAGCTCCGCCTCCCGTGCCCTCTAGCACCATACTCGGCTGCTCCCGAACGCCGTCCGCCGCCACGAGCTCGACTCCGGCGAGCTTGATCCACCCCAGCCCCTCCCATTTGGCTCTCCGGATGCGCAAGAGCGAGGGCTATGCCCTGGTGCCCTCAGCGCGCGAATCCGATGCCCCTAGCGCAAGTCCGGCGTGCCCCCGCCGTGCTCTGTGGTCACCGCCGGCCAAACTCCGGCGGGCCGATGTGGCCACTTAGTTAGGGGCTAATCACCCTATGAGCCACTGCCATGTGGGCCCCTGCGCCTAATTAGGATTAGTATATTTTTCTGTTTAGTTTAGTCTAATTGCAGTGGCCCCACGCGTCAGTTTTGACCATGCTGACGTGGCCGTTGACTGGGCCCACACGCCAGCGGCACTAACCAGCCCCAGTCACTGACCAGTGGACCCCACTGGTCAGGTTTGACCAGCAGCAGCGTCTGTTGACCTGCTGACGTCATAGTGACGCAATGCTGACGCAATAAGTATTTTCTGGATTTATTATTATTCAGGAAATTTCAGAAAATAGCTAAAACTTCAATAAATCATAGAAAATTAACCGTAACTCCAAATGAAATAATTTATATATGAAAAATTATCAGAAAAATTCAAGGAATCCATCTGTACCATTTTCATGCATGTTAGGACAACTTATAGCTGCTATTTAGCACAAATCAATTAAATGGCATTTGAATAATCACATATGGAGTTTAAATTTGAATCTTGTATTCAAACCAACTTCATTTAATCTGTTGCTAGATGCATTAGACCAAAACACATTCATATTGCCATGTCATAGCATGCATCATATTGTGCATTGCATTGATCGTGTTTCTTCTGTGTTTGTCGGTGTTGTTCTCCCTCGGTAGACGTTGTACCGACGATGTGATCGTTGACACTGATGAAGACTCAATGTTATCTTCAAAAGTGCCAGGCAAGCAAAACCCCCTTGTTCATTCCGATACAATCCCACTCTCTCGCTCCTGCTCTCTTTTACTGCATTAGGACAACAACGATTCATCTGTTACTTGCTGCGGTAGCTGAACCCCTTTATCCTTTGCATGACCTGTCATTCCACAGTAAATAGATGAAACCCACTAGTATGAGTAGGAGTTGTTTGAGCCCTGTTGTGCCTACTCATTCATGTCTGTTTGTCATGCCTGCTACTGCTTAGAGTTGAGTCAGGTCTGATTCATCGGGGGATGAATCAGAGGTGTGTGAACATGTCCTACTATGTGTGAGCTAAGTGTGTGAACACGATTTGGTAAAAGGTATCGGTGAGAGGCCATGTAGGAGTACATGGTGGGTTGTCTCATTGAAGCCGTCCTCAGGAACTGAGTTCTGTGTTTGTGATCCATGATTCAGCTACTACCATACATTGGGCCCTGAAATATGACCCAGCTCGACTTCTTATTCACCCTTGTCCTCTGTCCAGGAGTTGCAAGTAGTTTCTGGTGTTTGTAGTATGCTGGAGGCCATGGACAGCGCTGACCGTAGGGGTGGGCTGTGATGCGGTAGGCACGTGGCCGGGTATACCGGGCGCCCGTTTGGTGTCACGGAACCCTGTTCACATCGTTTGCGGCTATGAGCGAAACTCCGACCGGATCTCCTCATGGATGGAACCCGAATAGGCGATAAACCTGGACTAGAGACTTGAGTGTTTAGGTAGGTCGTGGTCTACACCCACGTTGGCTTTCGCTTGAAGTCTGCCGAGCACATGTCGTGTGCAGACGCTAAGTGGTGGAAACATGTATGAAGAAGTACACCCCTACAGGGTTAACATCATCTATTCGAATAGCCGTGTCCGCGGTAAAGGACTTCTGGGTTGCTTATATCAGTTCATAGACAAGTGAAAGTGGATACTTTAAAATATGCAAGATAAGCGTGAGTGCTATGGATGGCGCTCTCGTAGGGAGACGGGAGTGGATCCATAGTGGTGTATTGATATGGTGAATATGTGGACTCGTGTGCGCCACCTCAAAAGAGTTACTTGCAGTCGTAGTTTAGGATAGCCACCGAGTCAAAGCTGGCTTGCTGCAGTTAAACCCCACCATCCCCTTGTTGATAATGATGCATATGTAGTTAGTTCTGATGTAAGTCTTGCTGGGTACATTTGTACTCACGTTTGCCTATTTTATGTTTTTGCAGAGAGACTTCAGTCTCACTAGTAGTTCCACGTGGACTTCAACGTTTAGCTTGTTACCTCAGCTACGATCTTGTGCCCTCGGTAGGATTTGGTAGATAGTCAGGCTTCTCAGCCTTTTTCATTTATAGATGTCTGTACTCAGACATGATAGCTTCCGCTTGTGCTTTGATTTGTATGCTCTGAATGTTGGGTCATGAGACCCATGTTTATAATATCTCGCTCCTCGGAGCCTATTGAATAAATTACTTGAGTCGTAGAGTCATGTTGTGATGCCATGTTGTATTTGCACATATCGAGCATATTGTGTGTATGTTATTGAAATGCTTGGTATGTGTGGGTTCTGACCATCTAGTTGTTTATCTTTAGTAGCCTCTCTTACCGGGAAATGTCTCCTAGTGTTTCCACCGAGCCATGGTAGCTTGCTACTGCTCCGGAACACTTAGGCTGGCCGGCATGTGTCCTTCTTCGTTCCTGTGTCTGTACCTTCGGGGAAATGTCACGCGATGAATACCGGAGTCCTGTTAGCCCGCTACAGCCCGGTTCACCGGAGTCCTGCTAGCCCAGTGCTACAGCCTGGATTCACTCGCTGATGACCGACACGTTCGATGCTGGGTCATGGATGCCTGTCCCTGTAAGTCTGTGCCACTTTGGGTTTACGACTAGCCATGTCAGCCCGGGCTCCTTATCATATGGATGCTAGCGACACTATCATATACGTGTGCCAAAAGGCGCAAACGGTCCCGGGCAAAGGTAAGGCGACACCTGTGGGAATACCGTGCATGAGGCCGCAAAGTGATATGAGGTGTTACATGCTAGATCGATGTGGCATTGAGTCGGGGTCCTGACAGCGTTGGTATCAGAGCTTGATTGCCTGTAGGATTACCAAGCCAAACTGGTCGAAGTTGAGTCTAGAAATTCTTTAGTTATATAAGGGAATTGATTGTGGGATGGAACGTAAGGCTCTTTTACTCCTTATACCTTATGCCCTTCTGATCTGAGTCATCATCTTATCTTTCCTACGGGGATTAAGAACTAGGCTATCTCTTCTTTCTATCAGGATCACGTGTTAGTAATCCGTAGACTTATAGAATTGTTGGACTTAAGCCTCTGTTCAGTTCCTACTACTTCTGTATGTTACTGACGATCTCGAAACCTTGATATTGTGCTTCTGAGTGGTTATGCCACCATTTTTGTGAATGTCTCAAATCTTTTTGAGCATTTATAGCCGTTATGCTGTCCGAGTCATCCCAGGTTTCTAAATAGTCTGATGCATTTGCAAAATCCTTTCCCTCTGGTTTCAATGTTCCTTTATGCCAGCTCAATCACACTAATTGTTGAGTAGAGGTATTCTATTGCCTTGACATTTATGTTGGAGTTACTATTATGACCCTAGGTGTTTTAGGGAGTCATCTAGTAATCTAGCCATGATTTGTGTCCTAGTGTGATGATTCTGGCCTTTATTCTCGAAAGCATCCCGTGATGCCACTTAGTAGTAGGTATTCTACTCCTTGGGGTTTGAACCCGAGATTCACCCTACTTACTTCATGTTGATAGTGTTTGCTAGTCCCTTTAGGATATTAGTAACCTTGCGATAGTCCTCGAGGTTCGTGGTACATCCTTCTTCCAATTACCATGAACCATTCTTGGCAGGAGTTCTTCTGAACCAAAAGATGACAACAAGAGTGCTCTCGATGAGTTCTCCATGCTATATTGTGACTCTGCCAGCTCAACCTTTCTGCATGGGTTATCCGGAAGAATTATGTTGAACTTGGTTCGACATACTAATCTATGCATCCACAACTCAGAAAGTTATATGTTCCTTTGAGTTGTCCCTCTTTAGTTGTCTACTGACCTTCGTCTATCAATTGATAGTCAAGAGTGTGCGTGCGTTCGTTATCGATGCCTATTACTCTTGTGGTTCGTCAAGCCATTCTATCGCGGAATGACTAGGAGAAACAAACTCCAGTACCTCTTCCATTTCCAGGATTGGGTCAAAGAAGTCATACTCCGCAGATCAAATTGCTAATCTAGCTTTTGTTCTGCTCTACCTTGGAGTATTACCATATTTTATATCGGGATTGTTATAGGAATTGCACACCATCCTATGAACTCTTGATACAGTGATACTTCTTGCCATCATTGTTCATTCCTGGGTTCCTGTGTTATTGTAACCGGAATGCCGACAAGTGAATCGTGATGTGTGAATTCAATACTCCTAGCAACTCTGTTGCTTGGTAGTTAAATGGACGATAACCTCATTCTTAGCGTGCTGATTATTGAGTCATCATTCTAAGATTATTCGTGCTACCTAGCCCTTATTCCGGTGCACCCTTCGATTGATGAGTTAGGATCTTGTCAAGTCCTCACTCATTTGATCATATCGTCTTGCCCTGAAAAGCAAGATTGTTCTCGAGCTTAGTAACATACCGGTGGTTCGTGATTTTCCGAAGATCTTCTCGGAAGTATTACCAGGTTGTCACCTGACCGCTATGTTGAGCTCGTGATCAAGTTGGTTTCTTGTGAACCACCCTCTCCTCTCCCCAAGAATCGGTGTTGGATATCCCTGAGCTAGTTGGTTAAGCTAGACAACAACTTGGAGAATTGGAAGATAAAAGCTTGCCTAACTTAGTTCGTTCCAAAGGGATATTCTTGTGTAGAGTGTGTTGAAGAAAGATGATATCTTCATCGATTGGTCCCTGTGATCAGTTGATGGACTTATTGTCTTATCAATCCTTTGATTTGAGTGTGGGCAATCGTCAAATCAAATCAGTACCAACGATGCTCGTAATGTTGTCTTACTCGTGGTTGATCCCTCGAGCATACACCTTTACATCCTTGGTCTGACCAATGCTATCACCGTGTTCACATGATGGTGGAAGTCCAGTGATATGGAAATTCCGATGAGTTGTTGTTGAGCCCATCAGTAGCATTTTGTCTTCCCCCATGAATCATGTTGAACATCAACCTAGTGTTGGAAACTTGTGCAAGCATTTCTTCGTGTTTCGTTCATGAAGCATATGTTTAGATGAAGGTAGTAACTTCCTTTAATTCATGTGCATCTGATGCAAGCTGCCGCCATGAATTCGAGGAAGATTGTTTTGTTTCCTTTGGAATCATCCCAAGTCAGTCATGCATACGTGCGAAGTATTCTGTGGTCTGGAGACTTGCAACCTTCATTCCATATGTGTTCCGAGCACACCAAGCCACTGATTGATTTGTTCAAGGAGAAGAAGTTCCTTCTTAAGAGCATGCCTTATGCAAGGATTTTGATATCCTTGTTGATGGTTCCCCACCTGAACTCGGTAGTGTTTTATTATAAGACTACCACGTGGTCATGTTTGTCTGGGACAGCGTGTTCACATGTTTGTAGCAGAACCAGCTCATGTTTTGGAGCTTGCTATCATAGCTCATTCCTGAGAATCTCGCAATGTCATCTCGTCGATTTGTGTTGCAAACTTTCGTTTTTCTTCCTAGACTCAATGAGTCTGGAATATCCTGACACCAACCAGATCTGAATCTCAGGCAGATATGATGGTTTGGAACATTTCCCAAAAACTATAATATCGGTCCCTCGGAAATCGGTAAAGTGGATGTCGTGGCCAACACACCCAGCCGGAAGACCTGTTATTATAATATCTTGATTGAGGAAGTTGGCCACCTCCCCATAAGGATCTCGTAGAACTTATTCTAGTAGTTGTTCCTTAGGGATTTTTGTGCTCCCGAAGTCCGACCTTTTTACTTGATGTTCTAGATACCAAACCATTTCAATGAATGGGATACACTAGCACATCAAGGAGAACATTAGAAGCGGAGTGCTAAATGTCTCTCGGTCGATCATCCAGATTTTATTTCCTTGGCCCCGCCAAGGGTGAAATCTAAGAAAGTGTTATCTTCCTTTGCATCTGCATCATCCATCATCATTCATCGTGGTAGCAAGTTGTGTTGCCAGGATCCTTGACACGGATATTGGTAAAACCCTGATGAATATGGAAATGCTCAAGTTCTTGAGAGCATGCACAAGCGCTACGTGTTGTCATCGGCACTAACTCGGATTCCTCTCAGCTTCCTCGACAATGCTATGACCCTTTCAAATAGTGAATTCACTCTCTATTGTTGGGTTCTTCCCCCAGTTACCAGAATCATTCCCAGCATTTGCATTTTGTTCCCAGCTTGCACCGCCAATGTGCCATTCTACCATGGGTCTCTTCCATTTCCGGTGATAAGCAAAAATCATCCATTGCGTTGTCTTCAACAAGGTAATCCACATCGTCCAAGTCCGAGTATGCCATCCTACCGACCCCCTCCAAACGATCGCTCGAGAATTGCCTTAGGCTGGTTTAAAGAGTTTCAATGATCTCTGAATCAAAGGTAATCCTTTTTGCCACTTAAGGGGATGATTCTACGAGTCAGCTTCCCTAAGGTGCATCATTATGGTATCATGGCAACTCAACTCCTCGCTACGTTGACAACCATTCACCACCTTTTTAAGTGTGGAATTGTAGTCTACCTGGTAAACCTCGTCATCTGCTCCACTCCATCCCTCTAGAGGTGTGCTTCGTCCCTCAGCTCGAGAAATGTTGCTATGTTCCATTCCATGAGTTAATCCTGAGTTGTTCGACCTTCGTGAAGATCGATTCTTCTAGAGTCTCCTTCTCCTCTCATTGTCATAATAACTGGACTTCTCAGAACAAGACGACAAGACAAAGATGGTGATCGAAACAACGTTCCTATAAAGTGCAACCTGGATCGTGAAGATTGTGCTAGTTTGCGTTCCCCCTTCATCTTACCCTACGCTTGAATCTCGAGACGAGATTCTTGTTTAGTGGGGGTGAGTTGTCACATCCCTAGCTTCTGGTAATGCTCTAGGCTAGCTTCATGTGTGCATCATGTCTATATTCTGAAAGTTGAAATGAGGAAATTGAAAGCCTCGGAAATCATTTTAATAAAGGGGCAAGAAACCCTAAAAATTGCAATCAGTAAATCCAAAATGCCCTAGAAATAGCTCTGACAATTTTGGCAAGAGTTATAAATCAAACCAAAATTTTGGGACATTTCTAAGGAATTATTTGGGCTCTGATTTTAAATCAATATTTTATTTGAATTTGGAGTTATATTCATAATATATAATGAATATATTTTCAAATGCCCTGAGATATTTTATGTTTATGAGAAGTAGACCTTAAGTGACATAAAATTATCTAGGGGAGTTTTGGCATTGTTTTCAAATTTGTTTGAATTTGAATTCAGTGGCAATTAAATAGAAAACAGAACAGAAATATAAAAAAATAAAAGAGAGAAGCCCAGCCACTTACCTGGCGCCTACCTGTGCGGCCTGCTGCAGAAACCGGCCCAGCCCATCTCCACTCCCCCCCTGTCGTCTTCCTCCTCGCCAGAAGGACCGAGGCGTGGCGCGCGCCCGAGAGCCCCGGCCACCTCCTGCTTGCCGCTCTCCTTCCTCGACGCTCTGGACGCCTCCCCCGAGCGCCACGCACCTCCCTGCCTCTCTCCCTCACTCTCCCGCGCTCTCGCCCCTTCCCTGGATCTCTCCCTCTCTCGCCCGACCGCTGCCGCCGCCGCCGTCCACTACCACCGCAGCCACCGCCGTCGTTTCGCCCTACTAGAGAGTCCATCGGCTCCGCCTAGTTCCCTGCTACCTCTCCGTTGAGACACGCGTCGCCGGATGCCCTGCTGCCTCGCCAGCGACCCGTCTTCTCCACGCACGGCCGCCGGACGCCGTCTGTTGATTCGCCGTCTCCGCCGCCTCCCCGAGCACGTCGACCTGCTCTGCAACCTCACAGTGAGCCCCCGCTCCGAACCCCTCTCTCCCCGCCGAAGTTCTCCTCCTCCAGCCGCCTTTTCCACCAAAGCCACGAGCTCCTCGCCGCCGGTGATGGTGCAGACGAGGCCATGGGCACTACAGCCCGTATCTGAGCACACCAGTGTGCTCAGCGCGCCTCCATGAACCTGCAGCTACCAGTAGCTCCGCCTCCCGTGCCCTCTAGCACCATACTCGGCTGCTCCCGAACGCCGGCCGCCGCCACGAGCTCGACTCCGGCGAGCTTGATCCACCCCAGCCCCTCCCATTTGGCTCTCCGGATGCGCAAGAGCGAGGGCTATGCCCTGGTGCCCTCAGCGCGCGAATCCGATGCCCCTAGCGCAAGTCCGGCGTGCCCCCGCCGTGCTCTGTGGTCACCGCCGGCCAAACTCCGGCGGGCCGATGTGGCCACTTAGTTAGGGGCTAATCACCCTATGAGCCACTGCCATGTGGGCCCCTGCGCCTAATTAGGATTAGTATATTTTTCTGTTTAGTTTAGTCTAATTGCAGTGGCCCCACGCGTCAGTTTTGACCGTGCTGACGTGGCCGTTGACTGGGCCCACACGTCAGCGGCACTAACCAGCCCCAGTCACTGACCAGTGGACCCCGCTGGTCAGGTTTGACCAGCAGCAGCGTCTGTTGACCTGCTGACGTCATAGTGACGCAATGCTGACGCAATAAGTATTTTCTGGATTTATTATTATTCAGGAAATTTCAGAAAATAGCTAAAACTTCAATAAATCATAGAAAATTAACCGTAACTCCAAATGAAATAATTTATATATGAAAAATTATCAGAAAAATTCAAGGAATCCATCTGTACCATTTTCATGCATGTTAGGACAACTTATAGCTGCTGTTTAGCACAAATCAATTAAATGGCATTTGAATAATCACATATGGAGTTTAAATTTGAATCTTGTATTCAAACCAACTTCATTTAATCTGTTGCTAGATGCATTAGCCCAAAACACATTCATATTGCCATGTCATAGCATGCATCATATTGTGCATTGCATTGATCGTGTTTCTTCCGTGTTTGCCGGTGTTGTTCTCCCTCGGTAGACGTTGTACCGACGATGTGATCGTTGACACTGATGAAGACTCAATGTTATCTTCAAAAGTGCCAGGCAAGCAAAACCCCCTTGTTCATTCCGATACAATCCCACTCTCTCGCTCCTGCTCTCTTTTACTGCATTAGGACAACAACGATTCATCTGTTACTTGCTGCGGTAGCTGAACCTCTTTATCCTTTGCATGACCTGTCATTCCACAGTAAATAGATGAAACCCACTAGTATGAGTAGGAGTTGTTTGAGCCCTGTTGTGCCTACTCATTCATGTCTGTTTGTCATGCCTGCTACTGCTTAGAGTTGAGTCAGGTCTGATTCATCGGGGATGAATCAGAGGTGTGTGAACATGTCCTACTATGTGTGAGCTAAGTGTGTGAACACGATTTGGTAAAAGGTATCAGTGAGAGGCCATGTAGGAGTACATGGTGGGTTGTCTCATTGAAGCCGTCCTCAGGAACTGAGTTCTGTGTTTGTGATCCATGATTCAGCTACTACCATACATTGGGCCCTGAAATATGACCCCGCTCGACTTCTTATTCACCCTTGTCCTCTGTCCAGGAGTTGCAAGTAGTTTCTGGTGTTTGTAGTATGCTGGAGGCCGTGGACAGCGCTGACCGTAGGGGTGGGCTGTGATGCGGTAGGCACGTGGCCGGGTATACCGGGCGCCCGTTTGGTGTCACGGAACCCTATTCACATCGTTTGGGGCTGTGAGCAAAACTCCGGCCGGATCTCCTCATGGATGGAACCCGAATAGGCGATAAACCTGGACTAGAGACTTGAGTGTTTAGGTAGGTCGTGGTCTACACCCACGTCGGCTTTCGCTTGAAGTCTGCCGAGCACATGTCGTGTGCAGACACTAAGTGGTGGAAACATGTATGAAGAAGTACACCCCTGCAGGGTTAACATCATGTATTCGAATAGCCGTGTCCGCGGTAAAGGACTTCTGGGTTGCTTATATCAGTTCATAGACAAGTGAAAGTGGATACTTTAAAATATGCAAGATAAGCGTGAGTGCTATGGATGGCGCTCTCGTAGGGAGACGGGAGTGGATCCATAGTGGTGTATTGATATGGTGAATATGTGGACTCGTGTGCGCCACCTCAAAAGAGTTACTTGCAGTCGTAGTTTAGGATAGCCACCGAGTCAAAGCTGGCTTGCTGCAGTTAAACCCCACCATCCCCTTGTTGATAATGATGCATATGTAGTTAGTTCTGATGTAAGTCTTGCTGGGTACATTTGTACTCACGTTTGCCTATTTTATGTTTTTGCAGAGAGACTTCAGTCTCACTAGTAGTTCCACGTGGACTTCGACGTTTAGCTTGTTACCTCAGCTACAATCTTGTGCCCTCGGTAGGATTTGGTAGATAGTCAGGCTTCTCAGCCTTTTTCATTTATAGATGTCTGTACTCAGACATGATAGCTTCCGCTTGTGCTTTGATTTGTATGCTCTGAATGTTGGGTCATGAGACCCATGTTTGTAATATCTCGCTCCTCGGAGCCTATTGAATAAATTACTTGAGTCGTAGAGTCATGTTGTGATGCCATGTTGTATTTGCACATATCGAGCATATTGTGTGTATGTTATTGAAATGCTTGGTATGTGTGGGTTCTGACCATCTAGTTGTTTATATTTAGTAGCCTCTCTTACCAGGAAATGTCTCCTAGTGTTTCCACCGAGCCATGGTAGCTTGCTACTGCTCCAGAACACTTAGGCTGGCCGGCATGTGTCCTTCTTCGTTCCTGTGTCTGTCCCTTCGGGGAAATGTCACGCGATGAATACCGGAGTCCTGTTAGCCCGCTACAGCCCGGTTCACCGGAGTCCTGCTAGCCCAATACTACAGCCTGGATTCACTCGCTGATGACCGACACGTTCGATGCTGGGTCATGGATGCCTGTCCCTGTAAGTCTGTGCCACTTTGGGTTTACGACTAGCCATGTCAGCCTGGGCTCCTTATCATATGGATGCTAGCGACATTATCATATACGTGTGCCAAAAGGCGCAAACGGTCCCAGGCAAAGGTAAGGCGACACCCGTGGGAATACCATGCGTGAGGCCGCAAAGTGATCTGAGGTGTTACATGCTAGATCGATGTGGCATTGAGTCAGGGTCCTGACAAGTATCCATAATGTTATAAGATTGATGTTGCTATGACTTTGCTATGCTTAATGCTTGTCACTAGGGCCCGAGTGCCATGATTTCAGATCTGAACCTATTATGTTTTGATGAATATATGTGAGTTCTTGATCCTATCTTGCAAGTCAATAGTCACCTACTATGTGTTATGATCTGGCAACCCCGAAGTGACAATAATCGGGACCACTTCCGGTGATGAACGTAGTTTGAGGAGTTCATGTATTCACTAAGTGTTAATGCTTTGGTCCGGTATTCTATTAAAAGGAGGCCTTAATATCCCTTAGTTTCGAATAGGCCCCCGCTGCCATGGGAGGGTAGGACAAAAGATGTCATGCAAGTTCTTTTCCATAAGCATGTATGACTATATTCGGAATAATGCCTACATTATATTGATGAATTGGAGCTAGTTCTGTGTCACCCTATGTTATAACTATTGCATGAGGAACCGCATCCGACATAATTATCCATCATTGATCCATTGCCTACGAGCTTTTCACATACTGATCTTTGCTTAGTTACTTTTCCGTTGCCACTGTTATGATTTCTACAAAAACACTACTGTTACTTTTGTCACCATTACCGTTACTTCCATACTACTTTGCTACTAAATACTTTGCTGCAGATATTAAGTCTTTCAAGTGTGGTTGAATTGACAAATCAACTGCTAATACTTGAGAATATTCTTTGGCTCCCCTTGTGTCGAATCAATAAATTTGGGTTGAATACTCTACCCTCGAAAACTCTTATGAGTAAGGAACTGCCTAGATATTGGCACTGCCATCTAGCTCCAGGTGTGGTTGAATTGGCAACTCAGCTGCTAATACCTTCAAATATTCTTTGGGTTGAATTGGCACTGCCATCTAGCTCCAGGTGTGGTTGAATTGGCAACTTAGCAGCTGAGTTGCCAATTCAACCACACCTGGAGGTTAATTGGCAACTCAGCTGCTAAAAATTCAACCACAAGGGGAGGTAAGGAACTGCCATCTAGCTCTGCACTTGATTCACCTTCTGTTATGAGTAAATTTGTGACACCTACACCCGTTATTGGTTCTGATATGTCGCATGTTATTGATGATGCCACTTCTGCTATGCATGATGCTTATGATGAAACTACTTCTATGCTTGATAATAATCTGCCATTAGGTGAATTTCTTGATGAACAACTTGCTAGGGTTAGAGAGAATGAAATTATTGAAATAGATAATATTGATGAAGTGATGATGAAGATTCTCCCCCTAGATATGAATTGCCTGATGTGCCTGAGGGTTATGTTATGGATGAAGAAACTGCTAGAGACCTTTTTGCTTGCAAAGATAGATATGATCTTAAGAAATTGTTAGCTAAGCTGAAAGAAAAGTCTTTGAATGCTAGAATGAAATATGACCCTGCTGTTGATACTTCACCTATCTGTATTTCTGATAAGGATTATGATTTCTCTGTCGATCCCGAGTTAATTACCTTGGTTGAATCTGATCCTTTTTATGGCTATGAATCTGAAACTGTTGTGGCACATCTTACTAAATTGAATGATATAGCCACCCTATTCACTCATGAGGAAAAAATTCATACTACTATACCCTTAAGTTATTTCCGTTCTCATTAAAAGCTGATGCTAAAACATGGTTTAATTCTCTTGCTCCTGGTTGTCTGCGTAGTCCCCAGGATATGATTTATTGCTTCTCTGCTAATTATTTCCCCGCTCATAAGAAACAAGCTGCCTTAAGGGAAATATATAATTTTGTGCAAATTGAAGAAGAGAGTCTCCCACAAGCTTGGGGGAGGCTTCTCCGATTACTTAATGCTTTGCCTGATCATCCTCTCAAGAAAAATGAAATACTTGATATCTTTTATAATGGACTAACCGATGCTTCCAGAGACCACCTGGATAGTTGTGCTGGTTGTGTTTTCAGGGAAAGAACTGTTGAGCAAGCTGAATTGCTATTAAATAATATATTGAGTGATGATAATGATTGGACACTTCCTGAACCAACTCCTAAACCAACTTTGAAGAAACGGGGTATTCTATTTCTCAGTCCTGAAGATATGCAAGAGGCCAAGAAATCGATGAAAGAAAAGGGTATTAAAGCTGAAGATGTTAAGAATTTACCACCAATTGAAGAAATACATGGTCTTAATAACCCGACACAGGTAGTAAAGGTAAATTCTCTCTATATATTTGATGAGGGTGATATTCCTCATAATAAGTCTGCTAGCCAATGCTTGGATGAGTTTGATAATTTTATTGTTAAACAAGAAAACTTACTTGAGTGATTATATGTCTAGATTTAAAGGTGACCTTAAACTTATTAGTAAACATGCTTCTATGGTTACCACTGAGGTATAACAAGTGCTTAAAGCTCAAGATGATTTGCTCAATGAATTAAATAATAAGAAAAATGATAATGTTGTTAGAGTTATGACTAGAGGGGGTAAAATGACTCAGGAACCTTTGTATCCTGAGGGCCACCCTAAGAGAGTTGAGCAAGATTCTTAGAAAACTAATGTTGATACACCTTGTCCTTCTAAGAAGAAGAAAAAGAAAAATGATAGGACTTTGCATGTTTCTAGTGAACCTGTTGTTGACACACCTGAGAATCCCAATGATATTTCTATTTATGATGCTGAAACACAATCTGGTAATGAACATGAACCTAGAGATAATGTTAATGATGAAGTTCATGTTGATGCTCAACCTAGCAATAACAATGATGTAGAGATTGATCCTGTTGTTGATCTTGATAACCCACAATAAAAGAATCAACATTATGATAAGAAAGACTTCGTTGCTAGGAAGCACTATAAAGAAAGAGAACCATGGGTTCAGAAACCCATGCCTTTTCCTCATAAACCATCCAACAAAAAGGATGCTGAGGATTTTGTGCGCTTTGCTGAGATGATTAGACCTATCTTTTTGCGTATGCGTTTGACTGATATACTTAAAATGAATCCTTATGCTAAGTATATGAAAGATATTGTTACAAATAAAAGAAAGATACCGAAATCTAAAATTTCCACCATGCTTGCCAATTATACTTTTAAAGGTGGAATACCAAAGAAACTAGGAGATCCCGGAGTACCAACTATACCATGCTCCATTAAAAGAAACTATGTTACAACTGCTTTATGTGGTCTTGGAGCCGGTGTTAGTGTTATGCCTCTCTCTTTATATCGTAGACTTGACTTGAATAAGTTGACACCTACTGAAATATCTTTGCAAATGGCCGATAATCAACTGCTATACCTGTCGGTATTTGTGAGGATGTGCCTGTTGTGGTTGCAAACGTTACTATTTTAACGAACTTTGCTATTCTTGATATTCCCGAGGACGATAGTATGTCTATTATCCTTGGTAGACCCTCTTTGAATACTGCAGGGGCTTTTATTGATTGCAACAAAGGCAATGTCACTTTTCATGTTAATGGTAATGAGAATACGGTACACTTTTCGAGGAAACAACCTCAAGTCCACAGTATCAATTCTATTGGAAAAATTTCAACGATTACTATTGGAGGTTTTGAATTCCCTCTTTCTACTGTCGAGAAGAAATATGACATTCTTATTGTTGGGGACATGCATATCCCCATTGAGGTAACCTAATGTTATTCGAAAATTCTCTGGTTTCATGCGATTTGGAAAGAGTTTGTTAACAAGACTTGATCAACCTTGTTAGTGGATTCCTTTTGATGAGCATGAGATGGATGAAGTTAGAAAGCACAACTCTCTGTACCCTCCTTTTACTTTATGTTATTTAGATTAAATAAAGAAAAAAATAGTATTTCTGCCTGTTTTCTGAATTATCCTTGCAATAAAAATACCCCGAAAATGAAAGTTCTCTAAATGCCCTGAAAATGAAATTTGGTTTTTTGTAGAATATTTAAGAATTACTGGCATTGAGAACACACCAGGGGGCCCCACCATTTGGCCATGATGGCACAGGGCGCTCCCACCCACCTCACGCGCGCCCCCTGCCTCGTGGGCCCCACGTGGACCCCCTCCACTTATTCCAGCACCCGCTCACTTCGTCTTCCTCCAGAAAAAATCCTCCCATAGCTCAAACCCGTGTTCTAGCTCATCTTGCTGCCATTTTCGATCTCCTTGCTCAAAGCTCCATTCACAAGACTGTTTGGGGAGATTGTTCTTCGGTATGTGACTTCTCCAATCGTCCAATTAGTTTTTGTTCTAGTGATTTATTTATTGCAAATTTTTGCTGCTAAGGTGACCCTGTTCTTGAGCTTGCATGTCAAATTTATATGTTCCAAAGTAGTTTTAATGCATGATATTGTAACGCCCCGGACACACCCGCCGGTGGTCGTTACTCCTGGCGGGATGTAGACTGGCTCCACCAATCAATACTAGTCTTTTCTGCGCACTTTGTCCTCACTCGTGCGCACCCGGGAGCAACTTCCCGGTCGGTCACCCATCCTGACACTACTCCAAGCTGAGCACACTTAACTTTAGAATTCTGTCCGAATGGGCTCCCGGAAAAGAAGGAATTCCTTATTGATATGAGTAGTCTATCACCCCTAATAAGCCAGGCCATCACATACACCCCCACTCAGAGGAATCGACGTCCTCGTCGGGCCACAGGAACGTTCCCTCTTGGCACATACGTCTGTGCTACCAGTCCAGTACATGTGCCATGCCATGTGCCACGACGGGTCACAAACGTCATGAACAACATGACCATGCACCTGTCCACAACCATCCATGTAACCGCGAGGGTCAGCTCTGATACCAACTTGTAACGCCTCGGACACACCCGCCGGTGGTCGTTACTCCTGGCGGGATGTAGATTGGCCCCACCGATCAATACTAGTCTTTTCTGCACACTTTGTCCTCACTCGTGCGCACCCGGGAGCAACTTCCCGGTCGGTCACCCATCCTGACACTACTCCAAGCTGAGCACGCTTAACTTTAGAATTTTGTCCGAATGGGCTTCCCGAAAAAGAAGGAATTCCTTATTGATATGAGTAGTCTATCACCCCTAATAAGCCAGACCATCACAGATATAGCCTCTAGGCACTTGTGGGAGTAGTTGCTATCAATTTTGTCGAGTTTGGTTCACTTTTATCGTGAGTCACTAAAAATTTCAGAAATTTTCAGAGGGAGAAAATGTTGAAGAGATTGTTGAGAGGCTCTTTGAGCCGAAGCTTGAAGGATAAGCAGAATGAGGAGAATAAAAATCCCAAATACAATCTTCCTCGCACTGTGGAGGTTCGGCCATGCGAATGGCCTTGTGGGGCGTTTTTAAGAGCCGCCGGAATTTACGATGACTTTTATTACTTGGCTGAGAATGCAGGCCTCACCGACTTCCTCCACAACCAGCACGAACAGTATCTCCTACTCACTAATATTTTCATGCAAAATTTCTATTTCCATGCTAAGAAATCACCACCTTCAGTGGAGTTTCACTTATATAATGAGGTTAAGGAGATGTCACTCCATGATTTTTGTCGGGTCTGCAAGATACCCTTTGTAGGCAGCATAGAGGAACCACATCATAGTGATGTGGATGGATTTATTGATAGAATTGATGTAGGGAAACGAGGAAAGTTTCGGATGCAAGAATTACTAGTATACATTTTCCTGTTCTACGTTACTTTGTGATATTTTCTAGTAGATGCTTAATTGGTCACGGGAACAGTGGAATTCTTAGTGCTCCTGATATTGTCATTTTGCGCCATGCTTTGTTTCGTGAAGCAACTTTCAGCTTAGGCGCCATTGTTGCTAAATGATTAAATCTGAACCGTATAAAGGGCCCCATCTTCGGAGGCATCTTTGCTTCACGCCTTGCTGAACACTTTGAGATACCTATTAGGTATTATGAGAAAGAGGAAAAGTTGCTGCCCCCTATTTTTCTAGATTATAAGAGTATGGAAGCACATGATTTTATTGTTAAAAATATGAAGAATATGCTTAAGTATACTTTGATATTTGATAAAACTCATTGTGAGATTATTACCTTGCCTGCACCCTCTTTGTTTAACATACTTTCAGGCACGTACCTCATCTTGCGAGAGGCCATTTATGCATACTGGAGGCTGACACAAGTCCCAGAGCCTGAGCTTGAGACACCACTTGACCA
The DNA here is from genome assembly GCF_002162155.2 of Triticum dicoccoides. Classification (NCBI taxonomy): domain Eukaryota; kingdom Viridiplantae; phylum Streptophyta; class Magnoliopsida; order Poales; family Poaceae; genus Triticum; species Triticum dicoccoides. Next base: position 236,508,482 of record NC_041386.1, on the reverse strand, counting down.
TTATCGTCAGTCAGTTTATCAGTGGGATCCGAAGGAGATTGCCAACCAGTGGCATCATGAGGACCCTCCTCAGTACACCGGGGAGAGTAGCTTCGATCCGTGGGCATAGACCAACTTAGGCCAAATGCCTAAGCTTGGGGGAGTACGTATTTCTCACCAACATTACATTCATGTTCACACATTCTTGCCAGTTGTTGGTGCTCATACTTTTTCATTGCACTATCCATGCTAGTTTATTTTCTTTTCTAAGCCTTCTTCTTGTGTGTTTGAAAAACCTTAAGAAAAAAATAGTTGTAGCTTTTAGCTAGTTTACTTTCCGTGCCTGTAGTAGAAATTAAAAGAAAACCCAAAAAGAGTTCTCGTTCTTCTTTTGCTTGTTGGGAGCTTTCCCATGTAAATAGTTTTATTTATTTTCTTATTCTTTGGGGTTGAGAGGAGAAGACCATGATGAAAATGCTGAGTGGCTCTCATATGCATTATGGTTGATTTAACCAAGAGCCCATATTACCTTGTCTTCTCCCTTGTATTAAATGTGTGCAGATTCCAGCTTAGTCCAATGCACATGCACTATTATTATTATCCACACCGTTTGGTCGTGCGGGTGAAAGGCAATAATGACGATATATGATGGACTGATTGAGATGAGAGATGCTGGTATGAACTCGACCTATCTTGTTTTTGTAAATATGGTTTGTTCATCGTTCCTGATTCAGCCTATTATGAATGAAACATGTTTGTAATGACAATTAGAGATTATAGTTGCCCATGCCATGCTTAATTAGCTAGGAGTTTATAATGGTTTACCTTGGTTGCCAACATGCTATTCAAATGGTTGTGATGTGGTATGATAGGGTGGTATCCTCCTTTGAACAATTCAAGTGGCTTGACTTGGCACATGTTCACGCATGTAGTTGAAACAAAATCAACATAGCCCCCACGATATTTATGTTCATGGTGATTTATATCCTACTCATGCTTGCACTCATTGTTGATTAATCTTAATGCATGTTCATGACTATTGTCGCTCTCTAGTTGGTCTCTTCCCAGTCTCTTTCTAGCCTTCACTTGTACTAAGCGGGAATACTGCTTGTGCATCCACTTCCATAAAGCCCAAAGTTATTCCATATGAGTCCGCCAGACCTTCCTATAAGTGGTATCTACTTGCCGTTCCAAGTAAATTTGTATGTGCCAAACTCTAAACCTTTAAATGAAATTCCATTTTGTATGCTCGAATAGCTCATGTATCAACTAGGGCTGCTTATATCTTCCATGCTAGGTGGGTTATTCTCACGATGAGTGGACTCCGCTCATCACTCACGAGAAAATGGCTGGTAACCGGGATGCCTAGTCCCATGCTCAAATCAAAATAATTGCAAACAAAACTCCCCCAGGATTGTTGTTAGTTGGAGGCACCCGTTGTTTCGAACAAGCCATGGATTGATGTTTGTTGGTGGTGGGGGAGTATAAACTTTACCATTCTGTTTGGGAACCGCCTATAATGTGTGTAGCATGGAAGACATCGAGATCTCTTGGTTTTTATGTTGACAATGAAAGTATGCCACTCAAAATATTATTTATTTTTGTTTCAAAACTCGAGCTCTGGCACCTCTGCAAATCCCTACTTCCCTCTGCGAAGGGCCTATCTATTTATTTTTATGTTGAGTCATCATCCTCTTATTAAAAAACACTAGTTGGAGAGCACCGCTGTCAGTCACATGCATTGCCATTAATTTACATTGAGTATGACTGGATCTCTTTTACCATGAATTACAATGTCTAGTCAGTCCTTGATCTCCAGGGGTGCTCGGAATTTTTGTTTTGCGGTCTCAGAAAGGACTAGTGAGATACCATCTTGTTATATCATGTTATGATTGTTTTGAGAAAGTGTTGTCATCCGAGATTTATTATTATTGCTCGCTAGTTGATTATGCCATTGATATGAGTAAACATGAGACCTAAATGTTATTGTGAATATGGTTAGTTCATAATCTTTGCTAAAAACTTGAATGATGACTTTACATATTTGCAACAACAAGATCGAACAGAGTTTGTAAAAGTTTTTTCTTTATCACTTTCAGCTTGTCAACTGAATTTCTTGAGGACAAGCAAAGGTTTAAGCTTGGGGTAGTTGATACGTCTCCAACGTATCTACTTTTCCAAACACTTCTGCCCTTGTTTTGGACTCTAACTTGCATGATTTGAATAGAACTAACCCGGACTGACGTTGTTTTCAGCAGAATTGCCATGGTGTTATTTTGTGTAGAAATAAAAGTTCTCGGAATGACGTGAAAATCCACGGAGACACATTTTGGAATTAATAAAAAATACTGGCAAGAGAATCAGCATCAGTGGGCCCACACCCTGTCCACGAGGGTGCAGGGCATGCCCCCTGCCTCGTGTGCCCCCTGAGACTCTGCCGACCTCAACCCCAACTCTATATATTCACTTTCGGGGAGAAAAAAATTAGAGAGGAGGATTCATCGCGTTTTACAATACAGAGCCGCCGCCAAGCCCTAATCTTCCTCGGGAGGGCTGATCTGGAGTCTGTTCGGGGCTCCGGAGAGGGGAATCCATCGCCATCGTCATCATCAACCTTCCTCCATCACCAATTTCATGATGCTCACCGCCGTGCGTGAGTAATCCCATCGTAGGCTTGCTGGACGGTGATGGGTTCGATGAGATTTACCATCTAATCGAGTTAGTTTTGTTAGGGTTTGATCCCTAGTATCCATTATGTTCTAAGATTGATGTTGCTATGACTTTGCTATGCTTAATGCTTGTCACTAGGGCCCGAGTGCCATGATTTTAGATCTGAACCTATTATGTTTTCATGAATATATGTGAGTTCTTGATCCTATCTTGCAAGTTAATAGTCACCTACTATGTGTTATGATCCGGCAACCCCGAAGTGACAAGAATCGGGACCACTTCCGGTGATGATTGTAGTTTGTGGAGTTCATGTATTCACTAAGTGTTAATGCTTTGGTCCGGTACTCTATTAAAAGGAGGCATTAATATCCCTTAGTTTCCCATAGGACCCCGCTGCCACGGGAGGGTAGGACAAAAGATGTCATGCAAGTTCTTTTCCATAAGCACGTATGACTATATTTAGAATACATGCCTACATTATATTGATGACTTGGAGCTAGTTCTGTGTCACCCTATGTTATAACTGTTGCATGAGGAGTCGCATCCGACATAATTATCCATCATTGTCCCATTGCCTACAAGCTTTTCACATATTGATCTTTGCTTAGTTACTTTTCCGTTGCCACTGTTACGATTGCTACAAAAACTACTACTATTACTTTTGCCACCGTTACCGTTACTTCCTTACTGCTTTTCTACTAAATACTTTGTTGCAGATATTATGTCTTTTAGGTGTGGTTGAATTGACAACTCAACTACTAATACTTGAGAATATTCTTTGGCCCCCCTTGTGTCCAATCAATAAATTTGGGTTGAATCCTCTACCCTCGAAAACTATTGCGATCCCCTATACTTGTGTGTTACTAGTTCCATGCTCCTGTCCTCTCTTCTTCCCAGCCGCGGCAAGGACGCTCGATTCCACCAAGGACCCGGCTCCGACAAGAATTTGGGAGGACTACCTGACACGGCGATCCCCGACAAACCAAACAGATAAAGTTCACCTCTTGCCCATTCATGTTCGTAACCTGTGACGTGTGCGTTAGAAAACCTCACCACTCTCTTTTAAACTCAGGTGCTCCCATCCCTGACCTGAACGCTACTTCAGTCTGAATGGTTGCATTAGCCTTTACTAAAAGGAGATTGATGAGGAGCTGGGCCCTTTGTCTATAACCCGGTAGATGTGATTCTCCGGCAGGCACAGAGGGCACCGACAGGATAGCTTGCCAGGAGAACTCGTTTATTTGCCTTAAAGAGGCGTTTCGCCTCTGCATGGACGTGTACATGCATGGGTACCCGACAAGGCTGGTCTTTTTCATTGACATGCTGATACAAGTACGAATGTTACAGGACACAAGCATGGGCTCAAGAGATTACATTATTTAGAAATTAAGATTTGGCAAGTGCCTACAAGCTAAAAGAAAGATAAGTGCCCCGTGATATCCGTTCTTGCCCTTTTTCTCCCAGGTGCGACATGTGAAGGCAAAAAAGAGGCGACGGGGAACGCGCCGATGGAGAGCACGGTGGGGATGGCCCTCGGAAAGGCACGTGGCCCAAGGTTGGAGGGCGATGCAAATGATGGTGCTACCGTCGATGGTTATCTGGAGTCCGAATCAGCGTCCTCCCGCCCGCTACCATCATCGTCGCTGTCGCTATCCTCCTCGTCACTATCGCTCGAGGAGGAGGTTTCGTTGTCGGTGGAGCTCTCCATGCAACACCCGGTTCCCGAGCACCCGAATACCTTGACAGAGAGCATGGTGTTCTCCATTAATTTGAACTGGAGAACGTGCCCCTCAGACAGGCTATGGGCACGGGCAAAGGTCTTCCACCCATGGCAGAGGTACATAATTTGAGGGGCGGGGAAGTCGACGTCGACCCGCATGCAGCCGTTCCCGCAACCCCTCATATGTAGCCTCAAGGCCTGTGGTGGGTCAAGCCCCATTACCCGAGCAAACGGGATGGGGAGGCGGAGGTGACCGCTGATGTCTACTATGCAACTTTATTCTCGTAGACACGTGTTAGGACTCCAAGCACAGAGTTTTGTAGGACAGTAGCAATTTTCCCTCAAGTGGATGACCTAAGGTTTATCAATCCGTGGGAGGTGTAGGATGAAGATGGTCTCTCTCAAATGACCCTGCAACCAAATATAAGAAATCTATTGTGTCCCCAACACACCCAATACAATGGCAAATTGTATAGGTGCACTAGTTCGGCGAAGAGATGGTGATAAAATTGTAATATGGATGGTAGAAATATATTTTTATAATCTGAATAAATAAAAACATCAAGGTAGAAAATAGTAAACGGGCACAAATACTGTATTTCAATGCTTAAAAGAAGGCCTAGGGCCTGTACTTTCGCCAGTGCAATCTCTCAACAATGCTAACATAGTTGGATCATATGATTATCCCTCAAAGTGTAACAAAGAATCACTCCCGAGTTCCTATTAGCGGAGAACAAAAGATAGGAATTGTTTGTAGGGTACGAAGCCACCTCAAAGCTATTCTTTCCGCTCGATCTATTCAAGAGTTCGTACTAAAATAACACAAAGCTATTGTTTACGTTCGATCTATCCTAGAGTTTGTACTAGAATAACACCAAAGCATATTCATATTCATAATACTCAATCCACACAAAGAACTATAAAGAGACCCCAAAGTTTCTACCGGAGAAAAACGTGCATCAACTCCTATGCATACATTACCCAATATCAGTGCGGAAATCCGCGAGTTGAATGCCATAACATATATCAAGTGAATCAATAAGATACCCCAATTGTCACCTCAAGTATTCATACCGCAAGACATATATCATATGTTCTCATCTCTGAATATTCAATCCGATATGACAAAACTTCAAAGGGTAAAGATTAAATTCATCACAACAAGAGTATAGAGGGGAGAAACCTCATATGATTCGACTATATTAACAAAGCCCATGATATAGATCATGAGAGAGAGAGAGATTAAACACATAGCTACTGGTACAAACCCTCAGCCCCGAGGGTGGACTACTCCCTCCTCATCGTGGTGGCTGCCGAGATGATGAAGATGTCCACCGGAGATGATTCCCCCCTCCGACAGGGTGCCGGAACGGGTCTAGATTGGTTTTCGGTGGCTATGGAGCCCTGCGGCGACAAAACTTCTGATCCAGGTTAACCCTGAGGGGTTTTGGAATATTTGGGAATGGGCCAATTCCAGTTCTGCCCCTAACTCGAACCCACTACTCAGTTTTGCCCCTAATTTTTAGGTATGCTCAGTTTTGCCCCTCCGCCGTTAGTTTCACTTATAGAAATGCCCTTTTACGTTGTTACCGTCCGGTCAAAGGACTTTGACCACCCAGAAAAAAATAGCAAAAAAAATCAAAAAAATCTGAAATTTTGTGGGATCGAAGATAGTCATGTCCGCAAGGCGCGTGCAAATTTGTGTGCCGTTCGGACACCCTGAGAGCTCGTGGCAAAGGAAATCATAAATTTTGTACGCATGTGAACAGTAAATTCGAAAAAATAGAAAAAAAATTCAAAAAAATATGAAATTTTGGGGAACTGAAGATACTTAGGTGCACAAGATGTGTGCACATTTTTGTCGTGTTTGGACATCGTATGAGCCCGTACGAGCTCGTAGGAGCTAAACTTTATTTTTTTTCTCCACGAGCTCCTACGATGTCCAAACACAACAAAAATGTGCACACATCTTGTGCACTTAAGTATCTTCAGTTTCCCAAAATTTCATATTTTTTTGAATTTTTTTTCTACTTTTTTGAATTTATTGTTCGCATGCGTACAAAATTTATGATTTCCTTTGCCACGAGCTCTCAGGGTGTCCGAACGGCACACAAATTTGCACGCGCCTTGCGGACATGACTATCTTCGATCCCACAAAATTTCAGATTTTTTTGATTTTTTTTGCTATTTTTTTCTGGGTGGTCAAAGTTCTTTGACCAGACGGTAACGTCGCAAAAGGGCATTTCTATAAGTGACACTAACAGCGGAGGGGCAAAACTGAGCATACCTAAAAATTAGGGGCAAAACTGAGTAGTGGGTTCGAGTTAAGGGCATAGATGTAAATGTCCCTTTGGGAATTTATAGTGCAAAGAAGGGGTACGGGAGGCCACCGAGGTGGGCACAACCCACCTGGGCGCGCCAGGGCCGCCCCCCTCGGGGCACCCCCAAGGTGCAGCTCTGGCCCATTGGGTTCCTTCTGGTCCAAAAAAATCTTCATAAAGTTTCGCGGTGTTTGGACTCCGTTTGATATTGATTTTGTGTGATGTAAAAAAAGCAAAAAAACAGCAACTGGCACTGGGCACTGGGTCAATAGGTTAGTCCCAAAAAATGATATAAAGTTGCTATAAAATGATTGTAAAACATCCTAGGATGATAATATATTGGCATGAATACTTCATAAATTGTAGATACGTTGGAGACGTATTAGCACCCCCAAGCTTAATTCCTACTCGTCCTTGAGTAGGTAAATGATAAAAGAAGTAATTTATGAAGTGTGAATGCTAGCAAAGTGCACAAGTTTGATCAATGATAATTTCAATCACTTTTCCTAGCATCATAACATCAATTCTTTCTTATGCAACTTCTCATGTTATAGTGGCAACCAATTCACACGTTAAGGTTCAAACAATGAATTCTCTTGAAACCCAACAACCTATGTTCTTAGTCACTAAGCAATTGCAATTCAACTTATTCAACAGAGTTTAAGTAAGAGCTCCACATACTCAACGATCATATAGTCTTCTATGATTGCTAACAATCATTGCATAGACATGAGCAAAACGTTTCAACCGGACACATAGAAAGATAGGGGCTTATAATTTCGCCTCCCAATGTATTCACCTCAAGGGTGATGTCAACAATAATAATTCATGCTACCCATATTCAACTGGACATATGTGCCTAGATCTTTCCTCACCACATGATGCTTGCCAAAAGAGAAAAATAAAAAGGAATAGAGAGGAATACTTTGACTCTTTACATAAAAGTAAATACTGAGAAGTAAAAGATAGGCCCTTTGTAGAGGGAAGCAGAGGTTGCCATGCGCTTATTTGTTTGTATGCTCAATCCCTTAGTGCAAAAGAACATCACGTTATATTGCCCCTTGTGATAGCAACCTTTATTATGTAGTCTGTCACTTTTATTGCTTTACCATCACAAGTTCGTACAACGCTCAATTTTCTCTTACACTTTTAGAAGCAATTTTTATTGCCTTATTGCACCGATGGCAACTTACTTGAAGGATCTTGCTCAATCCTTAGGTAGGTATGGTGGACTCTTGAAAATAAGATTTGGGTTTAAGGGTTTTTTGGATGCACAAGTAGTATTTCTACTTGGTGCGGAATTTTTGGCTAGCAAAGATGGGGGGCAAGCACCACATGTTGAAGGATCTATGACAATATAACTTCTATGTGAATATGAACAAACATAAACCATTACGTTGTCTTCCTTGTCCAATGTCAACAATTTCGGCATATAATATTTTGATGGGGGCTTCCAATCACAAAAGGTTTCCATGATAGTGTATTTACATGTGAAAGTTCTCTTCCTTATACTAATTATTCATGAATTGCTTGTATGCCCAATATTGTGATTGTCAAGCCTCAAAAGATTTCACTTTCTAAACCCAATGTGAAGTTACCACCAGGTATAATATGATTTCAACTTCATGAAATTTAATTTATTCAACAATTTACTCATAGGATATAAGTGAAGCACAAGAGTAAATGACATAGAAAAGAGCTTCGTTGACGGGATGTGAATGCCGCTTACTTAGCCTCCTTGGCAACTATTTGAGGACTCTATTTTATTTAAGAACTTTCAGATCTAAGTATTTTATTAACACAGCAAGAAAAACAAAATAAAACGACATTCCAAGGATAGCACGCATCATGTGAAGAAGCAAAAACTTAGGCTCAACCGATACTAACCGATAATTGTTGAAGAAGAAAGGTGAGATGCCTACCGGGGCATCCCCAAGCTTAGATGCTTGAGACTTCTTGAAATATTATCTTGGGGTGCCTTGGGCTTCCCCAAGCTTGAGCTTTTGTGTCTTCTTAATTCTTCTCATATCACGGTTTTCCTAAATCTCAAAAGCTTCTTCCACACAAAACTCAACAAGAACTCGTGAGATAAGTTAGTATAAACCAATGCAAAAGCCTTATCATTCTATACTGTAGCAAATCACTATAATTATTATTCAACATTGCATACTAAATTCCTCTGCATATTTAATACTCCTATCCTAAAATAGAATCATTAAACAAGCAAACATATGCAAACAATGCAAACATAACAACAATCTGCCAAAATAGTACAGTCTGTAAAGAATGCAAGAGTATCAATACTTCTTAAACTCCAAAGATTATGAAAATTTACCACACTGTATAAAATTTATCAGAGCTTATTTTGCAAAAAGTTTCAAAATTTTATCACATTCTGACTTTTCTAGGAAATTTTTGCAATAGCGGTAAACTTTCCGTTTTCAAACAGCAACATGTATACTTGCAAACTAAGCATGGCAAAGGCTATCATTGCTACTTTTATTGAAATAAAAGATGCAAAACATTTAGATATATTGTAACTGAGCACTTTTCCTGTCCTCTCGGGCCATTAGCACTCCCAGCCATTGGATCTTGAGATTTGAGTGTTTTTGGTCATCCGATTGCTTCTAATCCCACCTCTGCTCGCTAAAGTTCGCTGCGACCTAGTAGTTTCCCTCACGGGTCGCTGCTTCGGTGAAAATTTCGGATGCCTGATGTAAATTGGGCCTAATGGGCTTCTATCTCAGTATCCGCACAACCAAGGAAAAAGGCTTCTATCTCTGTATTCACATGGACGCAGCTGCCCTTGCATGGCAGAGGGAGCGACTCTCTCATGGCGGCAGCCTTGGGGACGCACCGAAATGCGACCGATTGCGTCTTCCGGTTCGAACGAGATGGGGTGCCTCTCCAGATGACCGCATGGGGTCCGTTGGGTTGCATATCCGGTCAAGCTACGGGATGGTGGCTGCTAGCCTGGGTGTGGCGAACAGCCGGCTATCGATTCAACTATGTCGATTCATTGACAAAATAATTAGAGCCCTTCAATAGCAATTGACGAGCCGCCTGATGATAAATGCATGTCAGTTACGAATGCCTTTTCATGCTTTTCATTTATTCACGCATGCCCATATAATCCCCACGATGGGGCTGCTCCTTCTCCACTCACCTCACTTCCGCAAACCATCATCCGGCAGCCATGGGTGATTCTTAGGTCTCTAATTAAATATGATCCATTTCCTTCCTATCCTACACCCCCTCTATCCCCAATTCTATCAAGATTTAGACTTTGGTTTATACTGTTCTTTCTGCTCACAAACAGGTTCTCTAGGTTGATGTATTTCAGCTCCGTTCTGCTGGATAGAAGATTTACGCCTTACCCATTTGGAAGGCGATGCATGAACTAGGAAAATTCGAATTATGCAAGTAGATCTCATCATTACAGCTATGTGTTCCTTCTCCTGAAAAAGATACACTCTTGATTCTCCATAAGACGAACTTTTTGACCGTGTAGGAGATTTGTAAGACTTCAACTTTTACCAATTGCAAAATCTGCAACGACTAGCAAACTGAGGTATCTTTTTTTACCAAATACATTTTTATGTTGCTCAAATGGTGCTCGACCACTTCTTTGATAGTGAATAGGGAAAAATTATTTAGTTGGTCATACTGTTATTCAAAATTGCATCTAACATTTTTGTTAAACCAGGGGATTCAGTTCTATCTTGAATTTCAAACAAATTTTATTTCCCTTGTGTGATATAACTGTGGATGAAACTACTCGTGAGGACTACCTCCAAACTAGAGATTAATCATGTTATTTTAGGAGTGAATATGATACTTCATCGAATTAAACAGGTGTGCTGCTGTTCAGAGGGAACAAGTCCTTCTACTTCATCAACTGTGTCTTCAGAGCTTATAGAGCAACATATAAGATATACTGTAAATCCGCCTTCATTTTACAGAAAAATCGCCGCTCCATTGACTTTATGATTTGGGTTACTTAACAAATTATATCGCGAAATGTGATGCATAGGATGAAGGGTTGTGTATTTATTTCTGAAAGTGTAGGTAAATTTTTTTACTACATTTTTCAACTGTCTGCTACCCTCTCTTCAATAGATGAACTTCCTTTCATTAGTGCTCGCCTATTCCTGCCCATAGCTAAAAATGAAGTATAGATGAAGTGATAGCTATAGAAGCTAGAGTTGGTGGATGATATTGCTTTATTAAAAAATAACATGGTAATTTATGGGGCATGGAAAATAGATGGCACACATCACATGATGGACCTTTATGGAATGTGATGGCACTGAAGAGAACCACCACCATTCCGTGTCATCGTTGATGATTGTGCAACACATGTTGTGCTTCAAGCACTCCAGTGAAAAGCATTGATCGATGATAATAGCAGTATAGGTAAGAGTTCACCACAAGGCTTTGTTTGTGCATATCATTTTGTCTTTTGAAATTATTTTACGTTTTTGGTTCTGGCTGTGCAAGCCATGTATTATTTCAAAGAAATTATAGTCCAATTATTATTGCTTATGTTGCAGCCATCATCAGGACACGTAATGAAAATGGCATGTGCCAAGATAGGCAGGTGAAACGACAGCCAGCTTGAGAGAAGTTTCCATTACATAGATATATGTATTCTGGTCCTTTTCCTCTTAACATTTTTCTCTGGTCTACCTTCCTCTAAATTGAGTTGTTTGGAATTGGTTGACCACATGCTAAAAGAAGTGATACTTGGAGTTAAGCAAGAATTGCAACTTCGTGACAAACCGCCCATTAGATCTAGCTGTGCGTGTGTCTCCACATAATTACACAAATTTCTACCAATTTACTACAAAAATGGACGGGTGCGGCAACACGCGCCACCATGATCTAGTTATTCTAAATAATAGCAAGCAAATCCTAACATAATAAGATGACGCTCCAAGAAAAACACATATCATATGATGAATGAAAACATAGCTCCAAGTGAGGTTACCGATAATGTTGGAGACGAAAGAGGGGATGCCTTCCGGGGCATACCCAAGCTTAGTTACTTGGATATTCCTTGAATATTACCTTGGGGGTGCCTTGGGCATACCCAATCTTAGGGTCTTGTCACTCATTCTCCCTATATCGATATCTCACCCAAAACTTGAAAACTTCAATCACACAAAACTTAACGGAACTTCGTGAGATAGGTTAGTATAATAAATAGCAAACCATTTCGCTTTTGGTACTGTCAAAGACAAGATTCACAATTGTTATCACACAATGCTTACTGTAGCATATCATTTCCACAATTTATATTGAGCAATATAAGCCATGGAAACTAGAAAACAAGCAAACTATGCATTGAAAACATTATCTGTCAATAAACAGAACAATCTGTAGTAATCTGTACTCCAACCATACTTCTGCTACTCCAAAAATTCTGAAAAATTAGGACAGCCTGTTTAATTTGTCTATTAATATTATTCAAAAATAGTTAGCATTTATCACGACTTTGTTAAAAAATAGAATTGTTTGCCTGAGCGCACAAGTTTCTGTTTTTCAGCAAGATCAAATCAACTATCACCGTAAGCCATCCTAAAGGTCTTACTTGGCACTTTATTGAAATAAAAGCAATAAAATATGATCCATACAGTAGCATAATCATGTGAACACACAAAAACAGTAGGTAAAAGGGTTGGGTTGTCTCCCAACAAGCGCTTTTCTTTAATGCCTTTTAGCTAGGCATGATGATTTCAATGATGCTCGCATAAAAGATAAGAATTGAAATGTAAAGAGAGCATCATGAAGCATATGACTAGCACATTTAGGTCTAACCCACTTGCTATGCATAGAGATTTTGTGAGCAAACAACTTATGGGAACAAGAATCAACTAGCATAGGAAGGCAAAACAAGTGCAACTTCAAAACAATCAAGACATAGAGAAGAAACTTGATATTATTGAGATATGTAAGGATATAAGTTCCTTTATCATAATAATTTTCGGAGGCATCATGAATGAATTCTGTCATGGAATTGTCACGGCAGATGTCCTAGTGAGAGGACTTAATCGTGGAGCCATCGCAACTAGGAAGCTTGCAGGGGTTAAACGGGACAAAGGACACGAGGAGTTTATACTGGTTCAGCCCCTTGCAGTGAAGGTAAAAGCCTAATCCAGTTTGAGGTGGTATTGCTAGGGTTTCAATGACCAGGGAGCTAATACTCTTAACCTGGCTCTCGATCTATTGTTTCTTTCCCTAAGCCGCTGCCGGGTCGTCCCCTTATATACATGGGTTGACGCCCTGTGGCCTACAGAGTCCCGGCTGGCTCATACAACGTCCGGCTCGGTGACGTATCTTACATGCCTTACATTACAAGTCTATTCATACATGGCGGTTTATACTTACGGGACTTAAGCCGCTTCTGGGCTTGGGCCTATTATAAGCCTAACTGTGAACCACCATCTTGTATACTCTTGGGCTTCATACAGGTGAACCGCCATTGTGGTTGACCCGGCCCCTCCTGGGCGGGTCATATCTGGTAGTCATATCCCCAACATTAGGCCCCAGGTTGATTTGAACTTCGTTCATGTCAATCTTCCACACTTAGAAAAAATCCATCTACAACTGCTGTGGAAACCTTGTAACCCGCCATGACGTCATCTATAGGAATTTTGGAAACCCGCCACGACGTCACCTTAATGGATCTTTATCTTAAATGTCTTTCCGAAAATCGAGGCGTCCATTTAGCTGGATAATCATCATTTTGACCTCCTTGTCTTTCGCGCCTGCCTATTGCCCCTTTCCTTGTAAATAGGGCCAAAACACCTCCTTTTCATTCCCCTCTCTTCTCCTTCTTCCTTCTTTCTCCCGCAACCTCTCTGCCGCTCGAGCTCCACCGCCGCTGTAGAGCACTTCGTCTTCGTCAACCTCGGCCGCTGCATCAACCTAAGTTAATCCAGATAACAACGGTGATCCTCCGCAGCAGATCTGCAACTGTAAGTTTCTGCCTTCTCATACCTTAGATCCGCACTAGGGTTTGCGAGCTCCCCTGTGTTCTTCATAGTTCGTCGTAGTTCATCTTCTAGGCTGTACGGCGAGCTTCTTTGATCTGAAAATGGTGCTAAACCAATGCGGTAGTCCTTTTATTTCAATTTTTGATATCAGTAGATCCCCTTTTCTGGAAAAAATCTTGTGCAAGCTCATGAACTCATCTGTACTGATTTTAGGTGTAGATTTATTTTTCCTTTCCTGAACAACCTTTGATTCGAAATAATAACTGCAGCCTGTGAAACTTGTTTATCTTAGTACTTAGCCAACTTTTCGTTGCTGGCAACTCTTGAATGTCTTTATACATGGAGGCTTACCATGCCGGCTTATTTTTCCTTCATATACCATTAGACCTTATTTAAGCCGCCATTATACATCCGTACTGCAATTATTAGCTTGTAATTCCACCAATTAATTTGAGCTGGCAAATTACTTCCTTTTAGATTGTCTTTTCGCCATGCCGTCGAAGACGACGACAGTTTGCAACTGGGTCACTTCCATAGTCACTGAGGATACTCTAAAGGATTTTGTCGCTGCCAGATATTTACTAGGGAAGAGTGTCATGTCTTACCGTGCCCCTGACCCGGCCGAAGAAAGACCTCAACCAAAGGATGGTGAAATCATCGTCTTCACTGATCATATGAACCGGGGCTTTTCGCCGCCCGGCTCAAAATCCTTTAGAGATGTTCTGCACTTTTTCAAGCTTCATCCGCAAGACATTGGACCCAATTCCATATCAAACATCTGTAACTTCCAAGTTTTCTGCGAGGTTTATCTTCAAGAAGAACCTACTGCTGAACTCTTCAGAGAATACTTCTATTTGAACTGCCAGAATGAGTATACCAACGGCCCCAGCTTAGAACTTGGCGGGATTTTGATTCAGCGCGGACAAGATGCTGTCTCTCCTCTAGTAGTCTTGCCAAGCCATCCCAAGGACTAGAACCAAACCTGGTTCTATTGCAAAGATACGTCGCCGGCTGATGAGAAACCAATGCCGGGTTATCGCGCTGAGCGTCTTGATGCTAAATATTCACTCCCTGATAAACTTTCTACTACTGAACGCAAGAAACTTCACCCAACAATCAAAAGGGTTCAAGCCTTGCTGGGAAACGGCTTAACTGGAGTTGACTTGATCCATTGTTGGATCGCATGGAGGATCATCCCTCTATGCCGCCGATCTGATTTGATGTGCAACTATACCGGAGGAACAGACGATCCATTACGTCATAGCTCCCTTCATCTGACCGAAGAAGCCATTGTTGAAATGGTGACCACCCCCGTCAACAGCAAATATGAAGACTGCAGCAAAGTAGGGTTGAATCCTTTCTGCAAGCTTAACCCGGCACCAGAGGTAAGCCTCTTGACTCCTTTTTCCTCAGCAGTTAAGTATTTGCATGGGTTTCAACATGCTATTTTTCTACAGGCTAAATCTGACTTTTGGAAGGCCAAATATGATCATGAGGCTGCCAAAAAAGCTAGAGCCACTGCAACGACCGCCAAGAAAACCGCCAGAAAATATAAGAAGAAAACAACTGCTTCTGACTTATTCAAGTTGGATGACGTCTCTGAGTCGGAGGTAGCCCTTGACTCTCTTGGCCTGCTTATTAACACCCTTGTTGACACTGACTATTACCAGGAGGACACAGGGACCAGCCAAGCAGTTCAAGAAGAGGTAACTATTATTTCCTCCGACTCAGAACCTTTACCAAGGCAGAAACCTCGGCGAGTAACCCGAAAAGTAAGGTTTTCACACCCCTTGGCTTATTTAGATCCTCATTTTCTTTTGAAAAACAACAACATGAGAGCCGTCGTTAGACCCGGACCAGTGGAGACGATGAGTTACCCTCCGGCTTACCGAAAACTCCTCGGAAACGCCAAAATGAGGTTCTTTTACATCTTAACTCTGATGATCGAGTTAATTTTATAAGTCACTCAACCATAATTCAATTTTTGTAGGAGATTGATCGTTCCTCCTCTGGTGATTCTTCACAAACTCAGCTGCCGACTTTTAAGACCGCCCTGGGTAAAGATAATTATCCTTCTTTTGCACCTTTATGCCTGTATCGTTATACTGACTCATCAAATTCTTCTTAGTGGTCAAGCAAAGACCAAGAAAGCAAAGGCGGCAAAACCGGCTGAGGATCCAAAAACCGCTAAACCGGCACAACCGACTCTTGCCCCGGAACATCCTGAACAGCCAGAAGATCCTCCTCTCAATGCTCAACCTGAAATGCCCGAGCTGTCTGTTGATGAAACCACTATTGATCTGTCGAGTATTGAGCCGTCAAGCTCAATTAACCCGCCGGAGATTCATGCTGATGATGTTGTAATCACTGGCACCGGATTTACTGAGCCAGGGAATCCAACGATACTAGCGAGACATTCAGCCAAACAAGAAGTCATGGAAAGACGAAAAGTAAGGTTTGATGTCTCCCACTATGCTCAACTGAGTACTAGTGAAGTATTATCTGGCTATGTCAGTCAAGTGCATTCCAGCCGTGACTTGGAGATTGAAATAGTTAAACAACTTCACCAGAAGTATGAGGTACATCATCCGGCTTATATATACATCCTGCCAGCCCCCAAGTCTTCTGATTATGAGAAACTTGAATAATCTGTAGACTTCAAATATTTACAAGCTTCTGTCTAGACTCCCTCCAAGTCCGGTTTATATACTGTAAGACCGGATTCTGATGATAGCATAACTTCGCATTTGTAGTCCCCAAGGGCCGGCTTAATCAGTATGAATGAGCCGATCCTATTAATTATCGTGTAAAAGAACATAACTTAACTGCATAGCCCCCATGAGTCCGCTGGGACTGTCAACAGCACACCCGGCTCATCCTTAGGAAGAAAACAAGCAATGTGCATTAGCCCCCAAGTGCCAAGTGTTGTTGCTTGCAAAGCACTTGGGACTTTAGAAAGAGCCGATTCTTTTGAAAAAATTGCATTGACAGACATTAGCCACCAAGTGCCAAGTGTTATTGCTTGCAAAGCATTTGGGACTTGCTTTTTATAATCCGCCATGAAACTAAACAACCTTATGCTGTATACAGGTTGCCACCACAGAACTGTAATCCCAGTTGTCTAAAGCCAAGACCCGGCTGTCGACTTAGGAGACTGAAATAAAGAAAACTGAATCCAAACTCCAATTGAGTTTGTCTGAAGCAGAGAAACTAAAGACCAGTTTTAGTGCAGAGAAAACGGCTTGGACCGATGAGAAGACTGCCCTGACGCAGCATGCTGAAACGGCGGAGGAGGCTCTGAAAGAAGTTACCGCTGAACTCACCGGCTTAAAGAACCGCATGTCTCAGATGGTTTCTGCAATCTTCGGTAAATCACCTTATTACTTACTCAAAGTCTATATTTGTCACGATAACATAAGCCGCCTACTTAACTCACTGGAAACACTTCACAGGTCCCCGGAGCAGCAATCTGAGTCAAGATAGTCTGATAAAGCTCAAGGGGGTTTACACTCTTGTGGAGCAATTGTACACTAGAGCTCAGCGGGCTGTTGCCATTATCTCCCAAGAGAACCGAGGACCAAACTTATTGAGTGATGTCTTGAAGAAGCTATCCATCTTACCTGCTAGGTTTCAGGAAGTCAAGCATTCCTGTGTGAGAGCCGGAGCCGTAACTGCTTTGAGCCACTCCAAAGCCTGGGTACCGGAGTTAGACCTGGCGGATGTAGCCAAGGGGTACCCTAGCTTTAAGGAAGATGGAAGTCCCTTTGATCAAGAAGATTTTGCTGCCTGTGTGAAAGAGATTCGTCCTCATGCCACCATCATTGCTGAAGAAACCAATCTCACCTAGTATCAGCCGGATTTTGATGCAGAAAATAAGAAGATGGCCACTCCTTCATATAAAGTGACTGACTTAATCCCGCCGGTTCGGCCGCACACTTTTGCCCCAGAAATTGACCCGTCTGGTCTGATTGATGACGAAGCTGAGTTCGTCGCCCTTCATGGCTTTGACTGGTCCAAACGCCATTTCCAGACGGTGGAGGAGGACGAACCGGCAAGGGATGAGTCGCAACCATCCAGTCAACCCGGCTAGGATTCATGAACCGGCTCCAGTCTATTATCTGCTATGTGTGAGAGTAAAATGAATATTATCTTTTTTGGGCTCCAAGCGCCTTGCAATAGGCTAGCTTAAAACTTCATGTTCTGCTAATGCCACCGTGCATATTGTGCTCTGTACAACACTTTTGTCCATCATATGAAGATATGCTTTACATCCCTTATAATATCAGTAGTGTTGAATCTGTTCCTGCATGCAATATATAAAATTGTCCTAGCGGTTTATCGCCGGACGGGTCATAACGCCCAATACACAACCATGGAAACCAACATAACTGTATAATTAAGGCTGGAAAACCTCTGATTGAAGAGACACAGATAAGCCTGTTATGAATTTTAACTTTGAAGCACAACAACAATATCATACCTGTGATCTTGAATTTGAACTGCCGGTTTATGTGACCCGAACAATAAGGGTGATAACCCAATCTTTTATAAGCCAACACTTCCATATGTATGATGACTGTCATATACTGGCGATTTATCATCAAAAAACCAAGCTGGGTTAAATTGAAACCATACTTATACTTAGATCTAAACGAAAAACCGCAGATAAAAAACAAAGATTGTCTTTCAAAAAACGTAAGTCCAACACAAAGAAAAATTTGGAGGCTTCTGATTCGAATATGATCAGTAAACCGGACGAAAGGGGTTAAGCTAGGATTCGAATACGATCATGTAGCCCCCAATGGCTTTGGCATTGCCCCGATCAAGAGGGTACCGATAGCTATGTTCTCTTTAGTTCGAATACGACCTATGTTTGAACAGGAAGCCCCCAAATGACCTTGAGAATTTTAACAACTCTGATTCGAATACGATCAAAGTTGGACCCAAAAGGGGTTAAGCTATGATTCGAATACGATCAAGAAGCCCCCTAGTGAGTTTGGCATTGCACCGATCAAGAGGGTACCGACGGCTATGTTCTCTTTGGTTCGAATATGACCTATGTTTGAACAGGAAGCCCCCTAGTGACCATATGGTTTAATGGCTAGATTCGAATACGACCATGAGCTGGACCAAAGTGTTAAGCTAGATTTGAACACAATCATCCCCCAATTGGTCATTTTGAAATTATCATGATGAAGACATGTGATTATTGAGGATGAAAAGGTGAGAGGTCCTGCTTTATTACTTACCATAATATATACAACGTCAAAGTATGTACATCATGAGAGCTGGTGGCTCAAGTATAGTAAGGCCTAAGGTGAGCGATATTCCACGGCCGGCGGGTCTCTTCCTCCGGCTTACATGAGTCTTTGTGCTCTCGAACATCGATAAGGTAGTATGACCCGTTGTTCAAATTCCTGCTGACCACAAAAGGTCCTTCCCAAGGCGGGGATAATTTGTGTGCATCAATTTGATCCTAGATGAGCCGGAGCACCAAGTCACCTTCTTGAAAGGTTCTGGACTTAACTCGGTGGCTGTGATAATGGTGCAGGTCCTGTTGGTAAATCACCAAGCGGGCTGCTGCTAAGTCACGCTCTTCACCTAACAGGTCAAGTGCATCTTGACGGGCTTGTTCATTATCAGCCTCAACATAAGCCGCCAAGCGGGGTGAGTCATGATGGATGTCACTAGGCAAGACTGCCTCTGCTCCGTAAACCATGGAGAAAGGCGTATAACCCGTAGACCTGTTAGGGGTAGTATTTATGCTCCATATCACAGAGGGTAACTCCTCCACCCAACAACCGACGTCCGTTGTAAGGGACCATAAGCCGGGTCTTGAGACCTTTCAATATTTCCTCATTGGCTCTTTCAGCTTGACCATTGGATTGAGGGTGAGCTACTGATGAAATATCAAGCCAGATATGCTCACGTTGGCAGAATTCCTCCATAGCGCCTTTGGACAGATTAGTACCATTGTCAATTATAATGCTGTGTGGAAAGCCAAAACGAAAGATCACCTTTTTCAAGAATTGAACCGCCGTGGCTGCATCACACTTACTAACCGGCTCTGCCTCAACCCACTTTGTGAATTTGTCAACCGCCACCAAAAGGTGTGTCTTTTTATCTTTGGATCTTTTGAAAGGTCCAACCATGTCGAGCCCCCAGACTGCAAACGGCCAAGTAATTGGAATCATCCGCAATTCTTGAGCCGACACGTGTGCCTGTCGTGAGAATTTCTGACAACCATCACACCTACTAACCAGATCCTCCGCATCAGCGTGAGCCGTCAGCCAGTAAAAACCATGACGGAAGGCTTTGGCTACAAAGGACTTTGAACCGGCATGATGGCCACAATCTCCTTCATGGATTTCACAAAGAATTTCTTGACCTTCCTCAGGAGAGATACAACGTTGAAACGCCCCTGTGACACTGCGATGATGCAACTCACCATTAGCAATTGTCATTGATTTAGACCGCTGGGTTATCTGTCTAGCCAGGGCTTCATCCTCAGGCAACTCGCCCTGGGTCATATAAGCCAAATATGGCACTGTCCAATCTGGGATGACGTGAAGAGCCGCCACCAATTGTGCTTCTGGGTCTGGAACAACTAATTCTTCCTCTGTAGGCAACTTGACAGAAGGGTTATGCAGAACATCTAAGAAAGTGTTAGGTGGCACCGGCTTACACTGAGACCCCAGCCGGCTTAAAGCATCAGCTGCTTCATTCTTTCTGCGATCAATGTGTTCCACTTGGTAACCCTTGAAGTGTCCAGCAATGGCATCAACTTCACGGCGATAAGCCGCCATGAGAGGATCTTTGGAATCCCACTTTCCTGATACTTGTTGAGTGATACGTCTCCAACGTATCTATAATTTTTGATTGTTCCATGCTATTATATTATCAACCTTGGATGTTTTATATGCATTTATATGCTATTTTATATGATTTTTGGGACTAACCTATTAACCTAGAGCCCAACGCCAGTTTCTGTTTTTTTCCTTGTTTTTAACTATGCAGAAAAGGAAAATCAAATGGAGTCCAATTGACCTGAAACTTCACGGAGATCATTTTTGGACCAGAAGAAGCCCACGGAGTACCGGAGGTGGGCCAGAAGAGTCCCGAGGCCACCATGAGGGTGGGGGGTGCGCCCTACCCCCTGGGCGGGCCCCCTGCCTCGTGGCCTCCTCGGGAACCCCCCTAACTTGTCCCTGACTCCAACACCTCTTATATAACCCCAAACTTCCTGAAAGAAACCTAGATCGGGAGTTGCGCCGCCAGAAGCCTCCGTAGCCACCAAAAATCAATCTAGACCCGTTCCGGCACCCTGCCGGAAATCCCTCTCCGGTGGCCATCTTCATCATCCCGGTGCTCTCCATGACGAGGAGGGAGTAGTTCTCCCTCGGGGCTGAGGGTATGTACCAGTAGCTATGTGTTTGATCTCTCTCTCTCTCTCTCTCTCTCTCTCTCGTGTTCTTGAGGTGGCACGATCTTGATGTATCACGAGCTTTGCTATTATAGTTGGATCTTATGATGTTTCTCCCCCTCTACTCTCTTGTGATGAACTGAGTTTTCACTTTGAATATATCTTATTGGGTTGAGTCTTTAAGGATTTGAGAACACTTGATGTATGTCTTGCATGTGCTTATCTTTGGTGACAATGGGATATCATGTGATCCACTTGATGTATGTTTTGGTGACAAACTTGCGAGTTCCGCGACCTCGTGAACTTATGCATAGGGGTTGGCACACGTTTTCGTCTTGACTCTCTGGTAGAAACTTTGGGGCACTCTTTAAAGTTCTTTGTGTTGGTTGAATAGATGAATCTGAGATTGTGTGATGCATATCGTATAATCATACCCACGGATACTTGAGGTTACATTGGAGTATCTAGGTGACTTTAGGGTTTGGTTGATTTGTGTCTTAAGGTGTTATTCTAGTACGAACTCTAGGATGGATTGAACGGAAATAATAGCTTCATGTTATTTTACTATGGACTCTTGAATGGATCGATCAGAAAGGATAACTTTGAGGTGGTTTCGTACCCTACCATAATCTCTTCGTTTGTTCTCCGCTATTAGTGACTTTGGAGTGACTCTTTGTTGCATGTTGAGGGATAGTTATATGATACAATTATGTTATTATTGTCGAGAGAACTTGCACTAGTGAAAGTATGAACCCTAGGCCTTGTTTCAACACATTGCAATACCGTTTGTGCTCACTTTTATCATTAGTTACCTTGCTATTTTTATATTTTCAGATTATGAAAACCTATATCTACCATCCATATTGCACTTGTATCACCATCTCTTCGCCGAACTAGTGCACCTATACAATTTACCATTGTATTGAGTGTGTTGGGGACACAAGAGACTCTTTGTTATTTGGTTGCAGGGTTGTTTGAGAGAGACCATCTTCATCCTACGCCTCCCACGGATTGATAAACATTAGGTCATCCACTTGAGGGAAATTTGCTACTCTCCCACAAACCTCTGCACTTGGAGGCCCAACAACGTCTACAAGAAGAAGGTTGTGTAGTAGACATCAAGCTCTTTTCTGGCGCCGTTGCCGGGGAGGTGAGTGCTTGAAGGTATATCTTTAGATCTTGCAATCGAATCTTTTAGTTTCTTGTTTTATCACTAGTTTAGTTTATAAAAGAAAATTACAAAAAAATGGAATTGAGTTTGCCTCATACGCTTCATCTTTTTAATATCTTTCGTGAGAATGATGGAAAGGAAAATTGTGCTCAAATGCTAGAACAAGAAGTCTATAAAATGTTTGGCACTAAATCGTTGAATGATGAGCATGATTTCAATGTTGTTAGTATGAACTCCTTGAATATCCATAGTACTAATGATGATTGCACCCGTCATGATGAAAAATGTCTCTTATAAGCATGTCAATTTTTGTGGAGTGCATAAAGTTTGCAAGTACACACCAAATAGGGAAGATAGATTTTGCAAGAGGCATAAGTATTTGGAAACTAAATGGTTGCAAGAAAGACTAGATGTTTGTGCTAAAAATTTAAATTTTCTTCACCATACTTGTGAACTTTGCAATGAACATGGTCATTTAAATCTCAAATGCAAATTGTTTCATGATCGTATCGTGTCCAAAAATTGTGACGATTTGATTTCCCTTGCACATCATAATGAACTTAGTTTGCTTTTGGGTTATGAAGAAATGAAACGTATAACTAAGCATATTCCAGAATATAACCTTGAGAAATTCCTCGATATTGATCTAGAAGAAATTCTTATGTATTGTGCGGTGAATTGCATTGAAAATCCTTATATTTCCAATTACATAAAGAAAAGAAAACAAATAGAGGATGAAGAGAATACTAATGAAAGGGAAGAGGCTTCCCAATATCGTCCTATTATTTCTTATGATGAATCAGGTAACGAGGAGGAGCCTTCTATTCAATCAATCTCATCAATAAGGAGCTCCAAAAAGAGGATTGAACCCACACATGATGTGAAGAAGAAAAAGAAAAGACGGAGAAGCAATGGTAGAAAAGGTATCCCTCCCAAATGATGTTGCTCCTATTGCTCATTGCGATGATGATAATTGCTATACTATTGGTGCTATCCATACTATTAATGATGAGAGTGATTATGCTTATGATATGAAAAGGCCCAAGCTTGGGGATGCTATGTTTGATGATAATGACATGTTTGAGAATATATTTGCAGCAATTAATGTTTGTCCCAAGCTTGGGGATGCTATGTTTAATGAAGATGATATTTCTAGCCTCCCAAGTTTTGATATGCAAATTTGTTATGATGATAGCATGACTCCTACTTATGATGATTATATTGATGAAAGTGGGTTTGGAAGAGTGTCAACTTTAGGAAGTGATGATCCCACCATTTTGGAGGATGTTGAGTCATATTGTGATAATTGTGAAAGTGGATTTGGAGAGGTCATGACTTTATTTAGTAATGATTCCACTCTCTTGGAAGAGATTTCAATTGATTATGATGAGAACAAAGTTGCTACTTATGATGATTATTGTGATGAAACTTATGCTATAAAAATTAGTGATGATTATATTTATACAACTTGTCATTATTATGATTACCCTATTTATGAACATTACTCTTTTAATGTGGAAACAATTTATAGTATTCGAGTTTCTTATGATACTCCCACTATTCCGAATGAGAAGAATTTTGCTTATGTGGAGAGTAGTAAATTTTCTATGCTTGTAGTTCATGATAAGAATGCTCTATGTGATGGTTATATTGTTGAATTAATTCATGATGCTACTGAAAATTATCATGAGGTAGGAATATATGCTTGTAGGAGTTGCAATAATATCAAGTTTCCTCTCTATGTGCTTAAAGTTTTGAAGTTATGCTTGTTTTGCCTTCCTATGCTAGTTGATTATTGTTCCCATAAGTTGTTTTCTCACAAAATCCCTATGCATAGGTAGTGGGTTAGACTTAAATGTGCTAGTCATATTCTTCATGATGCTCTCTTTATGTTTCAATTCTTGTCTTTTATGTGAGCATCATTGAAATCATCATGCCTAGCTAGGGGCGTTAAACGATAGCGCTTGTTGGGAGGCAACTCAATTTTATTTTTGTTCCTTGATTTTTGTTCCTGTTTAGTAATAAATAATTCATCTAGCCTCTGTTTAGATATGGTTTTATGCTTTTAATTAGTGTTTGTGCCAAGTATAACCTTTGGGAAGACTTGGGGAAAGTCTTTGCGATCATGCTGTAAAAAACAGAAACTTTAGCGCTCACGAGATTTGCTGTCATTTTTTATTGGACAGTGATATTTAGTTAATTCTTTTTGCAGATGATTAATAGATAAATTCCTCACGCCCAGAAATTTATTTTAGAATTGTTGGGGTTCAAGAAGTATACGTTTGATCCAGATTACGAAGACTGTTCTGTTTTTGACAGATTCTACTTTCTATGTGTTGTTTTCTTATTTTGATGAATCTATGAGTAGTATCGGAGGGTACGAACATAGAGAAGTTGGAATAAAGTAGATATTAAACCAATATAAATAAAGAATGAGTTCACAACAGTACCTAAGTGGTGATCTATTTTCTTATACTAACGGAGCTTACGAGTTTTATGTTAAGTTTTGTGTTGTGAAGTTTTCAAGTTTTGGGTAAAGATTCGATGGACTATGGAATAAGGAGTGACAAGAGCCTAAGCTTGGGGATGCCCAAGGAACCCCAAGGTAATATTCAAGGACAACCAAGAGCCTAAGCTTGGGGATGTCCCGAAAGGCATCCCCTCTTCCGTCTTCATTCATTGGTAACTTTACTAGGAGCTATATTTTTATTCACCACATGATATGTGTTTTGCTTGGAGCGTCATTTTATTTTATTTAGCTTTGCTTGATGTTTGAATAATATACCAAGATCTGAAATTATTAAATGTTAGAGAGTCTTCACATAGTTGCATAATTATTCGACTACTCATTGATCTTCACTTATATCTTTCAGAGTAGTTTGTTGTTTGCTCTAGTGCTTCACTTATATCTTTTTAGAGCATGGCGGTGGTTTTATTTTGAAGAAATAGATGAACTCCCGTGCTTCACTTATATTATTTTGAGAGTATTTAGAACAGCATGGTAGTTTTCTTTGGTTATGAATTTAGTCCTAATATGATGGGCATCCAAGATGGGTATAATAAAAACTTTCATACAAGTGCATTGAATACTAAGACAAGTTTGATACTTGATAATTGTTTTGAGATATGGAGATGGTGATATTAGAGTCATGCTAGTTGAGTAGTTATGAATTTGAGAAATACTTGTGTTGAAGTTTGTGATTCCCGTAGCATGCACGTATGGTGAAACGTTATGTGACGAAGTTGGAGCATGATTTATTTATTGATTGCCTTCCTTATGAGTGGCGGTCAGGGATGAGCGATGGTATTTTCCTACCAATATATCCCCCCTAGGAGCATGCGCGTAGTACTTTGTTTCGATAACTAATAGATTTTTGCAATAAGTATGTGAGTTCTTTATGACTAATGTTGAGTCCATGGATTATACGCACCCTCACATTTCCACATTTGCTAGGCTCTCTAGTACCGCGCAACTTTCGCCGGTACCATAAACCCACCATATACCTTCCTCAAAACAGCCACCATACCTACCTATTATGGCATTTCCATAGCCATTCCGAGATATATTGCCATGCAACTTTCCACCGTTCCGTTTGTTATGACACGCTTCATCATTGTCATATTGCTTTGCATGATCATGTAGTTGACATCATATTTGTGGAAAAGCCACCATTCATAATTCTTTCATACATGTCACTCATGAGTCATTGCACATCTCGGTACACCGCCGGAGGCATTCATATAGAGTCATATTTTGTTCTAAGTGTCGAGTTGTAATTCTAGAGTTGTAAGTAAATAAAAGTGTGATGGTCATCATTATTAGAGCATTGTCCCGTATGAGGAAAGGATGATGGAGACTATGATTCCCCCACAAGTCGGGATGAGACTCCGGACGAAAAATAAAAAATAGAGAAAAAAGTGGCCATAAAAAAATAGAAGGCCCGAAAAAAATGAGAGAAAAAGAGAGAAGGGGCAATGCTACTATCCTTTTATCACACTTGTGCTTCAAAGTAGCACCATGATTTTCATGATAGAGAGTCTCCTATGTTGTTACTTTCATACACTAGTGGGAATCTTTCATTATAGAACTTGTCTTGTATATTCCAATGATGGGCTTCCTCAAAATGCCCTAGGTCTTCGTGAGCAAGCGAGTTGGATGCATACCCACTTAGTTTCTTTTTGAGTTTTCATACACTTATAGCTCTAGTGCATCCGTTGCATGGAAATCCCTACTCACTCACATTGATATCTATTGATGGGCATCTCCATAGCCCGTTGAAACACCTAGTTGATGTGAGACTATCTTCCCCTTTTTGTCTTCTCCACAACCACCATTCTATTCCACCTATAGTGCTATGTCCATGGCTCACGCTCATGTATTGCGTGAAGATTGAAAAAGTTTGAGAACATCAAAAGTATGAAACAATTGCTTGGCTTGTCATCGAGGTTGTGCATGATTTAGATATTTTGTGTGATGAAGATAGAGCATAGCCAGACTATATGATTTTGTAGGGATAGCTTTCTTTGGCCATGTTATTTTGAGAAGACATGATTACTTTGTTAGTATGCTTGAAGTATTATTATTTTTATGTCAATATTAAATTTTTGCTTGAATCTTATGGATTGGAATAATCTTGCCACAATAAAGAGAATTACATGGATAAATATGTTAGGTAGCATTCCACATCAAAAATCTGTTTCTATCATTTACCTACTCGAGGACGAGCATGAATTAAGCTTGGGGATGCTTGATACGTCTCCAACGTATCTATAATTTTTGATTGTTCCATGCTATTATATTATCAACCTTGGATGTTTTATATGCATTTATATGCTATTTTATATGATTTTTGGGACTAACCTATTAACCTAGAGCCGAGTGCCAGTTTCTGTTTTTTCCTTGTTTTTAACAATCGCAGAAAAGGAAAATCAAATGGAGTCCAATTGACCTGAAACTTCACGGAGATCATTTTTGGACCAGAAGAAGCCCACGGAGTACCGGAGGTGGGCCAGAAGAGTCCCGAGGCCACCACGAGGGTGGGGGTGCGCCCTACCCCCTGGACGCACCCCCTGCCTCGTGGCCGCCTCGGGAACCCCCTGACTTGTCCCCGACACCAACACCTCTTCTATAACCCAAAACTTCCAGAAAGAAACCTAGATCGGGAGTTCCACTGCCAGAAGCCTCCGTAGCCACTGAAAACCAATCTAGACCCATTCCGGCACCCTGCCGGAGGGGGAAATCCCTCTCCGGTGGCCATCTTCATCGTCCTGGTGCCCTCCATGACGAGGAGGGAGTAGTTCTGCCTCGGGGCCGAGGGTATGTACCAGTAGCTATGTGTTTGATCTCTCTCTCTCTTTCGTGTTCTTGAGGTGGCACGATCTTGATGTATCGCGAGCTTTGCTATTATAGTTGGATCTTATGATGTTTCTCCCCCTCTACTCTCTTGTGATGAATTGAGTTTTGCCTTTGAAGATATCTTATCGGATTGAGTCTTTAAGGATTTGAGAACACTTGATGTATGTCTTGCATGTTCTTATCTGTGGTGACAATGGGATATCACGTGATCCACTTGATGTATGTTTTGGTGATCAACTTGCGAGTTCCGCGACCTCATGAACTTATGCATAGGGGTTGGCACACGTTTTCATCTTGACTCTCCGGTAGAAACTTTGGGGCACTCTTTGAAGTTCTTTGTGTTAGTTGAATAGATGAATCTGAGATTGTGTGATGCATATCATATAATCATACCCACGGATACTTGAGGTGACATTGGAGTATCTAGGTGACATTAGGGTTTTGGTTGATTTGTGTCTTAAGGTGTTATTCTAGTACGAACTCTAGGATAGATTGAACGGAAAGAATAGCTTCGTGTTATTTTACTACAGACTCTTGAATAGATCGATCAGAAAGGATAACTTTGAGGTGGTTTCGTACCCTACCATAATCTCTTCGTTTGTTCTCCGCTATTAGTGACTTTGGAGTGACTCTTTGTTGCATGTTGAGGGATAGTTATATGATCCAATTATGTTATTATTGTTGAGAGAACTTGCACTAGTGAAAGTATGAACCCTAGGACTTGTTTCAACACATTGCAATACCGTTTGTCCCCACTTTTATCATTAGTTACCTTGCTGTTTTTACATTTTCAGATTACAAAAACCTATATCTACCATCCATATTGCACTTGTATCACCATCTCTTGGCCGAACTAGTGCACCTATACAATTTACCATTGTATTGGGTGTGTTGGGGACACAAGAGACTCTTTGTTATTTGGTTGAAGGGTTGTTTGAGTGAGACCATCTTCATCCCACGCCTCCCACGGATTGATAAACCTTAGGTCATCCACTTGAGGGAAATTTGCTATTGTCCAACAAACCTCTGCACTTGGAGGCCCAACAACGTCTACAAGAAGAAGGTCGTGTAGTAGACATCATTGAGCCACCAAATCTGAGTCGCCAAAGCACCTTACCCGGCTCAAGCTCATGTCCTTAGCCATCCGAAGAGCATGGAGCAAGGCCTCATACTTAGTTGCATTGTTAGTAGAGGGAAACATCAACCGTAGCACACAACAAAATTTGTCACGTCGAGGGGAAGCTAAAACAACTCCAGGCCCCAAGCCCTCTAATTTCCTGGACCCATCAAAATGAATAGTCCAATATGTGTTGTCAGGCTTCTCTTCAGGCATCTGCAGCTCTGTCCAATCGTTGATGAAATCCACCAGTGCTTGAGACTTGATAGCAGTGCATGGCACATAGTTTAAGCCATGAGGCCCAAGCTCAATGGCCCACTTGGCGACTCATCCCGTGGCTTCTCTATTTTGAATGATATCTCCTAAAGGAGCAGAACTAAACACAGTGATGGGATGACCTTGAAAATATTTCTTAAGCTTCCGGCTCGCCATGAACACCCCATAAACAAGCTTATGCCAATGTGGATATCTTGGCTTGGACTCAATAAGCACCTCACTGACGTAATAAACCGGCCGTTGAACCAGATATTCCTTGCTAGCCTCTTTGCGCTCTACTACAATGGCCACACCGACAACACGTGTGTTAGCAGCCACATATAACAATAATGGCTCCTTATCAATGGGAGCAGCAAGGACCGGTGGCTCAGCGAGCTGTTTCTTCAGATCTTCAAAGGCGGTGTTAGCAGCATCACTCCAGACAAAATCGTCTGTCTTCTTCATCATTTGATACATCGGTATGGCCTTCTCATGAACAGGCTTAAAGCAGCAATACGACCCACCAAACGCTGAACGTCATTGATGCACGCCGGTTTAGCCAAAGATGTGATTGCTTTGATCTTCTCCGGGTTAGCCTCAATGCCTCTGTTAGAAACCAGAAAACGCAAAAGCTTGCCCGCTCGTACTCCAAAAATGCACTTGGCCGGGTTAAGCATCATCTTATATACCCGGAGGTTATCAAAGGTTTCCTTCAAATCATCTATCAAGGTCTCCTTCTCTCTGGACTTCACCACAATATCGTCCACATAAGCATGAACATTGCGCCCAATCTGATTGTGAAGACAGTTCTGCACACATCGCTGATAAGTCGCCTGGGCACTCTTAAGCCCAAAAGGCATAGACACATAACAGAATTCTCCAAACGGAGTAATAAAAGCTGTCTTCTCCTGGTACTTAACTGCCATCTTGATCTGATGATAACCAGAATAAGCATCCAAAAAGCTCAAATGCTCACAACCCGCCGTAGCATCAATGATGTGATCAATACGAGGGAGAGCAAAAGGATCAGCCAGACAAGCCTTGTTTAAGTCTGTGTAATCCACACACATACGCCAGCTGCCGTTCTTTTTAAGCACGAGCACTGGGTTAGCCAACCACTCTGGATGAAAAACTTCAATAATGAACCCGGCCGCCAAGAGCCGGGCCACTTCTTCACCAATGTCCTTGTGCCTCTCCTCATTGAACCGCCGAAGATACTGCTTGACCGCACTACAAAAAAAAGACACATCCGTGACATTTTGGGCCAAACAAATTTTTTTCTCTGTCATACATATGAAACTTCTATGACGATAATTGTGACAAAACCCGGTATCATCATAGATGTGGTGGGCTCCTACTTCTATGACAAAAAATCATGACAGAAAATGGGCCTTTTGTCCTGGGCGGGCCGGAGACACAGCTGCATGACATTCTTTGGGCCGTCCATGACGGAAAAAACCATGGTAGAAGCGAGGGGGAGGAAAATCTCGGGGAGTTCCCGATTACGGTGGGAGGTCGGGGGCTGAGCGATGCGCGTTTCTCTCGTACATGTACGCGCGTGCGTGTGAGGCGTTGGCTCTAACTGAACCTGAGCGATTGCACTGCAGGCTACGCGTTACTGAACCCGAGCGATCGATCGATGGCTGTTAACTGAACCCGATCGAGCGATTCCTTCGCTACTGCTGCTAACTGAAGCCGATCGATGCTGCCTCTGGATGA
>NC_041386.1:236474495-236477302 GCF_002162155.2 Triticum dicoccoides | reverse complement strand
GAACAGTTCCCGGTGGGGGTGGATGAACAGGACCCCGTGGTGTTGCCTCTGGATGAACAGGACCCCGATCGATCGAGCCAGTTGGGGCTGGATGAACAGGACCACCCCGTGGAGGGCTGGATGAACAGTAGACGGTGGAGGGCAGGATGAACAGTAGCCCGTGGAGGAGTGGTTGAATAGGAGCCCGTGGAGAGGGCTGGTTGAACAGTAGCCGGTGGAGTAGCTCGCGGTGGAGGCTTGATGAACAGGAGCCCGTGGATGAACAGTCGCAGGTGGAGGCTGGAGGAGGTCGATGGTGGATGAACAGTAGCTCGTGGAGGCTGGAGGGGGTCGACGGTGGAGATGAACAGTATCCCGTGGAGTCCCGTTTTGTGGTACACCACACCCTTCCTGATGAACAGGACCCCCGTTTTGACCGTAGCGCTCCAACACAAGTCCATTTCGTCCGTTTTGCGGTATGCCACACCCCTCCCGATCAACAGGACCCCCGTTTCAACCATAGGAGGTCCATTTCCTCCGTTTTGCGGTACGCCAGACCCCTCCTGATCAACAGTACCCCGTTCCGAACGTAGGAGGTCCATTTCCTTTGTTGTGCGGTAGGCCAGGCCTCGTTTCCATCGCCTGTTCCGTCCAAGCCCTCCCTATGAACACGAACACGCATTTCGTTCCGACCCAGTCAGTTGGCTCCCACGCGTTCTGTTGCCTCCCGATGAACACGACGCATTCCGTTGCCTCCACATGAACACGACGCATTCCATTGCCTCCCCATGAACATGACGCATTCCATTGCCTCCCCATGAACACGACGACGACGCTGTTTCTCCGTTCCGACCCAGCCATGTACACGAGCCCTCGCCGTACGTATGCGCGAGTAGGCGTTCGAGACCTCGCCCGTATGTACACATATGTGGCCGTATTTTCTTTCTTGCACCCTGGCCGTTGTACGTACGTGTACATGCTACGTGCGCGCCTCTACTACGACACGTGCGCGCCTCTACTACGACACGTGCGCGCCTCTACATCGACCAGTATGTACGTACACATTCGTGACTAGAATGACAACGCTACGTATGCTTCGACCAGGTGGGTCCCGACTGTCAGGCACTTCCTTGCCTGCGAAGATGTAGCTGGTGGGTCCCAGCAGTCAGGGGGCGAATCGTTTTTTTGCCCGGACGCACTTCCTTGCGTGTGAAGATGTAGCTGGTGGGTCCCAGCAGTCAGGGGGAAACATTTTTTTCTCGAAATACAATGGCCCGTCCGATGGGTCCCAACTGTCAGGTGGAGGAATCATTATTTTCCGCGTAATAAGGAGGCACTTCCTTGCTGCGGTCGTGGACCCAGCTGTCAGGCTCTCCACGTATAGTCCACGTCCGATGGAAGTCGTTCCTTGACCACATTGACCACGCCGCGCCGAGAGCACTAGGGCGGTGGACGACGGCGAGGCCTAGGAAGGGGAGGACATGGAGGCAGGGAAGACTCGGCAGTTGTTTCCCACACGGAGGGGAGTACGACTGTACGAGGGTTTACTGGTTCATCTGCCGTCGCTGGAGAATAACAGCAGGTGTGGGTGAGTAGAGGGTGAGTAGAGGGATGGCTAGGCCAGCAATGGGAGTACAGTCAGGCGGTGAGGCCTGCGCGGCAGCACAGCCGGCCGCGAGGAGGAGGGAGCAGGCAGTCCCGCCGGCGCTTGTTTGAGCGGCTGGAGCAGGAAGAGCAGAGATTGAAGAAGCACGACGGCCATTGGATGGACATCCAACAGTCAGTGCTTGTGCGTCAACCTTTTTTTAGGAAAGCCTCAAATCTGTGGAAAACAGCATACATCCCATCTGCCATTATTTCTAATAATTTACAGCCCATTTGCTAATTGTTAAGGTTTTTTGGAGCCCATATTCTTTTTGTTAGCATTACAGCCCATATTGTGGCAACGGTTAAAAAATTATACAAAATTTTGCATATTTCGGTGCAGTCCGAACTGTTTTTAATCCCGAAATTTCGACTCACATTCAAACTGATTTTAAAAATAAATGTATATCAATATAAAATCCAACAAATTCTCCACGCATAAAAATTAATGTAATTTAAAATCTTGAGATGAAAAAAAAGATATTTGAAACTAATTGCCGGTTTGATGTGTTTTAAAAATGTACAACCCATTTCTCATTACTGATGGGTCATTTTCTCGGCCAGCCGAATGAAAGCTCTCCTCGTCTTGAAAGATTTGCAGCCCAACAGGCCTGACAAAGCGACTTACTTGGCAAATCACAAAAAAACTAGGCTGTGGCCATGGACCCAGCTGTCAGCCTCTCCACGTACAGTACTCTTTCGATGGAAGTTGTTCCTTGACCACGTTAACCACGCCGCGGGGAGAGCACCACAGCGGTGGACGACGGCGAGGCCTAGGAAGGGGACGACGTGACAGTGGAAGCCCGCGCGGAGAGGACTACGAGGGTTCACTGGTTCAGCTGCGGTGTGAGGCTGCCGTTGCCTTAGGGCCTGGCCAGCGGTGGGAATAGTAGGGGCGGTGAGGCCTCTGCGGCAGCACAGCCGGCCACGGGAGGCAGGAGCATGTGGCACGACCGGCGCTGCTTTGAGCGGCTGGAGCAAGAAGACCAGAGGTTGAAGAAGCACTACGGCCGTTGGATGGACATCGTACGGTCACTGGAGCTAGAATCGTTCATATTGACTAAGTTGACAAAGCCCTTCGTCCCCGTCAACTTAGTAGGCCCACAAGTCAGCCTCCCAGCAAGGTGGGTCCCAGCTAGCCGGGGGAGTATTCATTTTTTGTGCGTAATAAGGAGGCACTTCCG
>NC_041386.1:236461267-236474112 GCF_002162155.2 Triticum dicoccoides | reverse complement strand
GCCCATCCGGAGGGTCCCAGCAGTCAGGGAAAAAATATTTTTTTCGCAAAATACTGGTGGCCTGTCCGGTGGGTCCCCGCTGTCAGGTGAAGGAATAATTATTTTGCACGTAATAAGGAGGCACTTCCTTGCTACGACCGTGGACCCAGCTGTCAGCCTCTCCACGTACAGTCCACGTCCGATGGAAGCCGTTCCTTGACCATGTTGACCACGCCGCGCCGAGAGCACCAGGGCGGTGGACGACGGCGAGGCCATGAAGGGGACGACGCGGAGCCGGGGAAGACACGTCAGTGGATGCCCACACGTAGAGGAGTACGAGGGTTCACTGGTTCGCTGCGGTGCGAGGCTACCGTTGCCGTAGAATAACATGGGGTGTGGGTGAGTAGAGGGATGGCCTGGCCAGCGGTGGGAGTAGTAGGGGGCGGTGAGGCCTCCGCCGCATCGCAGCCGGCCATGGGAGGCAGGAGCACGAGGCACGACCGTCGCTGATTTGGGCGGCTGGAGCAAGAAGACGAGAGGTTGAAGAAGCACTACGACTGTTGGATGGACATCGTACATTCACTGGAGCTAGAATCATGCATATTTACTAAGTTGACAAAGCCCTCCGTCCCCGTCAACTTAGTAGGCCCACAAGTCAGCCTGCCACTAAGGTGGGTCCCAGCTAGCAGGGGGTATTCATTTTTGTGTGCGTAATAACGAGGCACTTCCGGTGGGTCCAAGCTGACATCAGGGGGAACATTTTTTTCATGAAATACGGTCGCCCATTGGGTGGGTCCCAACAGTCAGGGGCAAACGTTTTTTTCGTGATATACTGGTGGGCATCCGGTGGGTCCCTGCTGTGAGGTGGAGGAATAATTATTTTCTGCGTAATAAGGAGGCACTTCCTTGCGGCTGCCGTGGACCCAGCTGTCAGCCTCTCCACGTACAGTATTCTTCCGATGGAATTCGGTCATTGATCACATTGACCACACCGCGCCGACAGCACCACGGCGGTGGACGACGGCGAGGCCTAGGAAGGGGGCTACTGAAAGCACAAGTGCTCCCTAGGTGGTTTTGATAATTGATGACAACATATCTCTTGTTGGACTAACATTTCGATCTAGCATGTTTCAGATAAGTTCAACAATGGAGTGGCATGGACTAAAGGTTGTGGGAACTCCTTCAAGATGCTAAGGACAAAGGATTGGCTAAAGCTTCAAGCTCAAGACTCATCATTTTACATTTTAGTAATCCAAGATCACATTGAGTCTTTAGGAAAAGCCAATACTATCAAGGAGGGATGAGGTGTTGCTTAACGAGCCTCTTGCTTCATGTGCTTAGTGATATGCTCCAAAACCCTCAGCTACTTTCCCACTTCCACATATGACCTAAACCCTAAGCCAAACTCGGTCCTACCAATTCTTCCTATCCGGCGCCACCGAGTTTCACTTGTCATAAGCCACTGCCAAACCCTAATCAGTTCGGTCTCACCGATGGGATCTCGGTCTCACCGAGATGGGCTTGCAAACTCTCTGTTACCCATTGCAATATTCTCGGTCCCACCGAGATATGCAATCGGTTCCACCGAGTTTGCTTGGCCAAATCTCAGTTTCACTTATTACCCAAATCGGTCCCACCGAGTTTGAGTAATCGGTCAAACCGAGTTTTGGATTTACCCTAACTCTAGCACATCGGTCCCACCGAGTTGATCCACTCAGTCCCACCGAAATATCTAACGGTCACTAGGTTTACATTTTCGGTCCGACTGAGTTTGTTGATTCTGTCACACCGAGACTGGAAAACTGTGTATAACGGTTGGATTTTGTGTGGAGGCTATATATACCCCTCCACCCATTCTTCTTTCGAAGAGAGAGCTATCAGAACACATACACCATTCAAACTCACATGTTCTGAGAGAGAACTACCTACTCATGTGTTGAGACCAAGAAATTCCATTCCTACCATATGAATCTTGATCTCTAGCCTTCCCAAGTTGCTTTCCACTCAAATCTTCTTTCCACCAAATCCAAATCCTATGAGAGAGAGTTGAGTGTTGGGGAGACTATCATTTGAAGCACAAGAGCAAGGATTTCATTACCTACACACCATTTGTTACTTCTTGGAGAGTGGTGTCTCCTAGATTGGCTAGGTGTCACTTGGGAGCCTCCGACAAGATTGTGGAGTTGAACCAAGGAGTTTGTAAGGGCAAGGAGATCGCCTACTTCGTGAAGATCTACCGCTAGTAAGGCAAGTCCTGTGTGGGCGATGGCCATGGTGGAATAGACAAGGTTGCTTCTTCGTGGACCCTTTGTGGGTGGTTGCTTCTTCGTGGACCCTTCGTGGGTGGAGCCCTGTGTGGACTCACGCAACCATTACCCTTTGTGGGTGGAGCCCTGTGTGGACTCTCGCAACCGTTACCCTTTGTGGGTTGAAGTCTCCATCAACGTGGATGTAGGATAGCACCACCTATCCGAACCACGGGAAAAACATCCATGTCTAAAATTGCGTTTGATCTCTCCAAACCCTTCCCTTTACATTGTTGCAAGTTGCATGCTTTACATTCCGCTGCTCATATACTCTTTGCATGCTTTCTTGATATGTATTGTGTGTGTTGAAATTGTGCCTAAACTCCACTTAAACCAAAAAAGCTTAAAAATTGCAACTTTAGCATTAAGTGTCTAATCACCCCCCTCTAGACACATCTACTTCTAGATCCTATAACTACGCAGAGCCGGGGAAGACGCGGCAGTGGATGCCCACGCGGAGAGGAGTACAAGGGTTCACTGGTTTGGCTGAGCTTCCGTCGCCGCAGAATAACAGGGGGTGTGGGTGAGTGGAGTGAAGGGATGGCCTGGCCAGCGGTGGGAGTAGTATGGGGGCGGTGAGGCCTCTGCGGCATGACAGCCGGCCATGGGAGGCAGGAGCAGGCGGCACGACCGGCGCTGCTTTGGGCGGCTGGAGCAAGAAGACCAGAGGTTGAAGAAGCACTACAGCCGTTGGATGGACATCGTACGGTCAGCCGAGCTAGAATCATGCATATTGACTAAGTTGATAAAGCCCTTCGTCCCCGTCAACTTAGTAGGCCCACTATACTGGGTCCCAGCTAGCAGGGGGAGTATTCATTTTTTTGTGCGTAATAAGGAGGCACGTCCTTGCGTGCGAAGATATAGCTGGTGGGTCCGAGCTGTCAGCGGCGGTAACGTTTTTTTCGCGAAATACAAAGGCCGTTTCGGTGGGTCCCAGAGGCCAGGTGGAGGAAATCATTATTTTGCGCGTAATAAGGAGGCATTTCCTTGCGTGCGGCCGTGGACCCAGTTGTCAGCCTCTCCACGTACAGTCCACTTCAGATGCATGTCAGTCGTTGACCACGCTGACCACGCCACACCGAGAGCACCAGGGCGATGGACGACGGCGAGGCCTAGGAAGGGAACGACACGGAGGCAGGGAAGACTCGGCCCTTGTTTTTGTTTCCCCCGCGGAGGGGAGTACGACTGTACGAGGGTTTACTGGTTCATCTGCTGTCGCCGGAGAATAACAGCAGGTGTGGGTGAGTAGAGGGATGGCTAGGCAGCACAGCCGGCCGTGGGGAGGAGGGAGCAGGCAGTCCCGCCGGTGCTTGTTTGAGCGGCTGGAGCAGGAAGAGCAGAGATTGAAGAAGCACGACGGCCGTTGGATGGACATCCAACAATATACAAGCCATCTGTGTAAAGCCTCCAATCTGTGGAAAACAGCATACATCCCATCTGCCATTATTTCAAATAATTTACATCCCATTTGCTAATTCTTACAGGTTTTTTTGGAGCCCATATTCTTTATGTTAGCATTACAGCCCATATTGTGGCCACGGTTAAAAAATTATACGAAATTTTGCTTATGTCGGTGCGGTCTGAACTGTTTTTAATCCCGAAATTTCGAGTCACATTCAGACTGATTTTAAAAATAAATGTATATCAATATAAAATCCAATAAATTGTCCACGCATAAATATCGATGCAATTTAAAATCTTGAAATGAAAAACAAGATATTTGAAAATAATTGCCGGTTTGATGTGTTTTAAAAATGTACAGCCCATTTCTCATTACTGATAGGCCATTTTCTCGGCCAGACGAATGAAGCTCTCCTCGTCTTGAAAGATTTGCAGCCCAACAGGCCTGATAAAGCGACTTACTTGACAAATCACAAAAGAACTGGGCTAGCCATTTTCAGAAAGAAAAAAAACTACTGGGCCGGTCTGTGGTAAACATAAAAGAAAAGGCTGTCTAGACAGGCCAGAGTGTCCCGCACAGCCAGTATTTCCGAACGGACGTGTAGGCCGGGGGCGCCTCTTCGTGAACCGTGGCAAACTCGCAACCGTTCACCGACTCTTCGCCTTTCCCTCTCGATTTGGAACTGCTGTCGCACGCTCTTCCTCTCCCTCCCCCATTTTCCTTCAGCCCTTCACCCTTTCTTCTGCCATTGTTCGATCATCTTCTCCATGGAGGGAACAGGCCGGAAACGACCCCGTTATTCTTGCCCCGATCTAAAAGATGACGTGGTGGAGGAACTCATTGATCGATGCGATGTCATCACCTCGGCTAGCATGGCAGGTTCGCTCAAGCCCATTCTCGACTCAATTAATAACATCATTACAAAGAACCCAAGAGTCAAGGAGCGGTTTGATCTCCCCTATCTTCTTTGCCGTGACCCTGATGACTGGTGCCGGCACGACGGAGGCCTCGCCCTGTGCCAGTTGATGCCGCTTGATAATGATACGTATGATGTTAAGATGCCATCGCTCGAGGGCAAGGCTTGGGCAGGCGCAAATGGAGATTGGGTTGTTTACATTGGGTCCAACTGCGAGTGGGAACTTGTGAATGTGTACACTCGTCACCGGGTTCCACTTCCAAAAATCTCAGCACACTGCCCAGAGGTTGAGCACACCGGTAATGTACGCACGTTCAAATACGATCATGGTGACTGTCTTCTATGGAAGATAGCAATTTGTCGAGTTCCCAACCGCTCTTGGAATTACAACAACTATCAAGTTGTTGCTATCTTCGACAAGCTTGTTGCCGTCCTTCGTGGTTCGACTCGATGGATATTGCTCAAAAATCAGTTTCTGTACACGGGTGAGTACTGTGATGCCATTCAATACGAGGGCCTTGTGTTTGCTGCCACCACTCGTGGCACTGTTTTTGCATGGCATCCTAGTAGTTTCAGTACGTTTATCTTCCATCGTAATTATAATTGTTTCATCCACATGCATGCGGGTTAGCAAGTTTCCCTTTACTAATTAACCTTCTTCTTGTGTTTCCAAGGTCCTGTGAACATCCCACCACCTATACTTGAAAATTTTTATAACCAAGGGGGAGATGACGATGGTGATGATCACGAGCATGAGGACGAGCAGCGCTGATATACTCTATGGCGCCTGGCAACTAATTCCGATGGATCACCTCTTCTTGTGTGTATATAACCCACTGATGATGTTACTGGTAAGGAAGCAGGTGTCTCCCATGGTCGCACTCTCCGGACCTATTCCAACACCCGTTGCATGGTATTCGGGATGGATACTAGTGTGCTAGCGCCAACTCCTTCTCCCTGGCACAGAATTGATAGTCTGGGAGAAAACTCGCTCTTCCTTGGACAAAACTATCCAATGATGGTGAAAGGCGATCCAACTGTTGTTGACACATTTATGAGAAGCAACTGTGTCTATACCTCGGACATTTGGGTGGTTCCCTACCCTCGTACTGATATAGTATGCCGCTTCAGCCTGGATGATCAGTCCTGCGTTGGTCTCCAGATCGACAACAGATGGCCCGTCCCAGAGAATCAGTTGTGGTTCAAAGCAAGCGTTTCCAACGCCGCGGAATGGTTGAGTTGAAGTTCATTTCATGGTTTGTTATTTGTTGTGTGGTGAAAACTTTAGTATTTATAATGTATCCTTGTTGTCGATGTGGGTTGATGACCTGTTGTATGTAATAAAATGATATGCCTGTGATAAACTTACTAAATTTATGAATGACTTTCGAGTCACTTCTCTAAATTTGTAGTAGCTTCACATGCTTCGCGCGTCGGGCAGGTTTTTTTTACTGTAGCCATATGTTAATTTGTTCGTTGTACATAACCAGCACCTCGAATCCTCGATACTAGTATACTATATACTAGTAGGAGTAAGTTGTAGGAGTAGTAGGGTGGCATGGGCCAGAACAAGCATTCACGTCCAGGAGTACGGCACACGCCACCACCACGACATCCATCTGACACCATATTATTTCTTGGAGTCCATGCTAGAGCAATCTCTTCAACCTCGTCGTTTCTCTAAGGCTGGTTATAGTGGGGAGTAACTTAGACTAGTGTCATGCATATGACACTAGTCTTTGTTACTACCTTCATAATGCAAAGTAACATACAAGTAGTATCATAGATGATTGCATTTATTACATTATAGACTCATTTTGCTTTGGTTTTCGTTATGTTATAGTAACATATTATGTTACTCCAAACATTTCTCTCCTCATTAACTATATGCCACATAAGCAAACTTGTCTTGAAATGCGCTATGTTACTTGCTAAGTTACTCCCACTATGACCAGCCTAAATTCAGCCATCACGCGGCGGGCGAGGTGGGGGTTTGCCGATAGTCGGTTTCCTTAACTGCGGTCCCACTTGTAAGGCCAACTCCAACGCACGAACCCAAACGGACCTCCGTTTTGCACGAACTCCAATGATAATTTTGGCTAGAAAAGCAAGACCAAAGAAAACAAGAACCACAAGAATACATTTTACTACTCCTGTAAGTTGGATTAGTGCCTTCTCGATGCATTCATTGTTGATCTGCGGAGGCTCGATCTTGTGTGCTTCTTTCTTCTTCGAGTGTAAAGAAGTAGACGTTGCTTCCTCGCATCTAGTCTCATGTCTAGCCTCTATTCTAGTAGGAGTATCAACAAGTGCACTAATCTCATCCGATAGCAGAACCGAAGATTTGGTCGGCTTCTTCCTCCTTTTGCCGACACATGGGACATCCAGCATCCAGGTCATGTCATGAAAGAAAATAGAGTGGTAGTTGAAGCCACGAGATGTGCATCTTGGGTTAAGCTGTAAATAGAATCTTACTACTCTTGAGTAACTCCAAAAGCGGCCACCGAAGATCTTTATTGGATTTGTTTTTCATCACCAGCACGTCGAGGTGAAAGATGTGCAGGTTCAGTGGGTCCTCTTGCATTTTCACTGACATGTGGGGCCGCATGTGAGCAAATAGACGATGGGCTCCGCGCGTCCGCTGGCTGGCTGAGAAGAGAGATAGAGGAGGGCTGAGCACGGACTGCAGGAAATTTGTTCTACGTACCTCGATATAGTGGGGTGGCATGGGCCATAACTCAATAGCATTCACGTCTAGCAGTACGGCACACGCCACCCACACGAGTCCCATCCGACACCAATTTTCTTGGAGTCCGTGCTACAACCATATCTTCTCCCTCCTGTTTTCTCAGCCATCCGACAAGATAATTACTGTAGTATCATATACTACTACATGGATTTTACGGAAAGATAAAAATACATACGGATCCATCAACGTTCAACGACATCCTCATGCCCTAGTGCGCCGGGTCACCAACCGACGTGTGAGGAGCAGCGGCGTTGGCGGCGAGCTCAACGTGCTTCTGAACAGTGCCGTCCAAGGTTGCCCTGCGCTCCAAGAAGGCCAGCGTCCTATCGTCCTCCTCTTGCATGTAGTAGTCCTTGTGGACGATTTGCGCGTAGACGTGGGTGATTATGTCGATGGTGTCTTGCCGCGCTAGGCGCTGCGCGGCGAGCGCGACCTCGAGGTGGACATTCTCTGGCGCGACGGCGGGCAGTCGCAGGGCCACCAGTGCGTCGAAGAGGTTGTTACCATAGTGGCCATTGAGGGTGGCGGGCATCGCAGAGCCTGGGCGCGTCGGCTGGAGGCTTACGTCAAAGTCGTCCGCAAGCTTCTTGACGATGGTGAACTTGTCGAGGAAACCGAAGAGGACCTCGTCGAACAAGGAGACGAAGCTGTCGTTCAAGCGGCCCCTCGCCCTGGCAGCCTCAAGCAATACTATCTGGAGACATTCCTCGGTGCCAGGCCGCAGGCCGGCGTCGTGGACCATCTGGCACAGCCGGTTGATGCTCGCACTCATCGCCTCCATGGGTCTAGCGTAGCTTCTAGTCAACTAATCTTGCGATCCGAGTGATCACTCAGCCCTTGGTTAGCGTGTGTAGGTGCGTAGGATTTTGTACTATTCCTCAGCCCTCTACTGCACCTGCCTTTGGCTATATGATAGGTGGGCCAGCCACCCCTAGGGCCACGTGTCATTCACCCAAAGGCAGTTGCCGTAAGTCAATGAAGCTGCATCCCCCTCCGTGCCGGTGCAGTATAGTCATCTCACCGGACCTCTAGTTGGGGCCAAACAAGAGAAGTTTGATGTTTACTGGTTTATTGGTCCCCTTTGCATTTTGTGCCAAGTTTTGACCTTTGATTTAACTATTAAATGTTAATGCATGTAAACAAAAATGTTGTGTAAGTCACCTTACGAAAACCAAATAATCCCAAAATACTTAAGGCATGGTGCATTAACTCCCTCCTTGTTTCTTATTTCGTGACATATCAACCAATGAGAGATGTGGGCCGTGCATGCTTTCAATGACTTGAGACTACCAAACATGACATGCAGTGTTTAGTTCATTGCATGTAATCCTATTAGTACTCTAGTTAGGAGT
Source organism: Triticum dicoccoides (assembly GCF_002162155.2). Classification (NCBI taxonomy): domain Eukaryota; kingdom Viridiplantae; phylum Streptophyta; class Magnoliopsida; order Poales; family Poaceae; genus Triticum; species Triticum dicoccoides. Next base: position 236,465,408 of record NC_041386.1, on the reverse strand, counting down.
AGCAAAAAAACATTAAGTTCTCTCGCCGATAGGAATAAAACACCATGTATTTATTTACAGAGGGAGTAGTACATTTTTGGTGACATGCATTACTAGATATTGCTAGTCAAATACTAAAATCCAGATGGACGTGGTAGTACTCCTAAATCCGGATAGTGGTGCTACTAGTACTAGTAGTAGTACTACCAATGTAGTAGTAGGAGTACTAGCACTGTACTATCCGTTGGTCAAATTATTATGTGCTGCTCCTCACAGTGAAGTGACAAGACCCTGCGCCGGAGATGACACCTGAGTATAGGCGCCGTGTTCGGCATACCATAGTCAGCCTCATCGTCTGCAGTCACTATCATCATGGCTATAGAGCTAGCCTGCTTACAACTAGCCCTGTTCGACATAATTTCCCATGCGTAGATGCCCGTGCATTGCACGGAACACCAAGATTGGGGGTGGACGGCTCCGGCAGCGGCCATCACGCCAGATTTTTCCATGGCCTTCTACTCCTAGGTGTGGTGGGGAGGAGATGAGGCTGATTGTGAGAGACAAGGAGTTGTTTGTAAATAGGGAACAAGTGCGGGCATCTTTTTGCAAAAATAGAGAAGCTTGGTTTGTATGCGTCAGATCTAGATCCGACGGCTATTGGTGAAAGATGGGAGGCACAACATCACCACCAACTCAGGACCTGTTTGATTCGCATGATTTTGAAAACGCAGGAATAGCCGAATAGGACATGGCAATATTACAAGTTTCAAACTGATATTACAAATGTTAGGAGTAATGCTGCACCTACAAAGAGGGAATTACTAGGAAGTTTACGTAAGAACTTTCGTTACTTTAGGTGGATGCAGCATTATCGTACAAACTAAAATCCACTGCCCTGAAAAGTCAGTAATGGGAAAATAAGTTTTCGAGTCTCTGGCCACTTGATGTTTCAAAAACAAATTCAACTTCTGCGGAGAAATGAGCTCCACCGTGTACCCGCGCGGGTGTGGCTGGGCACGAAGTATGAGTATGTGCACGGTGCACCTATTCTCTTCTTGTATACGTACACCACCTACGTGGGGTTGTGTGAGAGAGATACAAACCTAGAGAGATATAGTGTGTGGGTTCTTGAGAGTTTTTTTGGTTGGGGGGGGGGTCAATAAAAAAATTTAACATATGCAATGTGTGTGAAATAGAGTCCTGGATATAACATATATAGAGAAGGGGCGATCCACGAGAAGAGAGTGGAGGTATCATCGGCTTGAGGTGTCCATAGAATCGAAGAGAGGGATAATGTGTGTGTGTGTGCGCGCGTGCGCGATTGATAAAGAGTGCCATCGAATTTGTGTGTGCCCACGTCAAAGATATAGAGTGGCTGGCCTACTGGAACGTGAGATGGGACATGTGCAGTTTGTCTCTGAGGCATGGATACCTACCTGCAGCACTCGACTATCGGTGTGTGGTGGGGGAAGAGGGAGGCCCAATTAACTATAGAGGTACAATGGCTGGTATATGTGTGGAGGAGGAGAGAGGCCTACCTCATGTATTAAGCAGATCGATCTGCCTCATGTATTAAGGGAGATCGATCGCCATCCATGCATATGTGCAGGAGATGAATAAGGTTGGGAGAGAGACAGAGCTAGAGTGTTGGAGGGGGTGGTAGTGGAGTTGCTTCTAACAAATGGTGGGATAGGCTTGCTAGACAAAGGGAGGGCACGCCCGCAATATCAATAAGAGAGGAGATGGCTGCTTGTTGTCTGTGCACGTGCGTGTGAGAGACGGGTCAGGAGGCATGCACGAATGATGAGGGGGGACGATGTGGCTGTGGTAAGCAGACGTAACTATGTAGGAAGATCAATCGCCCTTTGTAAGATAAAGGAGAGACATAACTTGTGAGGTACGTCGATCGATGGGGGGGGGGTAGTTAAAGTCGATCTAGGTATATGTTGGGAGATCGATCGGTATATATGCATGTGTGTGTTAGAAGCAAATGAGGCACGAGGAGAAGGATAGAGAGAGAGGGATGCATGTAGGAGGTGGTACGAGAGGCATACTATATCGAGGGGGAGGAGTGTGCGAGTACGAGAACGATGAAAAGAGTGGTGGGAGTGAGGCATGGACGGTGACAAGACAAGAGGGGAAGCTTGTGTTTGTGCTAGGCACACCTTGCTAGAGAGGCATATCAATCGATGTGTGCCGTAAAGAAGGAGCTGGGGGGCCTACACACACCATGGGTGAACGACCTAAAGTGAAACGACGAATTTGTGCGATGGAGCTAGAGAATGCTGAGGGAGGGTGAGAGGGATGCGGGCGTGTGCATGCACAAGAGAAAATTAGCACTAGCTACAAAGATAAGAGGGCTGTGTGGGTGTAAAAGACGAATATAGATCATATATACTTCATTATAAAAAGCGAATTCCGATATTTGAAGAATTTATCATAGTGTTTCAAACCGACGGATGTGTGAATATATATAACGGTGATACACATGGTGTCGTTATGAACATGGTATACTACATTTAATATGTTTTATCTCTACTCTTATAAAAAAGGAGTTGTTGATGATGGTGTGCCTGCCATCCTGCATTATAGGCCATCTGATTTATATCTGGCGGATAGCAAGGAAACTATGATGGTTGAAGTTGGCAACAATCATGATTGTAGATTCTTATTGAAATAGAGAAACAAATTCAAATTTAGTTCGAATTGCAGCGGTAGTATAGACATTTGGAATGCACTAAAATGTTGGTATGAGTAGGTTACATGCATTATACAGCAAGCGAAAAAATTTAATCGGACATAACATGGATTCATACTCCCTCCTTCCATCTATATAGGGCGTAATGAGATTTTTAAGACCGCCTTTGACTATTGACATGATTAATAATACATGACATGCACAATGTGAAAATTATATCATTGAAAGAACCTTTCACAGACGAATTTAACGGTGTGCTTTGTGTAAGTTGCATGTGATATATCATTGCTCTAATATTTGGTCAAAGTTAGCATCGAAAAACGCATTAGGCCCTATATAGATGGAAGGAGGGAGTAGCTTTGAATAGCATTTGTATAGTAAAAAGGGGCAAGACTCTCTTTGTGTGGCATGAATAGTTTTATTTTTTTCGTTTTCTTTTTGGTTGACGGAAGTGCGAATTGATTTGGTACGTACAAGTACAATATTACTACACGTTAGGCTTGGCCCTAAAATTCAACCCGCGTCTTGTTATATCCCGAAAATTCAGATAACGTGCTCCCAAAACTGGCGCCTTCACAACCCGTGCCTTGCTATCCCGAAATTACAACGCGCGTGAAAACTCCCTCCAGCTACCAAATCCCGACACACGAAATCCCCCTTCTAACCTCGAGCCGAAAGGGCCGCTAGTTCAAATCGGTGGGGGGTACTTTTGTAACACACCCTACATTTTGGACAAGCACGTTCCTAAGTCAAGCTTAACCCTCTCCCATCGCCCCTTTTCGCCATTCGAAATCCCAGGCCGCCATAACCTCTCCGCTCCAGCCACGAAACCCCACCCTCCTCCGTCCGCCACTTCACCGCTCCCAGCCGGAGCCTCTTCCCCGACGATGTCATCCAGCGCAACAGCTCGACGTCCCTCGTCCACCTCCCCGGATGAGGATCCGTCATCCATCTCGCCGTCCCACCGGTTCAGCCGCCCCATCCTCCACCTCCAAGGAGCTGCTCCGACGATCGCCTCGTCTATCGCGGATCGCCGCCTTAACCTGCTCCACCGGAACCGCAGCATCCTTACCGACTCCTCGGACGAAGCCGAGGCCTACTCGGCGCCACCAAAGAGGTTGTACACTCATCGCATCGCACCTTCTCCTTAACTCGACCTCCCGGCGCCGACGGTGCTCCATCCCGCACCCCCATGGAGCGGCTACCTTGAAGCCGGCGCCGCGGGCGACATCTCCATGGCGGCTCTCCCCCAGTGTGAGGCCCCTTCGGTGGCAGCGTCCATACCAGCCGGATCTGCTGCTGCTGCTCCAGCTCTCGCTCGATCGCTTGCTCGCTCGCCCAGCTGCTGCTGCTGCTCTCCCCCTTGCTCGTGCTGCTGCTCTGCTCCGATTAAGCCACACTTCAGTCGACTGAATCGACTTTTGGGTCAGTCGATTTTCAGGGGTTGGGGGGGGGGCTCGCCGG